>NC_051861.1:125447274-125795726 GCF_015732765.1 Culex quinquefasciatus
GACTCATAGATTGTTTTGCAAATTCACTCTAGAATTCTTGAATATTTTTTTTATACCGTCATTTTTCAATTGTTTTATTTATTTATTCTTTAATTTTTTACTCATAAATTGTAAACTGTTCAATTCTAAAATATTTTGAGTCTTAATATTTTTTTCTTCAATATGTATTTTTTTTTTATTCTTTAGTGTTTTTTTTATTTCTCCAATTTTTAAATTATTGAATTCAACAATTCTTGAAGTTTTTAACTCTATTTTTTTAATAATGATAAAACTGCATGAATTTAAATAGCAACTTAGGGGACGTTAAGACGGATCGATTAAAACCATTCCGGCCAAAATCGGTTGAGCCTGTGACGAGATATTCCAGTGACATTGATTTGGTACACATGTCTACATACAGCCAAACACACAGACATTTGCTCAGCTGGTGATTCTGAGTCGATATGTACAAATGAAGGTAGGGCTAGGAGATCTAATTAAAAAGTTCATTTTCCGAGTGATTTTATAGCCTTTCCTCAGTAAGGTGAGGAAGGCAAAAACTGGATTTTAAAACTTAAATTTTTATAAAATCACAGAACCACGAAAACCACTGAAAAATTCTACAAAAATAAAAAAAATAGAATTTTGCTAAATAAAAAAGAATAAAAGCAACAAAAAATTAAAACAAATATCGGATCTAAAAATACAAAGCATTTCAAAATAATATTTATAATAATTATCAAAAAAAAAAAATGCAAAATTACAAACAAAAAAAAACAAGATTTTTAAACATTATTATTAAAAAAAAACCCAGATTTTCTTAAAAACAGGGTGGCCACTCAAGTCTGGAAATCGGAAAAAGTCGGGAATTCGCCAAAATCCACAAAAAATCGGGAAAATGTCTGGAATTTGAGATGTTTTGTCAAAATGTCGGGAAAAGTAGGGAATTAATTTTTTTAAGGGAACTTAATTTTTTTAAAGCGATTTCCAAAATATTTTTCTAAATTCTTTGAAATCATGTTTTAGGTGCTTTTTGATTTTAAATAAAATAATTAAGAACAAAATGTTATACTCAGTTATCTTTAACTTTTTTTCAATTTCCAGTTGGAATAAAGTATCAAAAACTATTCGTTTACCATTCTCAAAAAAATAACATTGAAATTGTAAGTTTTCGGTTGTTTTTCAAAGACTATTTTTTATTGCTTTGTGTTACTGCTCTGAATCAATATGATGAGTGTTACCTTTTTTTAAGTTTTTTTTTTTTGGAGTTTGTTGGTTAGTTGAGTTTTTTTTCAAAAATTGTAAATAGTTTGATTTTTTTTTATTTGTTTAGATTTGTTTTCGATGGTTCATTTTAATTTTTTTTTGTTTAAGTTAATTATTTAGATGAGAAATGCCTATTTTTTTAGTTAATGGAAAAGTCGGGAAAAAGTCTGGAATTTGAAATGGGATTTGAGTGGTCACCCTGTAAAAACCGTAAAATTTACATTAATTTGCAACTTAAATAACTTAAAATACATTAATTGATTGAATCGTGGTTTTTTAAAAGAATCAGCAATTACAAAACATGCGAAAATTGACAAAATTACCAAAATAACTGAACCACAATTACAAATATTATCTAAATTACAATACATAAAAAATCGAATTATTAACATCACTAAAATTACGAAAATTGTAAAATTACTCAAATTAGTAAAATTATCGAAATTTCCAAAATTATATAATTTCTTAAATGTCTTAAATTTTTAAAATTATTGAATCATTAAAAAATCTAATTAGTAAAAATAGTGGAGTGACTAAAGTGACTAATATATTGATTATAGTAGAATAAGTTAAAATACTAAAGTTTAAAAAAACTTAAATTACAGTACTTTTTTATTACAGAACTAAAAAATCACACATAAAAAAACTAAATATCAAAATTTAAAAAATTGCAATAGGTGCAAAAATTTAGCAAAATGTATGAATAATAAATCAATAGATTAATTTCAACCACTACAAAAATTTAAAAATATTGAAAAAACAACAACAGCGAAATAAAAATTAAAATAAAAAAATATTTTAACGTTCTTTCTTGAAAAAAAAAGGAAAAAATAATTTTGAGGAACGGCCATGAAAGGAAAACTAATACTTTTCATGGCAGCAATTTTTACGAAGTCCTACAATATAGATTAGGCAAAGTAAGCTGTCAAAAAATACTACAAAGAGCTTGTAGAGATTTTCAGAAACAAATAAAAAAATACTGATTTTTATCTGTACAGTTCTTTAGTATACAAAACTGTATCAAAAATGCTTGCTTTTGTAAGTTAAAAAGGTAAATGCTAATAACGAGAAAACCGAACAATTTCCCAAATAACCATTGATCGCTTTATGTCGCCCATCAACTTAAAATTTATTACTTCTTTTAATCTCTCTTGGTATCGCTACGTAAGTGGTTTCATGGTACAGTGTCACTTTAATAGCCAAACGATAATAGGTAAATGTGTTCAATGTTTAACCAGTCACCAAACTCAATCAACTCTGTTGTAGTCTCACTGCCAAATTCGTCAACACAGGATACTGACGACGTTCTGGCAAAGCTGAACAAACTCCGTCCGAACCCAATTTCGCGATATCATGCGTTCGTAGCACGTGTGCAATAATTTGAGTAAGTTGTTTCTTTCCCCCCAACAACTTCGTGGTACCTGACTTATGTACCCCCAACGGTCGTCGTTGGGTTACGCAGCCCGCCGATAGTTTTCGGGTCTTTCGCGTAACCGTCGTCGACGTAACCAGTTTTTCGCAGAGTTGCACCTCGCGCCACACCACGCTGGACACGCTCGACTTGAGCCGCGAAAGAGTTGGATAGTGGGTGACGACGTTTGGTCAAAATTTAGTTTTGTGTCCAAATTATGATCGGTTTGACCCGTTGTAACCCAAGATGGAATGTTCAAACTAATGCAACCAAGATTATATCATACGAGAGGAGGTCGAGGTCGCCCTTCACGACACTTACCCGTATGCGCGTACGAGACGGGCACCTTCCAGATCGAAATGTGAGAGGTGACCGAGGCCAGGAACTTCCCCAGCGCCAGCGGGACGATAAACTTAAAGTAGTACCGCCACGAGATGTCCACGTACTTCCGGACGCCCCACAGGTTGAAGAACGGCCCACTGTACAGCGTGATGCTGGTCAGCTGGACCATGGTCACCGTCATCGGGTACGGGAACTCGCTCAGGATCCACTTTCCGATGACGTTGTTACTGCTGGACACGATGTACCACAGGACGCACAGGAACCCGATGGTCAACATCTGGCGGGTTGCCGTCCGGTCCGCCATTTCTGCGGCCTTGAACGCGAATTCCTCCTAACCCAAGAGGTCGCACCCCGCGCGAAAACCCCTTTTTTTGGGGACGTGGACTTTAAACGAAGCTCTTATCCACTCAACGATACGTAAACATAAACACTCCGCTCTAATGACAGTTCCAGCAGCCGTCGTCGTCGCACAAAATGGTCAAAAATCTAAGCCTACTTTTTGCACTCATCGCGATCCACTGAATCTATTGACGTTTACATTTTTCACTTTCCTGACCACACGGCGAAGACCAAGACGGCGACGAGGACGCGACGAGACGACAACACATTAAAGTTTTACAACAGAAGTAAAACAAACGCACGGGGTTCAGCTCTATATCCACATATACGACCGACCGACACACTATATAAAAAGCACTTGCTTTGGTTGGCAAACTCAGACCGACTGATTGCCTTTCCTTTGTGCTTGTGTATTGGTGAGATCGGTGGTGCGACCAGCTGGATTTGACAGCTGTCAAACGGCGCCGAACTGTCAAACACGTGGAATTGATGATTCGAAAAAGGGGGAAGTTTTCGAACTCCGCCATGGGTAGCAACTTTCAAATTGAACGTTTCACCTTAATGAGGCGAAATTGTTGGCTGATCCAACTAACTTTTTTGTTGGCTTGTGTTTTCGAAGAAGAGTCAAACAATCGCCACTGTCGATCAATAAAACCATCACATTAATACTTTATTTCAAATAGAGTTTTTAAACATTATCACAACATCTGGTTTTGTTTCGTTTGGCTTGTGGAAAGTAACTCGTGGAACAGAGAGAAAAAGCTTGTAAACGTTAAATAGTTAAGGTTTTTTTGTTTTAAAGAGTGTGTCATTCAACCATTTTGTGCTAGATTAACCCTCCTTCTTGATCACCCTCATGACCTGGTCCTCGCGCACCAAAATCTGCACCTTTTGCAGTGCCAAAATCAAACTAATCAAGTTGACCCCGTAGGTCGTAACGCACACGATGCACAAGTCCTCCAGCACAAAGTACAGCAAATAGGCCAGATAAATCGACAGCAGGTTGGACAGGCCGGTAAGATAGCTGGTCAGCCTGGCGACGCGGATGTTGTTGCTCAGCGACAGGCCTGCCACCAGGAAGTAGTAGAAGATGCCGTAGAACCCGTTCGGCACGTTCAGCGGGGACTCGTCGCCGAGGAGGGGGCCAATGAGGCCGAAACCGCGACCGTAGCTGGAAGAACAAGATTTGAAATATTTGAAATTTTGATAATTTAAAATTTGATTTTCTGAGCTCGAATATAACCCATATAAGTTGTTTTAAGGTGAAACGGGACGACAATTCTTGGACAACGCCCCTCCCCCCACCCCCACCCTCGTAACAAAATTTCCATACATTTTTTTTAATGTATGGAGCGTAACGCGGCCTCCGACCCCCCCCTCCCCACCTACTGCGTTACGTAATAAAAGAACGCTTCCCTTAAAACAAAATCATTTCCAAAATTAATTGAGCGTGAAAGAGTTCGGTCAGGTTTTTTTTTTAAATAATAAGGCTGGTACAAATATTTTTAAAAGTTTTTGTCACCCCCCCTTCAAAATTGGCCCGAAAAATCAGGGGGCAAAAAAAATATTTTTACAATAAACTTCAAAATTTCAATTAAAATTCAAGTGCAACCAGCTGAAATCAAATTAAAAAACATTCTCCTGCGTTTAAAATCATTTTTAGCATGTTTGGGTTTATTAAAAAATCTCAAGATTTTTTGAAAATTTTCTATGCAAAATCTTTTTTTTCGATAAATTTTTTGTTTTTGTCAGATCTTAGATTTTTTGAAAACTAATGATTGCAAAACAACTGAACTAGTGTAAAATGCATTTTAAAACACTTTTTTCATTTAAATGTGAAGACTATGGCTTGTTATTTAAATTTTTATTTTTTTTGCCCCCCCCCCCCCTTGACCTCGGCCAGGGCCGAGGGACAAAAACTTTTTTAAATATTTGCATCGGCCTAATTTCATTTTCTAAAGCTTTGTCAAAGACCGCAAAATGATCCGAGTTAACCCTGACGAGTTATTAGTGATTTAAAGAAGACGTTTTTGCATGAAAAGTTTTTTTTTCACCAGCTTTAACGATTTATGACGACCCTTAAACCTTAACCGCATTCAATTGAAAATACCCAAATTTTCAAAATTCGCAATATGGGTATCAAACGAAGTAAAATTTGATATGCATTTTCAAATTATGAGAGTCTTTTTTTTTAAGCTGAAATTTTGACAAATTACCATAAATTTCGAAAGTACTCCAATTTTTATAATTTCAAATATGGGTATCAAACGAAGCGATTTTTTATGCTTTTTCACTTTTTTTATAGCCATAGCCTTTTTTAAATACTATTTTTTTTTTGCAAAAGCCGTATTTTTTCAAAAATACTCAAATTAAAAAAAATGTGAAAATTTTAGTTTTCAACAAAAAAAAAACACTTATAAAGCGAAACCGCATACAAAATTTCGCTTTGTTGGATACCTATATTGTAAATTTGAAAAAATACAGTATTTTCGGAAAAATAAGGTATTTTGTGATTTTTTTTTTGCATTTAAAAAAAACTTTAATAAGTTGAAAAAGCATCGGTACAAAATTTCGCTTTGTTAATGAAAACTCATTTTTTTGCAAAATTTGCATAATGGTTATCAAACGATAATTTGCATAATGGTTATCAAACGAAGTAAAATTTTATATGTTGTTGTTAATTTATTTATTTCTAGCAGCTTTGACTGAAATTTTCATTAGAGTTTTTTTTGTTAGAAACTAAAAATTTCACAAATTACCGTTTTTTTTATGAAATACTCCAATTTTCAAAATGTTCAATATGGCAAAGGGAAATTTTTGTAAATGTTCAATAAATACCATTTTTTTTGAAAACACTAAAATTTTTAAAATTTCTAATATGGGTAATAAAACGAAGCGAAATTTTGTATGCGTTTTCACTTATTTACAGTTTTTTTAAACCTAAAATTTTCACAAAATACCATATTTTTTAAAAACATTTTTTTAGTTAATTTTAGTTTTCAACTAAATAAACTGTAATTAAGTTAAGTGAAAACGCATACAAAATTTCGCTTCGTTTGATACCTTTATTGTAAACTTAAAAAAATGGGGTATTTTCGAAAAAATACGTTTTTGCGATTTTTTTATATTTCAAAAAATAAAATAATAGGATGAAAACGCATACAAAATTTTGCTTCGTTGGAAAATTTGAGTATTTTCGAAAAATACGGTATTTTGTGAAATTAATTGACAATAAAAAAAACTTTAATAAGGTGGAAACACGTAAAAATTTCGCTTCGTTTCATATCCATATTGAATATTTTGAAAATTAGAGTTATTGAAAAAATACGGTATTTTGAGAACATTTTTGGTATTTAAAAAAAAAATAGGTTGAAAATGCATACAAAATTTCACTTTGTTTGAAAGCCATATTGCAATTTTTAAAAATTTGAGTATTTTCGAAAAATTCGGTAATTTGTGATTTTTTTTTGTTTTTAACAAAAATACTGTAATGAAGTAAAAATGCATACAAAATTTTGCTTAGTTTGATACCCATATTCCAAATTTTAAAAATTTGAGTTTTTTGAAAAAAAACTTTTTTTGTGAACAATGTTGACTCTATACTTTTAAACTTACTACATTTTCAAAAAATATATTCTTGGTGGAAGCATTGAAAGTATAACATGATATGGTTAAATTAAGTCGATTTAACAAACATTTTAGAAATGAGTTATCGTCCATTATCGGCGATAAGATTATCGCCAATAAAATGATCGAAAAGGCGATAACAAGAACCATTATCGTTATCGTATGACGATAATATTATCGAATAAATAAATTTATCGATTATCAACCTGGGTAATTCTCCGCCAACTCACACAGCAGTTGCCCCGACACCTCTTCGATTTGCGTGAAACTTTGTCCTAAGGGGTAACTTTTGTCCCTGATCACGAATCCGAGGTCCGTTTTTTGATATCTCGTGACGGAGGGGCGGTACGACCCCTTCCATTTTTGAACATGCGAAAAAAGAGGTGTTTTCAATAATTTGCAGCCTGAAACGGTGATGAGATTTGGTGTCAAAGGGACTTTTATGTAAAATTAGACGCCTTATTTGATGGCGTACTCAGAATTTCGAAAAAACGTATTTTTCATCGAAAAAAAAACTATTTTTTTTTTTTAAATTCTCCCATTTTCCGTTACTCGACTGTAAAAATTTTTGGAACATGTCATTTTATGGGAAATTTAATGTACTTTTCGAATCTACATTGTCCCAGAAGGGTCATTTTTTTCATTTAGAACAAAATTTTTCATTTTAAAATTACGTGTTTTTCTAACTTTGCAGGGTTATTTTTTAGAGTGTAACAATGTTCTACAAAGTTGTAGAGCAGACAATTACAAAAATTTTGATATATAGACATAAGGGTTTGCTTATAAACATCACGAGTTATCGCGATTTTACGAAAAAAAGTTTTGAAAAAGTTGGTCGTCATCGATCATGGCCGTTCATGGTCACCCGCGACAGACACGGACGACGAAACAAAGAGAAACGCAAAAAGTAACTTTTTCAAAACTTTTTTTTCGTAAAATCGCGATAACTCGTGATGTTTATAAGCAAACCCTATGTATATATCAAAATTTTGTAATTGTCTGCTCTTTTTGTAGAACATTGTTACGCTCTAAAAAACCCTGCAAGTTTGAAAAACACGAAATTTTAAAATTAAAAATTTTGTTCTAAATGAAAAATGACCCTTCTGGGATGTAGAATTCAAAAGTATTAAATTTCCCATAAAATGACATGTTCAAAATTTTTCACAGTCAAGTAACGGAAAATGGGAGAATTTTTAAAAAATTTCGATGAAAATACGTTTTCAGAATTCTGAGTACGCCAGGCGTCTAATTTTACATAAAAGTCGACACCAAATTTCTATCTCATCACCGTTTCAGGCTGCAAATTATTGAAAACACCTCTTTCGCATGTTCAAAAATGGAAGGGGTCGTACCGCCCTCCGTCACGAGATAAAAAGGACCTCGGATTCGTGATCAGGGACAAAAGTTACCCCTTAGGACAAAGTTTCACGCAAATCGAAGAGGGGTCGGGGCAACTTTTCCCGATTTCGTGTGAGTTGGTAGAGAATTACCCACCTTGTTTGTGATATAAAAATTTACGATTAATTGTAAAATATATAAATCACATTGTATAACGTTTATTTTTGTGTTTTTTAAGTAAAACAGTACGACTTCTAGCATTTTTTTTTTAAATTTCAACTACAAATTTTGGAAAAAAATTAAAAATTAATTCATAAAACTATTTATATTTTGAATTTTTTACAATGAGAATCTCTAAACAATTTTGCGTCGTTTGATACCCAATTTTGAAATTGTGCGAATTTTTGTACTACAGTGAAAATCTATACAAAATATCGTACGATATCCGTATTGCTAATTTTTGATATTTCAATATTTAATAAAACGGTATTTTGTAAGGTATTTTTCGAACATTTTTATTTGATTTCGGTATTTTGTGAAAATTTTAGTATTCAAACTAAAATTGTAACACAGTGAAAATCTATACGAAATATCTCGTCGTTCGAGACGCATATTACAAATAATTGATATGGGAGTGTTAAAAAAAATATTTTGTGGAAACTTGAACATGTATCACTAAAAGTTGTAAAACAGGTAAAAATAAGCCAATATTACGTATCGTTAGAAATCCATATTGCAAGTTATGAACATATTAGTATGTATTCTGAATCATAATCACCGATCGTTTTAAACCCATTCTGTAGTGTAAATTATAACAAATATGAGTATTTAAACAAATTTTATTCGTTTTTGTCTGCGTAACCATACGGCTAAGCCTGCTTCTCACGTTTTTAGCATGTTGGGGTTAATTTTTTTCATTGATACGTTGAAATTCTGACTGGTAATTTTAATTATTATTGTTTAAAAATTTTCTGTCATTGTTTTCTTTTTTTTCATTAAAATTCAGCATAAATTTGATCTTCTGAGACATTTTCTTGGTCTTACTTATTTGTATTAGACCTGATAAGCATCAAGGCTTTATCAAACTTCAAAAAGCTCAATTCTGCGTAGTAATATTTACTGCAATCTGCAAATTATGTTAATTTGCACTCATCTCACGCATCAAAATTTCCATAATATGCTTTGCACAAAACAGCAGTCACCAACAATCACATTCCAGTTCCATAGCTGCGTCCCGTCATCCCTGACATAGACAAAAGCACGCTCAGAGGACACCCAACCGTGAAATCCGTTGGTGCCGCCAGGCCATGTATGAGGTCCTTTCTGGCGCAGAGAGCAGTGATTTGCAGTGTCCTTTTGTCGCCGCCTGCGGGCCTAGTATTGGCGCGTGTCACCAACTCACATACGCTTTCATTGTGTGTGTGTGTGCTCGTCACAGACAATGCGACGTTGAACTTTTGAAACAAATTGAAAAAAACTAGTTTGATTAACTGTCAAACGCGCGTAAATGAACTGTGGTGAGTTCAAAAATATCGTGGTGGGTTTCCGATCTTTTAACCAGTTTGTAGAACAGGATAACAGATGGCGTTAGTGGCGAAAATTTGTTTGTTTAAAAAATTTCTTAGATTCTTGTACACTTGTCTGTGGTCGAAAAAGGGTACAGCAAATATTCACGTTATCGGATATCCTTTCTCCACGGTGGCGCGGGGAGACACACGTGAAGGCCACGGACCAGGACGGCGAAATGGGATTCTGCGCGCCTGAAAGTGTTGCCAAAAAACGCATGTCAGATGACTTTCTCGGCTACCGTTGTACTCCAATCATGGAAGGTCGGCGATTTAAAGTTGGTTTTATTTGTAGAAATTATTTTTAGCAAATTGAGTAAGTATTGAGTCTAATTCGAATTTCGAGCAAAGTTCTCTTAAACTTTCTGAAATTGATTAAAATGAAGGTGTTGTCGACCTGCCCTATTTCGGAACCCTGACTGTAATATCATTAGCGGCATTTTCTCTAATAGGTGCTTGCATCCGCTGCTGTTTATTGGATTTGCCAACTTTGTACCACGTGGTGCAATTATTATTCGTTTTTATTTGAGATTTTCTGCACGTTTGCGAAATTAGTGCTATTTTGTTTGTAAACATCACCAACACATCTTTAAGCTGTTATAAATACCCCGCAAGCACGCACATCACACACAGCACAATAAATCAGCCCACAGGAACGCCTACATCTAGGCAACCCACTTGGAACTTACGCCGAGGTGAACACCTTGGTGCAGCTGACCCGCTCGCTGATGTCGCACATGGCCTGGTAGCTGTGGTCCCGCTCGGCCCGGATCTCCACGTAGGACGTGTACAGCGACAGCAGGAACCCGGCCAGACTCAACCCCAGCAGTCCGGCCGTGCAGGAACACTTGCAGTTGGAACTCATTTTTTCCTGCCCTCTTATCAGAGCAAAACGCGAAACAAATGATAACGCACTATAAGGTGAGGAACTTGCTTGAAGTCTGTAACTATTTGCAGAGATGAAAGAAAAAGCGCAATTGGCACGCGCTTCAGTTGCGACGAAATGACATCTCCTCCTGCTCCTTTTGCTGATGAAACACGCACGAACGCGCACGACCCCGAGCGGACAAGCCGGCAACGAGAGAACTGTTCACGGTGGAATCACGAAAGCTAATGCCACACTGATGCCGTCAGCTCGCTGCCTCGGTGCTATCAGTGAAGTGCGCTCTGTTTTGTATTTGTGCGGATAACGCAGACGGAGAAAAGGGATGAGTGTGTGTTCTGATGGGGGAATTGGGGAAAAATGGGCATATACAAAAAAAAAAATCATCGGAGTGGGATCTGAACTCAGACTCTCTTGTTGGGATATCACGCGCTTACAGTGTCGGCTACGAGCGCCCCTTATCATTTTTGGTGCAAAGCTTAAATTTCATTATTTTTCGTTGGATTTAACCATCAAAATATTTTTTTAATTCTTTTAAAAATAAAATATTTTTTTCAAAAAATACGCCACAGCATCCTTGCATCAATAAAACCCAAACACGACTTGACTTTGACTGTCCTTGTATGGGTGGCGAATAAATTTGAGTGTGAGAGAGGAGGAGAGTCTCTAAACGGCTGCGTTTGTTGTGAGCATCCACCACCGCCAGATGATGATGATGGTTTCCGACTAGGTTGATCATGATGATGATGATGCTCCAAAGTCTGGATTATTGTTGGTGGAAAATATGTTCTGGTTGATGGTCCAGAAAAAAAGAACGTGATTTTTTTTTGCTTTGATTGAATGGGATAATCGGCGAAAACGCGCCGCATGAGAATGGGTGATAATTTGTTTGGTTTGAGTGTATGCGTGGCTTTGATTGTGGTTATGTGAGGTGCATTTCTGATTGAATTTGTAGGCGATGGAACCTTGAACCAAATGTGGGGTACTGGGTGAGAATTGCAAATAATGTAATTAGACTGACATATATCTGGCGGATTTGGAAATTTGGGTAATTGCTATTATTGCTTGTTCCAGGTTTGAGGTTTTTTTCGTCCAAAAAATTTTTACTACTTCGTCTAATTTTAATAACTACTCAAAATTTCATTGCATCTCGTGAAAATTACAATAATTTTATTTTTTCTAGTGTTGTTTGGTCTAACTGATTTTGCAAGTAACAAAAATACACAAATACGAAAAAAACTTAGGCTAAAAAAAATTAGAACTAAAAACATCGTAAAAATAGACAAAACAAAAACACATAACTACAAAATAAAATAAAAAATACGAAGTTACAAAAAAAAAATAAAGAGCAAAAATACTCCTACAAAAAAAAAATACAAAAAGACAAAAATACCTAATTACAAAAGACAAAACAAAAATCAAAAATGCAACAAAAAACAAAAGCATAAAAAATACAAGAATATTAAAATACTTGAATACTAAAATAAAAAATATTAATATACTTATAAACTAAAATACTAAAAAACTACAATACTAAAATACTAATACTAAAAAACTAAAAAACTAGAATACAAAATACTAAGATACTAAAATACCAAAATACTATACTAAAATATTAAAATACTTAAATACTAAAATACTAAATACAGACATACAAAAATACAAAAATACAAAAATACAAAAATACAAAAAAAAATACAAAAAAAAAATACAAAAATACAAAAATACAAAAATACAAAAATACAAAAATACAAAAATACAAAAATACAAAAATACATAAATACAAAAATACAAAACTACAAAAATACAAAAATACAAAAATACAAAATACAAAAATAAAAATACAAAAATACAAAAATACAAAATACAAAATACAAAATACAAAAATACAAAATACAAAATACAAAATACAAAAATACAAAATACAAAATACAAAAATACAAAAATACAAAAATACAAAATACAAAAATACAAAATACAAAAACAAAAATACAAAATACAAAAATACAAAATACAAAAATAAAAATACAAAAATACAAAAATACAAAATACAAAATACAAAATACAAAAATACAAAATACAAAAATACAAAATACAAAAATACAAAATACAAAAATACAAAAATACAAAATACAAAATACAAAAATACAAAATACAAAAATACAAAATACAAAAATACAAAAATACAAAAATACAAAATACAAAATACAAAATACAAAAATACAAAAATACAAAATACAAAAATACAAAAATACAAAATACAAAAATACAAAATACAAAAATACAAAAATACAAAAATACAAAAATACAAAAATACAAAAATACAAAAATACAAAAATACAAAAATACAAAAATACAAAAATACAAAAATACAAAAATGCAAAAATACAAAAATATAAATATATAAAAATATAAAAATATAAAAATATAAAAATATAAAAATATGAAAAAATAAAAATATTAAAATATTAAAATATTAAAATATTGAAATATTAAAATATTAAAATATTAAAATATTAAAATATTAAAATATTAAAATATTAAAATATTAAAATATTAAAATATTAAAATATTAAAATATTAAAATATTAAAATATTAAAATATTAAAATATTAAAATATTAAAATATTAAAATATTAAAATATAAAAATATTAAAATATAAAAATATTAAAATATTAAAATATTAGAATATTAAAATATTAAAATATTAAAATATTAAAATATAAAAATATTAAAATATTAAAATATCAAAATATTAAAATATCAAAATATTAAAATATTAAAATATCAAAATATTAAAATATTAAAATATTAAAATATTAAAATATTAAAATATTAAAATATTAAAATATTAAAATATTAAAATATTAAAATATTAAAATATTAAAATATTAAAATATTTAAATATTAAAATATTAAAATATTAAAATATTAAAATATTAAAATATTAAAATATTAAAATATTAAAATATTAAAATATTAAAATATTAAAATATTAAAATATTAAAATATTAAAATATTAAAATATTAAAATATTAAAATATTAAAATATTAAAATATTAAAATATTAAAATATTAAAATATTAAAATATTAAAATATTAAAATATTAAAATATTAAAATATTAAAATATTAAAATATTAAAATATTAAAATATTAAAATATTAAAATATTAAAATATTAAAATATAAAAATATTAAAATATTAAAATATTAAAATATTAAAATATTAAAATATTAAAATATTAAAATATTAAAATATTAAAATATTAAAATATTAAAATATTAAAATATTAAAATATTAAAATATTAAAATATTAAAATATTAAAATATTGAAATATTAGAATATTAAAATATTAAAATATTAAAATATTAAAATATTAAAATATTAAAATATTAAAATATTAAAATATTAAAATATTAAAATATTAAAATATTAAAATATTAAAATATTAAAATATTAAAATATTAAAATATTAAAATATTAAAATATTAAAATATTAAAATATTAAAATATTAAAATATTAAAATATTAAAATATTAAAATATTAAAATATTAAAATATTAAAATATTAAAATATTAAAATATTAAAATTTTAAAATTTTAAAATTTTAAAATATTAAAATATTAAAATATTAAAATATTAAAATATTAAAATATTAAAATATAAAAATATAAAAATATAAAAATACAATAATACAATAATAGAATAATACAAAAACACTAAAATACTATAATTTTTAAATACTACGATATTACAATATGTTTGATCTAAACAATTTCAAGACGGTGAGATAGCCGAGATGGTTGGGGCGTGGACTTGGTTATCTGGATATGACTTTCACCAGAATATTGTTATTTTTGGGGTGTCAAAATATCTTTATTCTTTTTGTTAACACGTTTTCTCACGCTTTTGTTTACAATGGTGATGTGCAAGCGATTTTGCCATCGGTTTTTTGGAAATATTTGTTTAAATAAAACACAACAATAAAAAAATATCGAAATGAAAATAGATGACAAAGTTTTCAAAATCTGCCAAATTTAGAAAATTTATTTAAAAAATATATTCAAAAAACTTAATAAGGGCCAAACATAATTGACAACAATCATTAAAATATACGAAAACGCACCAGTTAACAGAATAATCCAAAATGACAAATTCAATAAAATTTACAAAAACGACAAAATAAACAAAAATTACAATTAAAAAATAGGCAAAATTGACAAAATCTTCCAATTTGCCAGAATCAACCATATTGCCAAAATTTACGAAATTGACAATAATGAAAAAAATGAAAAAATTGATAAAATTTACTAAATTTTCCAAATTGTATTGCTTATTTTAGGTATGTCATTATTTGTCATATTTTTTTAAGTTTAAAAATGGTTTGAAAATAACATGGCTGATCCCCGTTCCAGGATTGGAATATGTATTACCAAATCGATACCAACACAGAAACTCGGACCCACTCTTCTACAACAACTTCACCACAGTCCATAAAGCAAATTGTTTTTTTTTTCCTTCCTTTCATTAAATCCACGCACACTTAACATCGACCGGACTCAACCCTCGTTCCACCTTGCAGAAAAGCAAAAAAAAAACTAAATGCCTCACCACTGTCGATGGCAACTGTCTACGTGGCAGCAAAAGCTTCACCGGTTCTTCCGAAGAGGGAAGGATTTCATTCCAGCGCGTTTGTTCGTATCTGCCGTGGGTCTGTGGCCCGTCAATAACAATAATAATAAAAACCACAACACGGCGAACGTTTTGCCCCCCTCTTCTCGGCGCATCGGATAATGATAGTGTTCAATGCCAAATATCATCAGCCTTTGCTCTGCTAGTGGACTTGTCCAAAGCTTTGACCTGAGCAGGACGACAGTCATCAGACGACGACGACACCCAACTTTATCACTATCATCACTGGATGGAGGTTGTATGGCAATCATAAAAACGTTTCACATAAGGTTAATATTAGAGGAAGTTTCGTAGCATACTGTAGCTTTCATTAGCTTTCAATTCACTAAAGGATTTGTGATATTTTTTTACAATTTCTTCAAGAAGTTAAAAGATGTTAAAAGACAACAACGTTTTGATTTTCGTCGACATGCCATCCAAGCTAAATAGCCAAGAAGTGATCTAAATCTTGTTAGCAAAAGTAAAATCTCAACATAGCCCAATCCATAACTATCTAGCATGGGTGGCACGTCGACTAGAATGCTTCCGATAGAATTTTGTAATTTGTCGCATATTTTGGTCCATTTAAATCGCCGAATCGTTCAAAAATAATACCATTTTTGCTTCCTATCGGTTCAAGCTAAAGCTCTGAGAAAACGGAAAAAATGTCCACTGCATAGCTACTAAGCTTGGTTGGCACGTCGACGATTAAGCAATTAATGATTTACATGCGCATATTAAATTGTCAAAATTTACAAAATTGTCAAAATTGTAAAAATTTCAAAGTTGTCAAAATTGACAAAACTGTTAAAATTTTCAAAATTGTCATAATTGTCAAAATTGAGAGCTTGAAAAAATTGACAAAATAATCAAAATTGACATTAATAACACAATGTATTTCTTATGGAGCGAACTGTCAAAAACTGCTCGACTGCGGGACAAAAATAATAAAATTGACCATTCTTTCAAAATTGTCATAATTGTCATAATTGTCCAAATTGTCAAAATGGTCAAAATTGTAAAAATTGTTAAAATTGTCAAAGTTGTCAAAATAGCTACAGAGCTTTGTTGGCACGTCGACGATAAAGCAAAAAGCTTTCAATTAATGATTTACATGCGCATATTAAATTGTCTAAATTGTCAAGATTGTCAAAATTTCAAAGTTGTCAAAAATGACAACATTGTCAAATTTTTTAAAATTGTTATAATTGTCAAAATTGAGAGCTTGAAAAAATTGACAAAATAATCAAAATTGACATAAATAACACAATGGAGCACTTCCATTTCGTCGCCATCGTGCTAACTTGTCGTACGTGCATTTTGGGCCAAATTGAGTTAAGAACGCCATTTTGTGCAGCTCACAATGCCTCACCTTTTGACCTTCACAGATCCCCAAAATTCGATTTCAATCCTGAGATATTCAACAAAAACCGAAAAACTCCGTGCATTTTTGTCACTTTACATATGAAAGTAGTTTCAATCTTGTCGTGCTATCTTGTCACTCCATGAAAATTGATGTAAGTGCGACAAAAGGCCAAAGGGATTTCAGGCCAGGAAAGTCAGGATGCGTTTGTCGCACGTACAAGCTAGACTACCGTAAACATTTGTAATTATAACTCGGGACTCCAGCAACCAACTTGAACCAAACTTCGGGACAATGCACAGAATGGTCAGCCAAACAAAACGTGTTTGTTATTGTTTACATTGCGTGCGCTCGTTTTTGTATATTCAAGGTCAAACATTAAAACGCGTTTTTCTCGGAACGTCAAAATGGCGGGTGCGACAAGATAGCACGACGACGTCGATTTGAGCAGTTTTTGCTTTTTTCTACAATGTATTTCTTATGGAGCGAACTGTCAAAAACTGCTCGACTGCGGGTGCTCCATTGACAAAAATGAACAAATTTTAAAAAATTGTCATAATTGTCAAAATTGACAAAATTTTCAAAATTGTCATAATTGTCATAATTGTCAAAATTGACAAAAATAACATAATAAATTGACAAATTTGACAAAAATGACAAAATTGCCAAAATTGTCAAAAATGTCAAAATTGCCAAAATTTTCAAAATTGTCATTATTGACATAATTTTCATAATTGTCAATATTTTCAAAATTTTCAAATATGCCAAAATTGTCGAAATAGTCAAAATTTTCAAAATTGTCAAAATTGACAAAATGGTCAAAATTGTCGAAATTGACATAATTTTCCAAATTGTCAAAATTGTCAAAAATGTCAAAATTTTCAGTATTGCCAAATTGTCATAATTGTCAAAATTGACAAAACTGACAAAATTAACAAATTGATAAAATTGTCTAAAATGTCAAAATGTCAAAATCAAATTGTCCAAATTGTCGAAACTGTCAAAATTTTCCAAATTGCCGAAAATGACAAAATTTTCAATATTTTCAACATTGTCAAAATTGTCAAAATTTTCAAAATTTTTAAAATTGGCAAAATTGTCAAAATTGCCGACATTGTCAAAATTGTCAAATTGTTAAAATTGTCATAATTGTCTAAAATTGTCAAAATTGACAACATTGACAAGATTGACAAAATGGTCAAAACTGTCAAAATTGACAAAAATGACATAATTGACAAAATGATAAAATTGACAAATTTGACAAAAATGACAAAATTTACAAAATTTACAAAATATACACAATTTACAAAATTTTCAAAATTTGCAAATTGACAAAATTGTCAATATTATCAAAATTGACTTAATTGGCAAAATTGGCAAAATTGTCAAAATTTTAAAAATTGTCAATATCGTCAATATTGTCAAAATTGACAAAATTGAAATTTTTCAAAATTGTCATAATTGTCATTATACAGCCATTCCACGTCAAACAGGAAGTCTCAAAATCAAAACTGCTTCGATTTGGCTCAAATTTGGAGTGGGGGTTCTTTGGCCCAAATAATTAGACCCGTAGTTTTTTGTTTGGCGATTAGGGTGGTCCTATCCGAAAAAGGGTGATCCAAAAAATTGCGTTTTTCGTCGATTTTCGCAAAAACCACAATTTTCAACAAATCATATCTCCGGAACGGCTGAACCAAATTTGGAGCGCCACAATTCGAAAGAAAGGTTTTAAGTTGGGTTTTTAAGGAAAAATATGTTGAGGTCCAAAAAAACTAGCTGAATATTTGAAAAGGTCCTATGAAAATTTCATTTGCCGATTTCAAGGTCTCGGGACCAAAGAGCCTATGTCTGAAAATATTTTTCCCTGATTCCTTGTAATATTTTACATAACATTTCAAAAAATTGCGAATATCCATTAACACGTTTCGGAGATATGATTTTTTGAACATAAAAACCGGGTTTTTCAACGCGCCGCGCGCAAAAACTGAAAAATGACGAAAACGGGTAAAAATCAACTTTTTGAAAAATGCAATTTTTTGGATCACCCTATTTCGGATAGGACCACCTTAATCGCCAAACAAAAAAATACGGGTCTAATTATTTGGGCCAAAGAACCCCCACTTCAAATTTGAGCCAAATCAGAGCAGTTTTGATTTGGAGACTTCCTGTTTGACGTGGAATGGCTGTATATTCAAAATTGACATAATTTTCAAAATTGTCATAATTGTCAAAATTGACAAATTTGACAAAAATGACAACATTGTCAAAATTGTCAAAATTGACAAAATTGCCAAAATTGCCAAAATTGTCAAAATTGACAAAATTAACAAAATTGTCAAAGTTGACAATATTTTCAAACTTGTCAAAATTGAGAAAATTGTCAAAATTGGCTAAATTTTAATTTTTTTTAATTTTCAAAATTTTAAAAATTTTAATATTTTTTAAATTTCAAAAATTTCCAATTGACAAAATTGATTAAATTGACGAAATTAACAAAATTTACAAAAATAACAAATCTGACAAAATTTTTAAACTTGACAAAATTGACCAAACTGGCAAAATAGACAAAACTGACAAAATGAAAAAAATACAAAATTGTTTAAATTTTCAAAATTGTTAAAATTGTCAAAATTATTAAAATTGTCAAAATTGACAAAATTATCATGATTGATAAAATTGATCAAATTGACAAAATAGCCAAATCGTCAAAATGGACAAAATTATAAAAATTGACTAAATTTTAAAAAAAGTCAGAGTTGACAAAATTTCAAAACTCACAAAATTCATAAAATTGACATCTTGACGAAGTGAACAAAGTTAACAAAATTGACGAAATTGGCAAAAGGTAAATCATCTGCTCCTCTTCTTCACCCACCAAGCAACGGAATTCCAAAAATCCCTCAATGACACCCACGCGCGCTCGCGAAGGCTCCCCTTCCAAGTAGGAGAGAAGAGCCCCTTTACGCCGAAAAAAAACCACCCACGATTCACGGTTGGGGGCGCTCAATCTCCCCTTTCATGAAACCATTCATCAAAAGATCAGGAGAGCATCTCGCCGAAACAACAACAACAACAAAAAAGGAGGCAAATTGAAAAAGAAAAAAAAACAGAGTAGGCTATAAACAAAATCAATATTCATCTGATAATCGCGAGAGAGAGAAGAAAAATAAGAGAGAGCGCGCGCGTCGTTGACACTTCCTCGCGAGTGTCATTTTCAAGTGTCGCGCGACACGTAGATTTGCGACACACCAGCGCTAGAACCACTCAAGAATGATGGCGAAAGAGGAGAAAGAGAAGGCCATGGAAAGTTTGGAGATCGATGGGAGATCGCTTGGCATGCTTTAATTGAATTTGAGCACGAGATTGCACCAGATTGAGAGAGGGAAGGGAAGGGATGAGAGAAGGAGGGTAATTTCGAGTGTTTTGTTCAGTCATTTAATGAGTTGAAATTAATCAACTCGAAGGTTGCAAGGGAGAGAAAAAAACGAAACAAACGAACACCACAGTGGGTTTCCAGGACGGCAACCTTGACGCGTTAAATTTTTGCGCGATGTGTCAAAGTGACGGCTGACAGCTGCACGAGCGCTGTATTGGTGAAGTTGATAGATGGTCTGGGCGCACTGTTCCGTGTCGAGCAGAGCAGGCAGCCATGGCTGCCAACCGCGGTGCGTTGAAGAGCTGGTGCTCCCTCCTGCTCTAGCTGCCGCACCGCTGGCAGCACTGGTCAGCAAATTTCTTTGTCTTGCTCAAGAGGAGCGTTCCGAGCGCCCGTGTATGACAGGAGAGAAACAGAGAGCACCCGTCGAGGAGAGGACGTCCACGGACCTGCACAGTTTTGGTGTCGCGTTTTTTGTTGTTTCGCACGGTACGACGGTGCCGGAAAAGTGTTCCGCGTGACACGCCGGAACCTGCGCTAGCCTCCGCGGACGTGCGTTCGCGTCACGGTGCCCGTTCCGAGCCAACATTTTGCGGTTCCAATCGGACGGGGAAGGGACGGAGAAAAATCCTTCCCCGCGCGAGACACCCTCTTCGAGTTGTGATTGTGGTGGTGGTTTTCCAAAAAAAAAAAACACTCCTTCACCAATACGAGTACACACGGTGGAGAGTGAGGTGTTGCGATCAAAGCAAGCGGCAACGCAACGCAACGCGACGCGCGTGTAGTGGTGACAGATGCCAAAGCAGCATGAGACAGTGCTGCCAGCTGGGCTGCTGATCGTTGAACGAGTCGACGCCCGTGTCAAGCGTGAGCCTGTATTGGTGCGGCATCCCAGCAGGCCGTGGTGTACGTGCCGGACTGCCGTTTTCTCCACTGCTCTGCTTATGTTGGCAATATTGTGTTTTCATCGAGTATAGATGTGAATCTGTCGAGTGTTAGAATACATACACAGACGGGAGACGACAGCAGGGAGAAAAGTTGCGAGATACACGGATCAACGGATCGAGCCCCTCGGAAGCACGGACGCAACGGGTTCCCGGCAGGGATGCTTCGAGGACACCGCGATTGATGCCACAAACTTGAAGGAACGCTGAAGGAAGACTGTCAAGAAACATCACCGCGACACAGATTAGGAGGAGCGGTCAGCGGTGGCAGAAGTGTAGAAGAGAGTGTTAATAACCTCTGGATCTGTGCAGCACACAAGAGGGTTCAGAAGAAGTGGTGAGCGAAGCAAGCGGTGAGAGAACCGCGACGACGACGACAGCAAGAGTGATCGTGGAATCGTCATTGAAGGAAAAACGCAAGATGTGAATGGTCGTGCGCGTTCGGTCTGTCAAAGTCATCTGTCAAAAAAAGGGAACACACAGTGGTGTAGTGATCAAACGTTGCGTCGGGAACAGCAAAAAGGTTCGATTGGTTCGAAGAACCAACAGAATCGACCACAGTGTGGAATCGCGGTGACGGTCAGTCAGTCAAGTCTCTGTGTACAAACACACGACCCTTCAAGCGCTGGCTCGGGAGAGCAGTGGTAGTGGTGGTGACGGCGTGTGTGAAGTTTTGCATGAAGCCGAGCGGCGCTGTATTGGTGCAGTCGGGGCCAGAAACGCGTTTGGCGCCGCGCTAGTGTGCGTGCGACGGTGTATCGAGCCGTGGTGTTCTGCTACACGCAGCAGTGTATCGCCGTCTTCGTCTTCGCAGTAGCAAAAAAAAAAGAACTCTGTGTACATTCGGATGGGAAAAATCATGTTTTTCTAAACTATTTCGGGTGAATCGGACCGCTCCGGAACCGTCTCCAAGACCCTCGGAACAGGAAACGGCAAACGCGCGCGTTGCCGAAACGTCGACCAATTGTGCAAGTGGATATCCAGCAGCTATCCCGCAGGATTGTGTGTTGGTGCGCTGCAAAACTCGGGAAGGCCACAAGGCAGTGAGGAATCTCCATTTGGTGGAAGATCCGTGAAGAAACCATCGCCAAGAAGGTGGAGGCAACGGCGTACACAGACCAAAGGGGAAACGGCTAGCCGCCGTGTACACGGCAGAGTGGATGGTAGAAAGTCGTGTGTACTTTTTATTTCCCTTTGGTCACCACCACCGTCTTCTTCGTCGTCGACTTCTTGTGGCCGCCGTGGTGAAGACAGTTCGTAGAACTCACGCACGGCGGTGAAGAGGCGGTGTGCGGAAGAAGAAGCAGAGGAAAACGTCAACGCCAGCAGAGTGTGTGGTGTAGTAGGCGCTGGAAGTGTTCGGTCAGCACGCAGAAAAGTTTTTCGGAAGTACACGATTAAAACCTGGGAAGAGGATCTCCCCGCAATCGCGGTGTGTGTCGTCCAGGAGGAAGAGTCCGCGCGCGTACGGGTGTGTGAGTGTGGAGGTGCGTGCAGAGGAGCGTTGTGTGCGTGCGGAGAATCGCAAAATCGCTGGAAAAACAAGGAAGAACCCACCCGCGAATCGCCGAGGTGGCCAGATAATCAATCAAACCGAGATATCCGAGGTTCGGTGGAAAAGCGTGCCAAGTGAAGTGAAGTCCTACTCCTCCACCTCCTCCTCCGTTCTGGGGTCGTGAAGTTGCGATTTCATCGCGGTGTGTGTGCCGTAGTGTGCGTGTGTACGTCCGTCTCCATCCATTGTTATCTGGAAATCGATTGACGAGAACGACGTCGCGCTTGTCAACTGTTCATCCTTCGATACAACACACAGCGGAAAAAAAGTGAGCGAAGAAAAAAAAGGAAGAAGCAAAAATAATGAAATAATTCATTTTGATGGTTCTATGAAAATAGTCACCTTGAAGGTATTAAGGCAACCGTGAGCTTCTGGTTCCGAAGAAGAAGTTTTGCACAAGCAGTGCCCCAGCTCCAGCGTGAGTTTGTGTGTCCGTCAGTCAGTGTATCAGAGTGTGTGTGTGTTTATCAGAGAGAGGCAAATGTGTATGAAGCAACAACAACAACAACAACAGCAAAGGCAAGTGGTCCCCCGTAGTCAATAATGTGTCCCGGGTGTCGCGGGGTCAAGCCATGGAAATAGATGTGAAGCAGAGTAAGCAACGCAACAAACGACGGGAACGGGCCCAACGTATGATAGCGGAGCGGGATAAGGATGCGGCGGCCGTCGATGGTGCTGCGGGCGGTGTCGGGGGCCCGACCCCGCTGCTGTCGGTGTCCGCGACCGGTGGTGGGGTCGGTGGAACCGGAGGAGGCACCGGCGGCCTGTCCAGTCCGACCGACGACAGCGCCGACGAGGACATGCCGGTGTGCCGGGAAAAGCCGCCGCGGCCGCAGCACGTGCGCCGCAAGCGCAAGGAGAAGGACATGTCGCCGGTCCTCGAGGAGGACATCGTCGACGGGTTCGCGATTCTCGCGTTCAAAACGTACGAGGATCTAGAGGTGAGTGGTCGTTGTGCTACAGACATTGTTGCTTTTTCAGCTGTTGCCGAGAAGTTCTTACTAACGTAATTCTAAATTACATGGGTTTCCTATGGGGGATGGGCCAAATGCCAGAAAGTCATTCGCCAGAATGTTGTTTGCCAGAACACCAAATGCCTGAAATTCAATCGCCAGAAAATGTACACATTCTTCATATTCCCATTAAACTGTTTCCACTTCACTTAATTCCATTTTCTTCCTGTTGGTATATCAATGTTGAAGTCCGTGTTATGGAACTTTGCAGTTATTTCCTTATCGTTTAGATGCCACTATCACTTTCAACTGTTTCACTGCACTTGAGCCAAGAACGTTTCACTTACCTTCATTTCCTTATCGATGTCACTTTCACTTCAAACTGTTTTCACTTCACTTAATTCCATTTTCTTCCTGTTGGTATATCAATGTTGAAGTCCGTGTTAGAGAACTTTTATCTTATTTTCTTATAGATGAGCTGTCGCTTTCACTAGAAACTGTTTTCACTTCACTTGATTCCATTTTCTTCCTGAGGGTATATCAATGTTGAAGTCCGTGTTAGGGAACTTTTAACCTTTTTTCTTGTATTCCACTTCAAAATATGTTCACTTCACTTTAATAAATTTTCTTCCTGAGGGTATATCAATGTTGAAGTCCGTGTTAGAGAACTTTTCACTTACTTTCTTATCGATGCCATGTCACTTTCATTTAAAATTGTTTGCACTTCACTTTAATCAGTTTTCTTCCTGAGGGTATATCAATGGTGAAGTCCGTGTTTGGGAACTTTTCACTTACTTTCGAAGAGATGCCACTTTCACTTAAAACTGTTTCACGTCACTTGATTCGATTTTTCTTCCTGAGGTTATATCAATGTTGAAGTCCGTGTTAGGGAACTAAATAATAATAATAATAATGAAAAAACGATATGATATGATTTTATTTTATTTTCATTATCTGGAATCATTTTTGGTTGTAAAGAGATAATTGATCTTCAAACTGTGTTAAATGTTAGTTGAGGAAAATCTTCTATTTTGGATGGTTAAAGATTTAAATTGAATTCCGTCCGAAAATTATTTAAAGAAAAAAAATCAAGCTTGCATTATCGAAAGCACTTATATTTGTTTGTTAGGGCAGTGACAGAAATTTAATAAAATTATAAATTGAAAGAATTAAAAGAATCAAGAGATTTAAATAATTTAATAACAAAATTAAAAAAAAATTAGCGTCTGGTACGGTATGTCCACACATCCTTCCTCCCCTGTAGATTCTGTGAAATGTGATCCGTTCTCAGAATCCTCTCTGCGGTAAACACAACGCAGTTGGGCTGGCCGCTTTAATTTTTGCAATACATTTCCGGGTGTTCTCGGATGTACGGCAATTCATTATAATGACAAGAAAAGTGCTATAAGGGCGTAATCTAATCACAAGAGATTCCAGAAACGTGTTTTAAAATGCATTTTACACTAGTTCTTCAAAAAAAAGTAAGATAGCACGAAAACAAAAGTTTTAGCGAAAAAAAATATGTTGCGATCGAGAATCTCGAAAATTTTCAAAAGCTCAAAAAAGTTTAAGTCAACCCAAACATGCTTAAAATTATGCTAAACGCATGGGAATGGGAAATTTCTATTGAAATTATAAAGTTTTTTGAAATAATATTTTTTTACCCATGATTTTTTGGGCCAGACTTATAACAAAATAGTAGGTCTATTCCCGTACTGCAGAATTCTGCAATTCTGCACAAAAACGGCAGCAGAGCATTCCCGTACTTTTCTGCAACAAAAGTAACTTTTCTCTCAGGCAGAACTTCTGCAGTGAGAGAGGTAGAAGTTGCAGCGCAACCGTTCCCATACTTTTCTGCAAGCTCTCTCTTCTCTTTCTTGTTGAAAAGTTACTGCAATTTGGTGTGATGGATGTTGAGTACACGCTTACATAAAATTTGCAAGTTGGGTGATATCAAGCATGTAATAATAAATGATTTTGGGGTAGATTTTTTTATGTCTGGTTATATTGAAAACGTTTTTTTATGTTTACGATTTCAGGCTTAGTTCATTCATGTAAATGATAAAGTGATTTTTTAGTGTTTATTTTTTATTTTTTACCTGATAAAAACGGCTAGTACTTCAACAAAACAAAATGTTTTATAAAAACAAATTGTTTTAAAAACTTTTAAAAGACACCTTTCTTTTGAGATTAATAATTTCAAATAAATATTTGTTTAGAAATAACTTTTGATCTTAAATTGATTTTGAATTTAGTATATATTTAGTAGTGTTAAAATAATAGGTAAATTTAATTGGCAAATAATAAATTGTACCTTTAACAATACTACCAATTTGTACTCTTATATGAACAAAAAAAATGATGTAATTTTATCAAAAATAAAATTCTGAAACTCTGAAATTCTTGAATTCTTAAATTCTTAAATTCCTAAATTCTCAAATTATTAAATTCTTAAGTTCCTAAATTCTCAAATTCTTCGCAATCTTGATTCATAAAAAACACACATTTTTTGGAGTCATATTTTAGGTGAGAAAATTAAATTTAGAGGATTTAGAGATTGGAAATTTGGACTGAATCTTTTTTATTTATGTTTGAGTTTTAAAATTTTTGGTTAACAGAATTTTTTAGTTTTACTTATTTTTCAAATTATTATTTCTTTAATTTTCATTCTTATTATTTTTAACTGCTGCTTTCGAATTTTTGGTGTTCTGAACTCATAAATATTCAAACTTTTTTTTTCTATCTTTTTTTTCAACCTTTCTTTTTTTATTTTGAATTTTCAAAATTAAGATTCTTTTGAAATTTTAAACATTTTGTTTTGTTTTTTTTTTTTTTTTGCTTTGAATTTGTGATTTATTACTCTTTTTTATATTTTTCTGATATAATTATTTGCATTTTTAAATTTCTCAAATATCTGATTTATGTTTTTTGAAAGTTTCTCAATTTGAAATTAATAGTTTTTTTATATTTTTTATTATGGGTTTCTTAATTTCCAGATTTCTTAATTCAAGTTTTTCAAAAAATTTGGATTATTTTTTTTCAAATTTGTCAATTTTGCTGCGTCACCCTTGTTCTTTCATGTGACATCCAGTCGTAATTTATTTATGTTATTATGAATAATCTTTCAAACATTCTGCAATTAAAACATGTGGTTTTGTTCCTTTCTATATTAAACCTATGTTTGTTTTTTTTTAATCATATTTATTAAACGTACCTGCCACTCTAATTTGTAAAATTGTTTACCTAATGTACACAATTTGAGTTGTTTCTAATATTAATTTCTACCTAAGCATAATTAATTTCTAGTTGCTTAATAAATAATACATCCTTGATTTTTTAAATAAAACGTTGTACTGCATAAAAAATAATATCCCCGTTATAAGGCTTTCTAGTCACAAATTTACCAACACATTCAAAGTATGTTTACATGACAGCTGGACGATTGTTTGCATCAGGTTTCCTATCTCTTTCTAGCAAAAGTTTTTTGTCAAGAAACTTCTAGCTGGTTTTTTTGACTGACTGCCCGATTTGTCAGCCAACATACTTCGCAGGGCTGTGACAGCTACAGCTCGATCATTGTTTGCATCAGGACACTGTGACGAGGAGTTCGTCATTTTTGAGTTAAATTATATTTTTTTCACTGGGCCTAGAAAGCCTTATAGAGGTAAACTTCTTTCAATCACTTTTTTTGTGAACCATTTGTTTAGTATTTTGAAATAATTAAACAACTTTAATACCCAATTTGATTAAATCCACTCAGCTGTGTACAATATTGCAGAAAAAGTACTGGAACGCGCTTCCCAGGCAAAAGTTTTGCGGTTTCTCTGCTTGCAGAACTTCTGCAAAAGAGAGAGATGAAGAGAGCGAGCTGAAAAGGCTGAAAAGTACGGGAACGTGCTGCAAAAAAGTGACTTATGCTGGCTGCAGAATTCAGCAGAAGCTGCAGAAATTCTGCAATTCTGCAAGTACGGGAATAGACCTAGTATTTTAATGATATCCAAGAATTTTAGAAAGCTACAAGGCAAAAGTCCAAGAAACAAAAATAAAATAATGAAATTTAAGTGATTCAACCAAATTTCAGATACTTGAAGCTATCAAGATATTTAAAAAAAAATGTTAAAACCATTGAAATTTTAGAAATTTAATATAACTAAAAATTAAGAAATTTAAAAATCTACAAAAATCAAAAAAGCAAAATTTATCAAATAAAAAAAATGCATGCTCAATGCATTTGTAAAATGCAACCCTCAATGCTTAGCAACCAAAGAAAAAAAATCCTGAAAATTTTCTAATTTAAGTATAATAATTTGCCAAAATTTTGAAGGAATTAGTTTTTTTTTATTTATTTAATTTGCAATGGTCTTATTCATATTTTTAAATCCTATCAAAAATCAAAGAAGAAGATACACTTGTGTTTTTTTAGCTTATTATGTGAAATTGTTTTAGATTTTGTTTGAATTTTTCATTTCTTCTTAAAACGGTGCGCTGGTCTTCAAAAATTTGTTTTTTCTTAAACCAATTGTGTTTTTTTGGCTTAAATTGGTATGAAACGGTTTATGCCTCAATTTTTTTCAATTTCAATTCGGTTTTATTGGTGAATAATCAAGGTACAATGAGTTATTTTGAAGTGCATAACAGAGTTTTGGAGTTCCTTACAGCTGTGTGTTGCATCATAATCCATTTAGGAACAATTATTTCTTTAACTAAGACACTAGCAAGAGTAAGAAAAAACTATTAAAAAAAAACTTACAGAAATTGCAAAGGAAAGGGGATAGAGGAAGAGAAAGCTTATATCTAGACGGTTTATGCCTCAAATTCATTTGAAAGCACTTTAAATTTACTTTGCAAAATTGCCGAATTAAAATAGAAAATTTATCTGCATTTTTGTAACCGCAAACCAGTCAAAAAATAACCATTATGGAAAAGTGTTTCAGTTTATTGTCGCCAAAGGGTGTATAAATTTTGTTCAAAAAATATCATCGATTTTGAAAATAACAAATACAAACAATGTTTCAGTTAAGTGTTATTTTTTTTATATTTCCGTGAAATTTTATTTTTGATATTTATAACTAGAATATTTTTCTTCCAAAATTATATCAATGTTGAAGTCCGTGTCAGGGAACCTTCAAGTTTCGCTTTCTAATTTGAATAAATTTATCGCAAATCGCGTTGTTCCCTCAAACATTCTAATTGAAATCAATGCCGAAGCGATGGAAGAAAAATTAAGCTATTTAGGCCGTCCCAACGAAGAAATCCATCAATCTTCATGAACCCGCTCCCGTTCGAAACGGTTGACATTCAATCACGTCCTCCTCGGAGCTGGAAGTTGCTCCGTTTCGAGTTCAATTTGCTCAGTGTGCCATCCCATTGACATCGTCGACGGATGTAATACGAAACTTTGGGGAAACTGCTGCGAGATAGAAAGGGAAGTGCCAACTCAATCAATCCATTAACCCTGTGGCGCTGCGCGCCACTCAGCTGGATTTAATTGATTTTCCGTCTGTGGCGTCATTCGTGGAAGGTGGTAGCGCCAGGGTTGACGATAAGAATAATGTAGAGCTCGTCATATTCATCGCAAAAAAGCTGCTATATCGGGGTTTTTACTTGGAAGGATCCTTCTGATAACACAAAAAAGAGAAGAGTTACAGACAGGGACTGAATGTAAATTGGCACTCCCGTTCGTTTTTCAATTTCACTTACCTGCTTCTGAAGTCCACGCTGATGTATCGTGATGTCCGGTTTTATTGATTTGTTTCCATGAGTGGTGAGTTTATGACTTCAATTCACCGTGCAGACCGCTCAAAGTGGGAATTTTATGACAAAAGAAGCGAATTGAGACGCTCCGATTTGCGGTCAGTGACTCTGGTGTGGGTGGTGAGTTGATTGAAAACGATTCTTGGGCGCGCTTTGGCGATGTGGATTTATTGACAGCTGACAGATTGTGGTTTTATTGACAGGTTTAACACTTAATTGTACTTACCGTCTTCTGCGTCAGATTTCGAACATCACTCAAACACTTACCAGATTAAGTCCTTGCCATTACGACTGGTTTCTAGCTTCGTGGAAGTACTTTGATCCTGACGTCCGTAATAGTGGAGGCATGAAAGCAATTTTTCAATAAGTTTCTTCTATCCTGTATTCTTTCTATGTATTTTATTGACAGTTGACAGTATTAAGCCATTGACAGTTCTTATTCTAAGATGTACTTACCAAAAAAAGATTAGCCTCAATCCAGCTTCCACACTATTGTCAAACACTTACCTGAAGTTACACTCGAAGATTTTATTACATACTACATTTTGACGAGGTATATTAAATCTGACGTCCGTAATAGGGAAAACTAAAAAAAAAACGAACCTAAAGCATTTTTTCTCTCTTCACCTTATGTTTTGCTTGAGTATACGAGTTGTACTCAGTGTATTTCTCCTAATTTTCACATTTTGAGATGCTCTTATTAGATTTCACTTGTTAAATTATCCTATCTAACTAATCACAAAACGGAAACGGCTTTCTCTTATACTGCATTTATACTAAGAGTTTATTGACAGTTGACATTTGACAGTATTAGGTTGTTGACAGGTCTTATTTTAAGATGTACTTACCAAAACAGTGATTAACCTCAAATCAGCTTCCACACATCATTCAAACACTTACCTGGAATTTTCACAACATTTAACATTTCCAAGGGGTACATCAAATCTGACGTCCGTGATAGGGAACGTCTCCACCAAATTCTTTCAAGACAGTTCTTCCGTACAGGAAACGCAACCATTAATAACGCGGCAATCACCAGTTGTAAATCTCACCCTACTGACACAGTTTGGCGACTAATTTCCTCTGCTCCAAAACTGGGTCACTCCTAAAAACTCGTTTCCAGCACCCTTCAGGCAATTGCATAACGTCGCGGTGAAATGACAACGACATGACGAGCCGGATTTTTTTTCATTATGAATCTGAAATGCCACCGTACCAACCGCTAATAAAAACCGAAGAAAGTCAACGTACCCTTCGTGTGTTTCCTTTTGATATTTAGCAGCTCTTTCTATGCATGTGCTTGTTTACTTTCGGAGCAGCACATAACCACACTCAGACACCGAGTCCGAGAAAGCAGCAGAAGGTATGGTGTGTGCGGCAGTTAGTTGGCAATCAGAGTGTGGAACACTCCGTTTTTCCGTTGTTTTTACCGCCGGCCTTTGTGTGTGTGAGAGTTTGACGTTTTCCCACCAGCGCGAGTACGTGCGAGTGTGGCATAACAGAAAATAAAAAGGGGCATTCCCCGTTATGTGTGTATCTTTTATGATGCTCACACGCTGCCCGGACAAAACTTTAGCCCGTAAGATTTGTCCGGGGAGAGCAAGTTCAAGTTGGGCTAACCCTCACCTTGAGTTCGCCGGAAATCTGGACGGAGTTCCCAACGATTTGTCGGTAACCCTGAAGAAGACCCGCAAATTCGGTTCGAAACGTTGGTAGGAAGTAAATCACCAACTCGAAATAGAATACAGTTGAGGGTTAACCCCACGTCGCTTCGACGCGCAAGATTGATGGGGTTAAATGTTTCATTAAACTTTTATATTTACATCACTTTACGTGCAAGTTGGGTGCCTCCGCCATTCAGCTCCTGTTGTTATTGTTGTTGTTGAGGATTGACTCTTTTTGCGGAAGAGACCTTCGCGCGCGTTTGAGGTGGTGGGAGATGAAAAAGGGTTTGTACGTGCCACCAGCAGGGTACACGCACCGCTTTCTTGGAAGATCGGAAAGAAGAAGCAGGAAGCTACTTGGGTTGGAACGGATTATGGTTGGGAATCCCGGTTCGGGTAGTGGACAAAAAGTGGCGAACAAGCTAGAGAGGGAGAATAAAAGGAAAAGGGACCTTTGCGAAGATTTGATCCCTGAGATATATCCAGGGAAAGAAGGATGATTTAATAATGGCGCTTGGCCATCCGGAAGGGCGACCAGGGAAGTTGGGATGAAAAAAACGGGTGACAGATTTAGGGTATTTGTTGGCACCTTTTTGCTCCACTGGTAAGATTTGTGTGCGTAGGGTGAAGTTTTTCGTGGAATGTCAAAAGTTTACGAGAAAGGGGAATGATGGCTAGAATTATGAGTGTTTTCTCGAAGCCCCTATTTTTGGTTAATGGAAATCCTATTATCTAATTTTATTGACAGTTATGACAGTTGACAGCTTGTGTTTTATTGACAGTGTTAGTTTTTATCAGTACTTACCAATTTGACTCGTTCTCAGCAACAAATATACTCTTAAACACTTACCTGATGTTCTTCTAATATCTCAAGTTTCGTTGAGGTACCTTGATTCTGACGTCCGTAATAGAGAACGTCTGTTCTAAATTGATCTCCTATTGTTAAGTTACTCTCAGCAACAAATACACACATAAACACTTACCTGATGTTCTTCTAAGATCACAAGTAACGTAGAGGTACCTCGATTCTGGCGTCCGTGATAGAGAACATTTTTTTCAAACTGATCTCTTTATGATAATATTTTGGTTTATAGACATTCCACTATGAACATTTAAGAAACATTTTAGTTTTTTGGTTAATGGAAATCCTATAACCTAATTTATTATTGACAGTGTTAGTTTTTACTCAGTACCTACCGGTTTAACCCGTTCTCTGCAACAAATATACACTTAAACACTTACCTGATATACTTCATAGATGTCAAGTTCCGTTGAGGTACCTTGATTCTGACGTCCGTTATAGAGATCATCTGTTCCAAAATGAGTCCTTATTTTAAAATTTTCAGCTTGACAATAATAACTCGCTTAATTAACACGAACGCCAATCTGTCAGTCGATGTCGCCGGGTCCGTTAATTCGTGCGATTAACCAGGCCCGGATCCGGCAGTGTATAATCGATTTCGGACAGCTAATGAACCTGTCATAAGGGGGCCGATTATCTTGTCATCGCCGCCGAAAATAGCTCGCCTTTATGGTTTACTGGTTTCTTTTCCTCAAGGCAGGCTTTCGAGCAAAACCAGAAGCGGTCAATTTAGGATAGGAGCAATTTTATCACCCAAGCTTCGATTATCTCACGTACGGTTTTGTTTGAGCACCACAAAAAAACTAGTCTTTAACAAACATAAATAAAAAACAACAAACCCAGGTTGAAACACACGCTCGGCACAACAAAACGATTTCGATTGAATAAATTAGTAGCAAATTAGTGTTTTACACCGACGCTGATAGGCACTTTGTCACCGCCGCCGAATAGAGTCGGCAACCGGTGGAATTTTAATCGGGTCCGATCGATTCTGTCACACCACCGACCCGGAGAATGTTGTGACTATTCGTGTCAGTTTATAAAATATTCATAAACTCAGCGAGCGCAGTCGGTGGTGTGTGGTTTCCGAGTTTGTAAGAACACTCGCGGAACTCGAGTGTTTATCAGTGGCGCAAACACACACATTGTTGACGGTTGTGGGTAAATCGCTACAAAAGGTTTCGACCCCGGAGACCTGCCGATAACTGGCGGATTGCCCCACATCGTTGGATTAAAAAGTACGAGCATTGATTGGTGGGAGGGCCAGCTTCCCAGAGTGAAAATTAAATGGATGTCACAACCGGTAATTAATGAAAATGTGGCAGCAATTACGAAATTGTGCACATTCTGCGCATTTTCAGACAGCGCGCTCGGAATTGATCGCCGGAAAGAGCGCGCGCCCGCCGCAAACACTCAGCAAACCGTCATCGATGGCCGACAGAGAGAGCAGCTGGGAAAACAGGGTTAATTTTCCCGCGTGTCGTGGAACATCGGTTTTAACACTCGAACAGAAGCGGGAAATTTGGATTGCAAATTATGGCTCCTCTTGCCCGTTGGTTGGCTGTGTCTGGACGGGATATTGCCCTCTTCCAGGACAATCAATTATTGATCAGACTGCGAAAATTGTGGAACCTGGACAGTTGAAGCAGCTGCCCGTTAGCTTTGTAATTACATGATAAAGACTAAATACGTAAATCTAATATTAAAATCGTTTCTAAAGATTAGAAATGCGTTTTTGATTTTACTTAAATCTGCAGGTTTTATTGACAGTTGGCAGGTTTTGTTTTATTGACAGATATCTTATTCTACGTAATACTTACCATTCAAATCCACTCTACAACGATGATCCCCTGCACTGCATGTCCAAACTAACCCTGATTCTAAAACTTCAAAACTACATAATTGGAAGACTTGGTACCTTGATGTTGAAGTCCGTGTTAGGGAACTTCCTTTAATACTGTGTTAGTTCAGTATCCCAGAGATTTTACTTTTTCTGACACAAATTGTTTTATTGACAGTTGACAGATTTTGTTTACTTGACAATTCTTATTCTAAGTAATACTTACCGACACAAATTTAGCTGCATCTATAGTCAGTTGTCACCGTTCTCGGTAACAAATTTACACTTAAACACTTACCTCATATGCTTTTAAGAAAACAAGTTCCGTTGATGTATATCGATTCTGACGTCCGTGTTAGGGAACGCCTTTTCAAGTTATCCATTCATGTTGAAATTTTGGAATCGATTTTCTACCATTAAGCAGGGAAAATCTAGTTCTTGGGTTAGTGAAATTTCTATTATTTAATTTTATTGACAGTTATGACAGTTGACAGCTTGTATTTTATTTTTTAGTTTTTATTTAGTACTTACCAGTTGAACCCGCTCTCAGCAATACAAATACACACTTAAACATTTACCTGATATGCTTCTTCTAAGATCTCAAGTTTCGCCCAGGTACCTTGATTCTGACGTCCGTAATAGAGGCTCTCTGTTCTCTGTTCTTAAATGATCTCCTTATGTTAAGTTCCTCTCAGCTAAAAATTCACACTTAAACACTTACCTGATATGCTTCTAAGCAAACAAGTTTTGTTGAGGTAGCTCTATTCTGACGTCCGTGTTAGGAAACGCCTTTTCAAGTTATCTCTTCATGTTAAATATTTTGGAATCGATTTTCCGCTTTGGAGCAGGAAAAATCTAGTTCTTGGGTTAGTGAAAATCCTATGATTTAATTTATTGACAGTTATGACAGTTGACAGCATGTATTTTATTAACAGTGTTAGTTTTTATTTAGTACTTACCAGTTGAACCCGCTCTCAGCAATACAAATATACACTTAAACATTTACCTGATATGCTTCTAAGATCTCAAGTTTCGCCGAGGTACCATGATTCTGACGTCCGTAATAGAGAGCGTCTGTTCAAAAATGATCTCCTTATGTTAAGTTCTCTCAGCAAAAAAATCACACTTTAACACTTACCTGATATGCTTCTGAAAAAACATGTTTCGTTGAGGTATCTCGATTCTGACGTCCGTGTTAGGGAACGCCTTTTCTAGTTATCTCTTCATGTTGAAAATTTTAGAATCGATTTTCCACTATGGAGCAGGAAAAAACTAGTTCTTGGGTTAGTGAAAATCCTATGAGTCAATTTATTGACAGTTATGACAGTTGACAGCTTGTATTTTATTGACAGTGCTAGCTTTTATCAGTACTTACCAGTTGAACCCGCTCTCAGCAATACAAATACACACTTAAACACTTACCTGATATGCTTCTAAGATCTCAAGTTTCGCCGAGGTACCTTGATTCTGACGTCCGTAATAGAGAACGTCCGTGTTAGGGAACTTCTTTCAAAGCTCTTCAAGGATTCTGGTTTTGACATAGGTGCTTGAGAAGGCTTCTCTATCACGATTCTAAAGCAGTTTCTCTAAGCTTGTTGTGCACTTTTCGTCTTCAACAGATACAAGCCCGATCAGTGTTGTGATCCCGTCGCAGTCTGATTTCTCACTTCCGGAAATTGCTCCCCATACGGACCGGGCGTCCGGTCCAGCGATGTCTGCTGGATGGGGCGGGCACAACTTCCGGAATAAACTCTCTGACCGGTCAGCGCAATAGCTCCATAAGTCTTCTTTTTTTTTTTGTTGTTGCTGGTGCAGCAAACAAGAAGACACTTGCAGAGAGAGAGACCGGAGGGCAACGCTAAAGTGGATAAAATTAGTTTAAATTGTTTGACACTTTTTTTTTTGCTCTGCCTCTTCGTTGCAAGAGGTTCGACCCAGGCTTGGCACACACAAGAAGCCAGAACGAATCGGTATCATTCTGCAATACTGAGCTGCAGCCAACCAGTTTTTGTCTTGTCTTTGGAGGACTCACACACGCTACACGTTCGACTTCTTGTGCGAGCGGTGTCTGGTCGATGCCTTTTCGGCACTGTGAGAAACTTTGTGTTAGTAATTGACTGACAGATTGTGGTTATTGACAGAACTTATGCTACGTGGTACTTGCCTGAAGTTTGCTGGAACATGGCTCAGTCAACTCAGCGTTGGTTGTCCTAGCGCCTCAACTCTGAAGTCCGTAATTGAAACGTTTCGTACTGTGTACTCCACACACGAGTCCGGAGTTCCGGAGCACGTTCGGTTCGAATCTGGGGCTGGCTTTTGGCACTTGTCATTCTCGGTTTGTGAGCTGTGTGTGAGGTCGGACGAAGGCAGGGGGTAGATACAAGGTTGCTAATCCACTCAAGTGGATCGGAAGAAGTTTGCACTCTCTGTTGAAAGATGAGAATCGCTTTGCAGAGGAGGTTCGGTCGAGAAGACTAATTTTCGGGGTGTGTGTACGTGCAGCGGGGTCTCGATTGTTATTCGAGTAAGCTTTTCTGTCGTAAAAGTTTTCTCGTTTGAAATCCATACCGAGTGCGAGTTTGGTTTGGATAGTTATTGCAAGAGATTAGAGTTAGAATCTCAATGACCGGTACAAGTGTGAATATCGAGATCTCAATCCATCAGTCACAACTGTCCAAACAATCAACAGAATTGAATGCAGAGTAATTAGTCCCCCCTCTTCTACCAACTCCCCATTGTTTACAAACGCTTCCGAAATGGGGGCCCCATTTCCGACCATTCAACATCGATATCCATGTCAATCAATCTAAATATCGCAAACTCCCACCCTCTGTTTCAAACGTGGCAAACCGCAAGAAGCGTTGAAACCGTGTGTCACTGACTTCTCTATAGCGCAGTGTGGTCGAAATCACCCCCTTAAGATTTGCCCAGCCAAAGGGGTCTCGCTCAAGTACGTCATTACACGAGACACAGCAGTTTTCCCCAATTCGAGAATGAATAGAAGATTCCGAACCCTTTTTTGTTCGCCTCGCTGAAGGGTTGAGAAAGGAAAAAACATCTACCCAGTCGTCGTTGTCGTCGTTTGCCCCCGAATGCATACCGTGTAGCGCAGGGTACACACAAGAGTCCGATTATTATCTTAATAGCTTCGAACCGTCCCCTTGGATTTCGTCGTCGACGACGACGTCTCCGTGTTTGTTGTAGGGAAAAACTCGTCCGTCCGTACACACAGGTAGGCGAACTCTTCTCGGAGGGGTTGACGACAATAAGAATGAGACCTGTGAAACGGTTGATGGCGAAGAAGTGAGAGAAGAAAAAAAAGTCGACTTTGAATAATTTAAAGCCCCTGGATTGGGCCCCGAGGGGCCACACTTGCGACGATTGTGGGGGCGTTGTGGGATTTTAAGCTGGTTGGGGAGGGGTTGAGGAGAGGTATAAAGAGAATGAAGAAATACTTGGTCCTAACGCAGTCTTAAATCTACCACATTTTGAAGTTTTATTGACAGAATTGACATTTGACAGATTGTTGTTTTTTATTGACAGAACTTACCATACTATGCAATACATACCTAAGATGATCCGCAACGCTGCTTTACAACATCACTTACCTGCTTTCAAAACTTCAAATCTTTTCTAGAACTGTGCTGGGTACCTTGATTTTGAAGTCCGTGATAGAGAAGCTCCACCTGAAAAAAAAACTAAGTTGACTGTCTAGATATTGTTGTCAGCGATAAGAGGCGTTTAGAAAATCTAAGCTGATTATATTGACTTGAAGTCTGTGATTGGGAAAACTTTGTAACTTTTTCTTTCCTACTTCTAAACCAGCTCGTGAAGTTAAACTTCAACTACCTACAGAGTAGAAACACAAAGTCCTAATGCTGACATAAATCTAAGCTTATTTTGACATTTTATTGCCAGTTTGACAGATTGATTTTTATTGACAGAACTTATACTATGTAATACATACCTAAAATGACGATCTGCAACGCAGCTTATCAACACCACTTACATGCTTTTACAACTTCAAATTTTTCTGAAAACTGCATTTGGTACCTTGATATTGAAGTCTGTGATAGAGAAGCTCCAACCTAAAAAACTAAGTTGACTGTCTAGATATTGTTTTCAGTAACAGGAGGCTCTTTAACTTAGTTTAGAAACTCTAAGCTGATTATCTTAACTTGAAGTCTGTGATTGGGAAAACTTTGTAATCTATACTTTTCTTTCCTACTTCTTAACCAGCTCGTGAAGTGAAACTTTAGCTATCTACAGGGACGAAACACAAATTTCTAATGCTGACATAAATCTAAGCTTGAAATTTTATTGACAGATTTGACATTTGACAGATCGTTTTTTCTTTTGACAGTATACATAATAATTAAGCAATACATACCTGAGATTATCATCCGCTACTCCACTTACCTGCATTCACCACTTGCCACTTACCTGCATTCAACTATTCTTAACATCTCTGCTGGGTACTTAGATTTTGAAGTCCGTAATAGAGAAGCTCACCAAATCATCTTAAAGTCTGTGATTGCGAAAATAAAACAAACTTTAACCAGTCAAGTCAATAAACCCAACCTTCTTCAGATGGCTAAAAACCCCTCTCCAAAAACATTCGCTTCTTAACCCGCTCAAGACGGTTAAACTTCGCACGTGTTACAGAAGTGTGACCCTTTGCCCCGCTTTGGGCAAGCAGAATCCCTCAATCCCCAACTCCGAACACAAAAACTTTCTGCCAAACAACGACGACGACGACTCGCTGCTCGGTAGATTTGCTTGGATCAACAAAATCTCCCGAAGCCAAAGATTGCCTTGTTGATGTTGCTGTTGTTGTTGTGCAAACGAAACCTTTCCGCTCTCCAAAGGTCTTGTGCTCCACGCACGGCAGAGGGAAGGTTACCGAGTCCAGACTTGCTTGCCGAGAAAAAGTTTTATTTTTTTTTGCTCGCTATCTTGCCTTTCTGTTTCGTTTTGTTCCGTGGCTGGTGTGGTTTTTCGGGAAGGGAAACCCTTGCCAGAGAAGACGGAATTCACGCGTTGGTAGTAGTGAACGCACGTGTCTTCACTGGTGTTGGTGTCTTCAACGGAATGAATGCATCTCTCTGGAAAAGCCATCCAACCGAATCGGCAAGGGGCAGCCAGGAAAGCAGATTTGCAAACAAGTTACACTCTACTCAACGACCGTATCCGTATGGTATCGGACAAGAGGGTGACTTGAGCGCGGTGAAGATACCCACTGACTGCCTGCCACTTGACATTCGCAGGCCTGCCTGATCCGGTGATGTCGTCGAGGTGTGACAGAACCCTTGGATAGGGGAGAACAGGTTGGACCTGACTGCCTTTGAGGTGTGGTTTTGTTGATTGTTTATTGACAGAATTGACAGTTGACAGATTTTGGTTTTTTATTGACAGTTCTTAACCTAATTAGTACTTACCGAAGATTTTGTCACGATTACACTTGTACTTACCCTTTAAAACTTATCATCTTAATCAGTTGCTGTTCTTGGTACCTTGATGTTGAAGTCCGTGATAGGGAAACTCGATTACTTACCTTACATAAAATTTATTTCAGTTATGTCACGTAAGCTTGATCTTGAAGTCCGCAATTGTGATATCGTTGTAGCTTTCAAACTATCCTCAACGATTCTCCCCTATTTTGACTAGTTCCAGCATTCCAGTGAGCTCCAACTCCTCAACGGGAAAAAGACGCGGCTCTCCTCAGATAAAAGATGGAAATTGAATTGCTTGGAAGGGTTCTTCTCGGAAGGGGGCGCTACGTAATGTGTCGGTACTTGCGGTTCTTCAGAGAGCCAAAACGCCAAACGACGGAATGCCGGGAAGAGTATTACACGACCTGGATCTGGTTCAATATTTGGACTCCTCGGCGGAATGGGGATTATCTGTCTGACCTTTTGCCACCCCTTTTGTGCCAAGGAAGCCACCAGGTGACACCGAAAATAGATGGCGCTTTTAAGCCCGCAAGGAACATTCCTGCACTTGACTGGGGCCTAATAACATCGTGTCTTCATCTCTCCACTGCGGTATGCTGCTCCGGTTGAGCGGCTTCTGCCTGATGGGAAGATAACGTCGTTCGTTTACTTACCGGCTGAATGTCGATTGCGGTCTTGCGGAGCAATGGCAGATGGTTATTGAATAACCTTTCAGCGAAAGAAGGGAAGGTCCTACCACTATCGGAGATGACTACCGTCTGCAGTGGGACAGCTCTGCAATCTTGAAGGTAGCTTTAAGAACCCCAAAAAATATTCAAGAGGACCTGTTGAGAATCCTTTCAACCCTAATTTAATTAGTCAACTGTTGAAAAGTATAAATCTAAAAGATCCTTTGTCTCTACCTTTCGCTCCTCAAGATTGGACCGCTGATCCACCTGATATTCCCCATTCAAATCCCAAAGACAATGTCCAGCAAATTAGCCTGTGGGAGCCGGGCCCAAACATCCAAAAGTGCCACTCGGTCCCCGCGAATCCTTTTGGGCTCGACTTAATCCGTGCCGTTTCACCGAAAACCAAGACGGGGAGGACCCGGACACTCGCACAAAAGATCCCCGGTCCGGGCTTGCAAATGAAAGAAAGCTTCTTTGCTATTAAATAGCTAATTAGCGCAAAAAGTCAGCCAAGTTGTGCTCACTTTCCCGGTTTTTCGTCGAGCACGGATCTTTTGTGTTTTTGCGCCGGGAAAATTGGCAATCTGGAGGGAAGCAGGGAGGGGCGGGGTAAGTTTCCCTCTTGTTTTCCGGTGACCTTTTGTTTCGCTTAATTTTTCTTTTCGGAAGGGTGCCCTTTTGTGTTATTGTTGCGAAAGGTCGGGTTTTCCTGAAATTAAAAAAAAAGAACCCTTCGTAAACAGATTGAATGCCGCGTGGGCGCGCAGTGACCATCGGAGGAACGTGACCTACCGGTTAACGTCCTCCGGAGGAGGACGAGGAAGTTGACAATGAGGTGGCTATTACGGTTTGGACTCGTTAAAACGATAATGGAGATGAGATAAGGCCCGCTCTGCTTACGGGGTCGGATTTTAATTCCACTTGACTTTCGAGGGCGAGGGCGTGGAACCGGTTTTCACCAAGCTCTCGCCACTGTTGACTCATGTGCTTGAGCAGTCAGTGTCAACACAGTAGGGACCGCGAAGGCGGTGCCCCTCTCGTACTAGCTATGTAGTCTATTGACAGTTGACAGGTTGTTGACAGAACTTAAACTAGGATGTACTTACCCGGGATTAGTCGCACCTTCAAACACTCACTATACAGCACGTAGAGAAGAACACTTTTGGGAGGTACCTCAATGTTGACGTCCGTGTTAGGGAACACTACAGACTATCACAAGTACTTACGTGAATTTGCTTCAACACACTTTTACTAAACACTTTATCAAGAACTCACTACACAGCACTACACTTGGAGTCAAGTTCTTGGGAGGTACCTCAATGTTGACGTCCGTGTTAGGGAACACTACAAACTATCACAAGTACTTACCATGAATTTGCTTCAATACACTTTCAATAAACTCTTCATTAAAAACTCGCTACACTGCACTACACTAAGAGTAGAGTATTCGGGAAGTACCTCAATGTTGACGTCCTTATTAGGGAACTCTTCAAACTAACACAAATACTAACCGTTAACCTGCTTCTATACACCCTACATTAATCACTACATCATCAGTACCTAATCATAGTGGTATCTATATGTCTATATCTTTATCCTAACACTTCTTCACAAAGTCCTAAAAATCTTAAGTTAGGTATCCTATTGACAGCTGACAGTTTGTTGACAGAACTTAAACTAGAATGTACTTACCCGTAACATTTACACCTTCAAACACTCAATACACTTCACTTGAAGTAGAACACTCTTGAGAGGTACCTCAATGTTGACGTCCGTGTTAGGGAACCCTACAAACTATCACAAGTACTTACTCTGAATTTTCTGCAATAGAGCAGTTCTCTAGGATTTCGGTCATTCGATTTTTTTTTGTATTTTTTAATCCGACTGAAACTTTTTTGGTGCCTTCGGTATGCCCAAAGAAGCCATTTTGCATCATTAGTTTGTCCATATAATTTTCCATACAAATTTGGCAGCTGTCCATACAAAAATGATGTATGAAAATTCAAAAATCTGTATCTTTTGAAGGAATTTTTTGATCGATTTGGTGTCTTCGGCAAAGTTGTAGGTATGGATACGGACTACACTGGAAAAAAATAATACACGGTAAAAAAAATTTGGTGATTTTTTTATTTAACTTTTTATCACTAAAACTTGATTTACAAAAAAACACTATTTTTAATTTTTTTTATTTTTTGATATCGACCTCCGTGTACGAACGAGAGCAAGCAGCAGTCAAGTGCTCTGTGCTCTACCGTTTTTTCGAAATTTTTCGCCGTAGTTGATAGTGATTACCCGCGAGTTTGCTTCTCCAGCATGCCAAAGGCCGGCCGTGGCCGTGGCAGTTCGAGTGCGGCCTCGAAAAACCCGCGAAGTTCGTCTACCGGCCGTGTGCAAAAAGGTAAACAAACAAACGCCGTGTCGGCCGCCATCGCGCAGGGGAGCGTGAGCGCAGATGGAATCGACAAAAAGTATCTACATCCCGGATACGTTCCGAGATCACCAGTGCGAACCCGTTCCGGTACTTCCGGTGCCACGACCAGTGGCACATCAACATCCGCCAACATCCCCATCAGGAACGAGTTCCAAATGCTGAGTGACGACGAAGAAAACAACAACACCGACGGTAGCAGCACTACCGACGACGACGACGATGACGTGCGTGCACGGAAGAAAGTGCCGACGCCAAAAAAAGATCAATTCTCCAAAGGAACGTAGACCACCTCCAATTTTTGTTTTGGACACGTTGGCGGACGATGTTGACGAGTTGCTGGAAGGCCTCGGATATTGTCTGAAAATCGGTAAGTCGTCAGTGCAAGTTTACACATTTGACGAAAAGAACTTCGACCTGGTTGTGGAGAAATTGAAGCGTCAAAACTTCAAGTTTTACACATTCGACCCCGTGCAGAAGACTGCCGTTAAGGTCGTTTTGCAGGGTACCAAGACCGCCCGATCTCCGACCTCAAGAAGGACCTCTCGGGTGCTGGAATAACGCCGCGTGACATAAAAGTGCTCTCGCGGAAGACTACAGTCACAGGTACACACACACTGTACCTGTTGTACTTCGACCGCGGCACCGTCAAAATTCAAGACCTGCGGCGAACTAAGGCGTTGGACGGGTTTTGGGTAAACTGGCGGTTCTACTCAAAGAACCCGTCGGACGCAGCACAATGCCACCGTTGCCAGAAATTCGGCCACGGCTCGCGGAACTGCAACCTCCCGCCCCGCTGTGTGAAGTGCGGTGAATCACACCTCTCTGAGGCGTGTGCACTGCCGTGCAAAGCGGACTTGGGGGACAAGGCAGAGCAAACGAAGGCGCGCATCAAGTGCGCCAACTGCGGAGGTAACCATACCAGCAACTACCGTGGATGCAGCGCACGGAAAAACTACCTCGAGGAGCAGGAAAAGAGGAAGAAGAAAGCAGCAGCGTCCCACCCTCCTCAGCGAAGTACGAGCGAAACCGTGCCGGCAGCTGGTCATCGTACGGTTCCAGCGGACAACTCAGCGTTCCCTCCTGGATGGGGGCGATCGTTCGCCAGCGTGGTCGCTGCCGGCAGTGGCAATACGGCCCAGCAAGAAGTTACCGGAGAAGATCTCTTTACCCTGCCAGAGTTCTTTGCTCTCGCAGGGGAGATGATGACGCGGTTTCGGACCTGCCGTAACAAGGCGGAACAATTCCTGGCCCTTGGGGAGCTGATGATCAAGCACATCTATAAAGGATAAAAAACTGTGATCTAGTTTTAAGCTTTTTCTATTTCTATCCCCTTTCCCTTGCAATTTTAGTAAGTTTTTTTTTATTTTTTTCTTACTCTTGGTGATACCTTTATTTACAAGCAATAATTGTTCCAAAATGGATTATGATGTAACACACAGCTGTAAGGAACTCCAAAACTCTGTTATGTACCTCAAAAGAACTTATTGTATCTTGATTATTCACCAATAAAGCCGAATTGAAAATTGAATTATTTTTTGATATGTTTTAGAGGACATAAAATGCCAACTTTTCAGAAATTTCCAGGTTGTGCAAAAAATCATTGACCGAGTTATGAATTTTTTAATCAATACTGATTTTTTCAAAAAATCGAAATTTTGGTCGTAAACATTTTTCAACTTCATTTTTCGATGTAAAATCAAATTTGCAATCAAAAGTACTTTAGTGAAATTTTGATAAAGTGCACCGTTTTCAAGTTATAGCCATATTTAAGTGACTTTTTGAAAATAGTCGCAGTTTTTCATTTTTAAAATTAGTGCACATGTTTGCCCAGTTTTGAAAAATATTTTGAAAAGCTGAGAAAATTCTCTATATTTTGCTTATTCGGACTTTGTTGATACGACCTTTAGTTGCTGAGATATTGCAATGCAAAGGTTTAAAAACAGGAAAATTGATGATTTCTAAGTCTCACCCAAACAACCCACCATTTTCTATCGTCAATATCTTAGCAACTAATGGTCCGATTTTCAATGTTAATATATGAAACATTTGTGAAATTTTCCGATCTTTTCGAAAAATATTTTCAAAATTTTCAAATCAAGACTAACATTTCAAAAGGCCAAACATTCAATATTACGCCTTTTAAAATGTTAGTCTTGATTTGAAAATTTTGAAAATATTTTTTCGAAAAGATCGGAAAATTTCACAATTGTTTCATATATTAACATTGAAAATCGGACCATTAGTTGCTGAGATATTGACGATAGAAAATGGTGGGTTGTTTGGGTGAAACTTAGAAAACATCAATTTTCCTGTTTTTAAACCTTTGCATTGCAATATCTCAGCAACTAAAGGTCGTATCAACAAAGTCCGAATAAGCAAAATATAGAGAATTTTCTCAGCTTTTCAAAATATTTTTTCAAAACTGGGCAAACATGTGCACTAATTTTAAAATAAAAACTGCGACTATTTTCAAAAAGTCACTTAAATATGGCTATAACTTGAAAACGGTGCACTTTATCAAAATTTCACTAAAGTACTTTTGATTGCAAATTTGATTTTACATCGAAAAATGAAGTTGAAAATTTACGACCAAAATTTCGATTTTTGAAAAATCAGTATTGATTAAAAATTCATAACTCGGTCAATGATTTTGCACAACCTGAAATTTCTGAAAAGTTGGCATTTTATGTCCTCTAAAACATATCAAAAAATAAAAAAAATTAAAAATAGTGTTTTTTTGTAAATCAAGTTTTAGTGATAAAAAGTTAAATAAAAAAATCACCAATTTTTTTTTACCGTGAATTATTTTTTTCCAGTGTAGTCCGTATCCATACCTACAACTTTGCCGAAGACACCAAATCGATCAAAAAATTCCTTCAAAAGATACAGATTTTTGAATTTTCATACATCATTTTTGTATGGACAGCTGCCAAATTTGTATGGAAAATTATATGGACAAACTAATGATGCAAAATGGCTTCTTTGGGCATACCGAAGGCACCAAAAAAGTTTCAGTCGGATTAAAAAATACAAAAATTAAAATTGAAGAAAAAAGACCGATTTCGTAGAGAATTGCTCAATACACTTTCACCAAACACTTCATCAAAAACTCACTACACTTAGAGCAAGGCATTTGCGTGGTACCTCAATGTTGACGTCCGTGTTAGGGAACACCAAAACTTCATTAATAGAAGTTGAAGCAGAAGTCCGCAATAGAGCACACTTTTCGCGCAAAAGTGCAACCAGTCCCCCTTTGCACAGCCTCTACTGTAGCCGTATTTACACAAGGCAATAATGAGGTGTGTGTGCGAAAAGATTGATACACATCAGATAAGCTAATTAGCGGTTCCATTATCTGGTAGATCAGAACAAGTGCCAGCTACTCCTACTTGCTACTGTTGCCGGTTGTGTGTGTAGGAAGATGGATTATCGCCCCAGTAATTAAGTGACCGGTAGTTGTTACGACGACGACGACGAGTACTTTGCTGATTAGATATTGACAGGTCGCTATGAAATGGTTGCAAAGGGGAGGAGGAGGACAACGAGGCTTTTTTTATTGAATGATTATCACCTGCTCGCGATCTCTGTCAGTGACAAACCCGGTATGGGTGGGAAATTTACGGCATGTAATAAGTTAGCTCGAGTTTAATGAGAGTCGTAGACTCGAGGTATTTCCAAATGAAAATAACTTTATTCTCGACTTCTGGAATGCGCTCAAAACAGTGACAATCTGCAGTTGTTTTCAAAGCTGTTGAGTTCAATTATACTCAGCACATTTTGTTAACAACATAACTTTCAAAATCTACGACCTGGTCCCGTGGGACTGTATTCCCAAATGGAAGACCCATAAATATTCCCCGTCCCACCGGCGTAGCCGGCGTTACCGCAAAACTTTACCGTCCCGTTCCCCGAAAAAAAGAGAATTCGGCTCAGTCAGCCACTTTCATAAATTCCGTTCGAAAAGTTTGATTTTGTTTCCGTCTGACGTACAAGTACACACTTGTACACGTGTACGCGCAAACAAGTCGAAGAACGAACGAAACGAACGAAAAAAAAAACTTTGATGAAGTAATTAAAAGCGACGGAGAAACTTTGGAATGTTGACAGAAGGAGGGCGCGGGACGGCGGAGTCTTCTACCAAGTGAGTGACGATAATTAAAAGCAACCGGTGTGTGTGTTTGTGTGTACGGCGGCCTGTACCGATTGGGAACAAGTAATTTATGAGCCGTTTCTGTTGTTTTACGTCCGGAAGTTGCTCTCCTAGCAGGAATGTGCTGACAAATTGTGTGCCGCGCTTGAGTTTATGGGTGGCAAACATTCCTGGGAGTTTATGTCGCCGAGGTGGCGAAAGCCACACACGTGATCGCCTTTTTGACAGATTCGAAGAAGTGACAGATTGACAGGGTCCATGTAGTGAAGAGCAAACAGGCTAGTCATGAAAAGTAGACGCCCTTGCTCGAATTCGTTTTTCTGTGTGGCAAAGGCAGAGTAGTCTGTGTAAATCTCTGAAAGTTCTAACTTTGACATAGACGTACTTGCTCGAATTCGTTTTTCAAGGTACCATGATGTTTACGTCCGTAATCCGTAAAAAAATCTCAAATTTGTTTTTCTTGGGAGCATAATGTCTTGGTTTGTTATGGAGCTCTGGAAATTTTGACTATGATATAGACGCCCTTGCTTGAATTCTATATTCGAAGAAGAAAGCTATGCCAACTCTGGTCAACAATTTTATTCTATCGAATTATTTTGGTGACCAAACATAGAAACGAGTATAAGAGAAGCTTTGAAGAGAAATTTGAAACATATATAGACGCCCTTGTTTCGATTCGTTTTCCTGGTTCCATTCAACCAGTTACCATTCAAAACCTCCAAATTTATTTCTGTGACCTCCCCGTCGACGACGACAACGCGAACATGCATAATTACGTCCAATATCCGATGTAACACCGTGCAATTATCGTGTTTTATCGGCGTTGAAAAGGTCCTGCCCACGGGTTTTGACCATATCGCCGTTTGCACTCAACACGTCTGTATGTGTGCGCGCCCACACTAATGCGTCAACATGTACGCTTAATTGGCTAACGACACACGGTGACGACGACCGGGGTACACTGATAAGCTGCGACCTACACAAACTCACTGAAAGCCAGTAGCCCGCGCACGAGAGTCGTTTCACGCCACTGCAATTTATTGCAAATGCTTAATCATGTGTAATTTTGCATAATTTCAGCGTTTTTTTTCTTCTTCCTACCTCCTTGCTCTCCAACCCTGCACGGTGGCTTCCCACGCGCCCGCAGTTTTGCTCCACACTCACTTTGAATTTAATTTTCAGCATCATTATTTTCCGAGATTTAAATGAACCCGAAAGGTGGCGGGATGGAGAGAGAAGGAGAGGTGTATGTGTGGAATGTAACAAATTCGACTTTGGGAGCGATTATTTCTGTGCGCGCGGGAATTAATTTAATAACACAATTTTGCCACCTACCGACCGCCTCCTGGCCGCCGATAGTTCTTTTAGTCGAATTAATTATTCATATCAAGCAATTAATTAAATTTAAATTAGCTCACATTTGCAAACGAGAGCTGTGTCTGACGAAGTGGTGGGCTTGCCCGCGCTCAATCACACCCGCCCACGTCGGCGTGAGTGTGTGTGGTCAACTGCAGCGATTTTGGTACGGTGAAACCGCGTTAGTTGGACGTCTTGGTTGCGAATTCGAGCAAGGGCGTCTATGTCAAAATCAGATTTTTCTAAGCAAGCACTTCTTGATTTCGAGCAAGGGCGTCTATGTCAAAGTAATATTTTTTGAGAACTCCAGAACAAAGCTTTGTGGCTTTGTTAACCTAAATCGAATTGAAACAAGGGCGTCTACTTGAAACTTTTTTAGAGTTCCTCTATTATGGATATCAATAACAATGTACCTACATGTTTCGATAGCGTTCTTTGTCAATTTCAAAAGAGACTGCAAAATTTGGAACGCTTCTCAACTACGGACGTAGGAATCGAGGTACCCCTTGGATTTTACCCTGCCAAGTGTCCATTTCAGACGAAGCGTTTCGCTATGACAACTGTCATAACGATTCAGCTTTCGACTGAAATGGACCACTCTGTCAATCTGTCACCCCATCTGTCAAAACGCGTACACAATCCCTTCCCCGGGCTGTTTCCCGTCGTGGCTAGCGATTGTGTACTCTCTACACGATTGGCTGGTCAAACTATCCGGCGCGCACTGTGCCCGCTGCAACCGGGGTTAAGCAGAGCGCGTTAATAGCTTACCATTCAATCGTGTAAAACGTTACCCCTCCCTCGATGGGATAATCCCTCCCTGCCCTCCCACACGCTACCGGGTCGAGAGTGCGCGCTCGCCTAGATAAGTGGGAGGATTAAACGAAATCGATACCCCGGAATTATTGCTATTACAGCTTATCTGCCCTCTTCTGGCATCGGTGTTACCTGGTTTGTTTGCCGCGCCCGCTTCCCCCCGTTCTTCTACATCTCGTTGTAGTTTTGTTTGCGGGAATCAGATTAAACCTTTTTTTTCGCTCTGCGCCACCACCCTATCCGGTTGTTCATCCTGTCAAAATATTGACCGTACCGCGGCCATTTTGGCTCCCTTCCCACACTCGACTCGAATGCTCCATCAGGATATTGTGCCGCTTGGGCACAAAACCCAACCCGAGTTGAAGTTTTTTTTTATTAAATTTTCCCGGTACTATAGAACCGACTGATGAGGTTGGTGGTAGCACATAACCTATAATTTCGTTCCCGAGCGGCGGCGAAGATTCCTTTTGTCTTGTTCGCCGACAGTGCCATTCAGGGCCGCACACCATTGTCTGACAAATTTCTTAGCATTCAGTGTGTTTCCACTCGTTTCGTTTCCATCACTAGCGAGTCCTTGCACCGCAAAGTGAGTTCTCCTCTTAGTTTGCGTCAGATGGTGCAGATAGTTAGACTTTATTAACATGTCATTCCCCGTCGGGGAAGGGGTTACACACATCCCAACACTAGTCATCATTAGTGTGACGTGAGGTGACTCTGCACAGGTTTCGCTGAACCAATTGTGCGAATCGTCACTTTTCGGTAGCTCTGAAGTGACACAATGAAGCCAATTGTTTCACTTGTTTTTATTTCCCGTGTTGGCAACCTTGTCATGACGGCGACGGCGACCCCGCTGAAATGCGATCTGCTGTGAGAATGTTTTCTGTTTGTACACACTTCGTCGTCGTCTCGTTTGACGCGGTGAGAGCGGGAGTCAAAACGAGCAAACAAGATGACGTTGATGAGACGACGATGCTCTAGTTGTGTCCTCGAGGAAGGTGGCACTCTCGACAAGACACTGACTGGTGCAGCTAATGTAGTGTGGGGGAGGATGCGGAGGAAATTGAAGACGTGTGAACACTTCCTCTGGGGAAAGGACCTGGGGAAGAGGCTGGTAATGTGTTTTAGATTGGTTTCAAGCCGGCACACACACTCTTGAGGGAAGCTGGAGTGTCTGTGACCCGTCAGATTGGTTGATAAAATGGTTTCAGTTGGGTGGGTTTCCCGAACACGGACGTAGGAATCGAGGTACCCCCGAGCAATTGTAGGTGTCGGCGTCCATTTCTCTGAAATGGACCACTCTGTCACCTACTGTCAACTCACTCTGGTACTACACAATTGATGAGGCTGTTTCTTGATCAATTGTGTTCCCGGGCAGACGGTAATAACAAAATTCATGCCATTTCAATAACAAATACTGTTAAAATAACAAAAAATGTTATGGAATATTCTTGTAAAATCCATTTTTGCATAAGAGCTTAATAACAGTTTATGTTATCATAACAAAATTTGTTATTGGTCTGATATTGGTTGAAAGTCAAAACAACTTGGGAATAACATTTTTTGTTATGGAAGAATAACTCCAATTGTTATTGGGATGATCGGATTAGTTGTTAAAATAACAAAAAATAATAACAAAGATTTGTTCGAAGAATAACGCAAAATGTTATTAGTCTGTTATTACAATAACAATCCAATAACAAAAAAATCATAACGGCGAATAACACATATTGTTATAAATAACATGAAATGTTATTGGCCTAGTATTTTCAAATAACAAAAAATGTTATTCCCACGTTATTTCCGTCTGCTCGGGTTGCCTAACTGTCAATCTGGTACTACACAATTGATTAGGCTGTTACTTGATCAATTGTGTTGCCTTAGTTACTTTTAAAGGGTATCAACTTCGATTTGCTTCCCTAACAAGGACAAGTTGAAATTGATACCCTTCAAATGTTAACAACTTCCATATTCAAACAAGAGGGTTTCTCGATCACGGACGTAGGAATCGAGGTACCCCCGAGCAATTGTAGGTGTCGATGTCCATTTCTCTGAAATGGACCACTCTGTCAACTCAAGCTGGTACTACACAATTGATTAGGCTGTTTCCTGATCAATTGTGTTACCAGAGTAGCTTTCAATCTGGTACTACACAATTGATTAGGCTGTTTCTTGGTCAACTGTGTTACCAGAGTAGCTTTTAAACTTGTCGTTCTGTCACTGCCCATTTGGGTACCACACAATCGACAAGACTGCTTTCTTAATCGATTGTGTTACCCGTGGGACCACCACAAAATTGGCAGCCGACCAGCGTTTCCCACTGACGTGGTCACCCCTCGCTTGTCGCCGCCAAAGTGTGTGTTCCGGGGCCATAATAATTAACTTTTGGCAACACTCACCTGTAACCTTTACCGCTTGGCGGTGGAGGTTGCCCGGTGGCAGAGCATCGACTGAACAAAAACGCTTCGTTGGCACGAATGCACTTTGCCACCCGGTCCTGACAACAGACACTAAGCGGAAGGGGGTAGAGAGAAACACGACACAACAAGTCGTAATAATTGCACGGAATTTATGTTGCATGCGAAATTTATATTTAAGCATATGTGATGAATTATTCAGCACCGGCAGCTTACAGTCAGGCAATCCCTGTTTCGGAACTGCGAGGAGGACGAGGAGGTCACAACAGTTGCATCAGCAAAGGGGAAAAAAAGTTGGCGGAAAATTATATAAATGTTTTCGTTTTGACTTTTGCCGCTCCGCCCTTTCTCCGACGGTTTTCTGGTTTGGACCAACTTTCCCCATACTAGTTGACCGCAGGCACGGTACCAACTCTGGCACGATAATAAAAATTTATTTCATTCCGCCGCTTTTTGGCCGAATTGTGTAAACTCACCGCTGCAGGACCGGACCGGACCACCCCCGCTCGTACAGCGCCATCTGTTTGGCGCGAAAGACACCACCAAACTGCAATTTGCGGTTTTTCGTGCACATACGCCGTAACTGGTACGAATTCCGAGCGCGGAGTTCGCCAACATACCCGCTGACAGTTGACAAATCACTCTTCTCGTCGCCGATTGACAGCCGAAGTAGCAAATTGTCACCTCACTCCCTGCGCCATTATTATGTGTCTGAGTTTCAACGACTTGGTCGCAAACCAGATTTGAACCGTCTCATAAATCATTTCAACAGTAGCTCGCTCAAGCAGCGTTGAGAATCGCTTCCCCGCATCTTGGACTTGTTCCAACTCTGCGTCCGTCCATGTGGTCACCACAGAGAACGTCGGTAATAAAATGAAATAAAATCAAGCGGAAAATAAACAGCTCGAGTTTGGCGCGCTCCTTGGTGCGATACGGTCTCGGGAACACTCTAGCTTCCGAACGACCGCGCGTACGAAAGTGTGGGGTGGGTGCAATAAAAAAATATTAATTTCAGTCGAAACCTGACATATACCTGTCAACAAGTGGTTGTCACGTCCAGTGGTGGAAGGAAAATCTGGAATCCGTCGAGGGATCAGCGCTGACAGATGCGGTGACAGGTTGACTGAATGCAACTCGTTGACTGGCGTCAACGAGGCAAGCTCCAGGAATTTGGCAACCCAATAGATGTCGACAGCTGTCGTATCGATTGGGTGGTACCAACAGTAACACAACCGAAAAAGAAAACAGTCTTTTCGATTGTGTTACGTTAAGCTGTAAACAATCGCTATCTGCTTCGGAAAACAGTCCTGAGAAGGGATTGTTTACCAGCACTGGTGACAGATTGACAGAATGGTCCATTTTAGTTTTTGACGTCTTCGACGTCTGCTAAAATGGACCGCCGACTTCCACTTCTCTAGGGGGTACCTCGACTTTGACGTCCGTGATCGGGAAATGCAAAAAAAAAAGCCGTTTGGCTTGCATCCTGATCACGAGTGCCTTCAGGACCCAATTCTAACACAATCGACAAAGAAAACAGTCTCTTCGATTGTGTTACGTTAAGCTGTAAACAATCGCTATCTACTCCGGGAAACAGTCCGGAGATGGGATTGTTTACCAGCACTGGTGACAGATTGACAGAATGGTCCAATTTAGCGTATACTACGTCTTCGACGTCAGCTAAAATGGACCACCGCCTACCACCTCTCCAGGGGGTACCTCGACTTTGACGTCCGTGATAGGGAAATGCAAGAAAGTCGCACGGCTTGCACCCTGGTGCCCAAGTCACGGGTGCCTGCAGGGCGCAAAGTGCAATCATGTCCAATGACCAACGAACCGTGCCACCCCTGTTTTGTGGTCTACACGGACTGGACCGATGCGGTTCTCTGAGCCTGGTAATGCCATTCATACACAGCCACACACACACACACACACTCGTACAGCTAACTCAGTTCGAGACAGCAAAGTGCAACTGGCAAACGGTAGCAATCTACACCGTCGTCGTCGTAGCGCCATCTATGCCGCACACACACACACCGTTTGACCGGAGAACTCTTGGAGAAGGGTGCTAGAAGTACCACTTTATTTTATTTTAAAATACATTACTCCACTTTCACACGCGAGACATCGACGAAGAAGCCCTTTCAGGCAGTGGCGCGCTGGCGCCACTGATCGCATAAACGGCTTACCTGCAAGCTTACACACTTTGGTCACACTTTTTTATACCAGCTCGATGAGGTTAGGGCCAACTGTCGCACACCAACACTACTTGGTGGAGCTCTTTCGATCGGTATCACTTTTCGTCAGTGAGGCTTCCGTACCACACATTCACTCACACATATCTTGATAAACGTCGCAGTCCTACGAGTGGCGAGAAAAATGTCAGCACAGATGGAATCGCCGAGATAAAAGTGTCAGCACACGTCGCGCGCGCTGTCATCTCGTTGCTGCCGGTTAGGGTGTCTGTCTGTGTAATGTGGTTGTTGTTGTCGTAAGGCACGTGCCCCTGGTTTCGACCCTCTTTTTTTCGAGTTGGTCTTTTTCCGGTTTCGGCTAACGCAATGTTTAAATATTTGAACAATGGGACGTTAGTTAGGGTTTTTTTTAGAAGAAAAGGGGGTTTTTGTTGAGAAGAAAAAGGGGAATCTGTTTTAGTCTAATTTTTTGTAAACGGATTTAAAACGTATTGGTGTATTTTTTTAAACGATGATATTCACAAAAAAAATCGTGATTTTTTAAATAATACTTCACACAGGCTTTATTCTTACAAAAATATGCATTAAAAATTCGGAGCAAGACAGTGAGCAAAAGAGCAACTCTCATTTTTCTTTTGCTCGAGAGAGTTGCTCTTTTGCTCACTGTCTTGCTCAGAATCTATTGCAGACAATCTGTTTTATAAGTTGAAATAGAACAACCAAAAAATTATACTATCCATTCAACTAACATGCAAAACAAATATTGACAACAATGAATTTTGACCAAGGCAATGAGCAAAAGAGCAACTCTCATTCCCCTAAATTGCTCCAGTTTCCAATCATGAATCAATGATCCAGAACAAGAGAGAGAAAAGTAGAGAAAATGAGAGTTGCTCCTTTGCTCACTGTCTTACATAGAATTTATTGAAGACTATTTTTGTTTCCAAAGTTAGCTTGAAGATTTTTTTTAAAACAGTAAATATTCAATCAAGCGTCATTGTAACATGCTAAACTGAGTTTGACAATAAAAGCAAGACAGTGAGCAAACAAGCAACTCTCATTTTCCTAAGTTGCTCCATTTTCCAATCATGAATCAATTCTCTAAGGCAAGAGAGAGCAAAGTAGACTAAAAGAGAGTTGCTCTTTTGCTCACTGTCTTGCATATAATCTATTGAGGACTATCTTTGTTTTCAAAGTTACCTTAAAGATTTTTTTTAAATATGAAAAATTTCAATCAAGCTTTATACTAACATGCAAAACTAATATTGAAAATAAAATCAAGACAGTGAGCAAAAGAACAACTCTCATTCCTCTAGATTGCTCCGAAGCAAACAAAAGCAAAGCAGAGGAAGAGAGATTTGCTCTTTTGCTCACTGTCTTGCTCAGAATCTATTGCAGTAAATCTATTTTAAAGTTATTTCAACAGTTAAACAGAAGTGCACCGCTTACAACCGCTCAAAAGTGCATCAATTATAATTATGTTTAGATAAAACCCCATCAGTTGTACAGCAAACAAAAAAAGTATCCTCTTCCACGGTTGAAAAGCCACTTCATTTTTATGCACCCCATCGAAAGCGCGAGCAAAAAAAACAGTGAGAGTGCAAAAAAGAACGGAAAACCGAGAAGCCCACATACTTTTACACACACATTGACACTCACACAATTTCCAGGTGTGAAAACAATTTTAGCGCCGAGTTCATTTCGAAACCATAACTCAGTTACACATTCATTGGCTTGCCGCGAATGGAAATGAATAAAAAAAGAGTATTTTAAAACTGAAACAGAAAGAGTAGTTGAAAGAGAGAGAGAGAGAGAGAGAAGGGACTATTCATCATTTTAACTCTTTTCCTCTCGCCGCTGTCGCACGTACTCCCAGGGTTTTCACGAGATTATTATGAGTTGAAAAATATTTTCCACACCAGCGAAGCTGGTCGGGTTTTCCCCTTAGCTCCCGGAAAGCTGTGTGTCTGTTTGTTTGTAAATAAAAGATTATTATACAACTAGGCGATGTGTGAGTGTGCAAACCGTTTTCTGTTAAAAAACAGATTTTATATTTTTTTTATTCTAGCTCTCTAGAAAGGAAGAGAGCTCGTGCTGGTTCAAAGGCTCGCAAAACAGCATAATTTATTGAATTCCGTCCGTTTCGGAGGGGCTGTATATGTCCAAACAAGTGAGGACCGCCACTTTTGCAGAACCTGGTTGCTCCGCTTCCGGACAACACACCGGGGACCGGACTTGTTTGGTTCTAAACACTCGTAAGGGCACGGAAAGAATGGTTTTCATTGATGTTCTCTAAAGGTGGTATTACACTGCAGGAAAATTTGTTTGCAAACATGTCAAAACACAGTTTTGACAGTTTCCATTGTTGTTAAAACAAAACAAAGCAAACACATGAACTGTCAAAATTGTGCTTAGAAAAATTTACATTGCTTCCCGCAGTGGAATACCACCTTAACAAATTTGTGAAATCAGACTCATGTCAGTTTTGACAGATTCAGTGATTGTCAAAAATCACAAACGCGAAAGCTGTCAAAACTGTTCTCTGACATGTTTGCAAACAAAGTTTGCCGCAGTTTAATACCACCTTAAGCGATTTTGATATTGGAAACATTTTTTTTTGTTTTTCAAATAAATGTGTTCAAATTAAAACTTCAACTTTTTTTTCAAAACAAAACTTTCCGTGCCATTCCAAAATCGCTTTCGAAACCCTAGTTCAACTAGGGAGAAGTGCTTTTGCACCGTTCTGGATTTTTTTCTCTCGCAATCCTCTCTCGCCGGATTTGTTTGTTTTTCCACACTCAAACGCACATCGAAACATACACAACCCCGGCTTTTCCGGCGAGATTTCAAACTGATTTGTTTTTCGACTGGAAATAGTTTTCGAGCAGCACGCGCGCGCTTAGTTTGGAGGAATTTCAATTTCAGAACTTTTTTTTCTCCACTATTGATTGAAGGGAAGTCATAAAAATGGTTTATTTGCTGATTTTGTGCGAAACGAATTTGGATGAAGGTCGGACTGAAGTTAGATTGAATGAATGATGATAAAAATTTGAGTAGAAAAAAATGATAATAGCTGGATTTGAACCGAGGTCGTCTGAGTGTGTGGCGTACACGCTACCGCTAAGCTGTCGCGGCTCGTTAGACAAATTATCGATTTTAAAGCATTCCATACACTGAATCGACTCTAAACAGCTGTGAAATCTATTTCTTCAAAATGTTACACTGTTATATCGTTCCCATTTCACCAAACAGCAAATTTATTAGTCATGACTAATACCTTTCATTTTCTCCTTTTCTCTCTCTTTTCAGGTGAGTTTCACTCGTACCAAGCCGGGAACAAGTCTCCAATTTCATGATCAATTAAGCAACAACTACTTAAGCCTCGCGGCCACACTACATAACAGATAAGTTCCCCTTGAACATGTTTCGACTGGCGGCGAAGCCTCCCTAAACGGTTCGTTTTTCACCCCATTTGCTGACCACATATATGTGCCTCGACGACGACGACGGTCCCAATGTGTCACCCCCGTGGAAACATGCCACTTTACTTAATGAAATTATTATTAGCTTTTATACACCACCCAAACAACCCTCGTTCCTTGCGAACCCCGCAAGATTTCCAAGCTCAGCCACCGTGACGGGGTTTTCGGTATATATCTAGCAAAATTTATGTTTGTTTAATGTAATACACGAGACCCCCCCCTTCTCCCCTCCGATCTACCTTGTTTTGAACCACCGAAAGATATATGGGCACCGCCACCACCACCACTTTTCGACAATTTGGTTCGGGCTCGCCAGACTGACCGGGTCTGGGGGCACACGAAAGTATGGCGCTTTAAGCTTGGAGCAAATGCTGAAAATATGTGCGATCTTGGTGCTACAGGACCCTTGGCGGGCATACAGATGGGGCCGACCATGGTTTTTGAAAATATTTTTCAATTTCATGAAGTTTGATATGTCGCATGATAGGGTTTCTTGCATGTTCTGGAAGTGTCCCCCCGAGGCCACCGGTAGTCGATTCGGATGAGGCCTAGTTGGGTCTGGGAACAACGGCACAACTACAGATTGTCATATCCTTCAATTTCATGAAGTTTGATATGTCGCATGATAGGGTCTTGCATATTCCAGAAGTGTCCCCCCGAGGTCACCGGAGACCGGTTCCATGGTGGCCATATTGGATTTTGAAACAACGGCATGGCCTTAGTTAGCCGTATCTTTCAATTTAATGAAGTTTGATATGTCACATGATAGGGTTTCTGGCATGATCCGGAAGTGTCCTCCCGAGGCGACCGGAAACCGGTTCCAGAGTGACCATGTTGGTCTGAAAACAACGGAATGACCTTAGTTGTTTTTGTTATTTGGACTAAAAATGCTTTTGATGACGTTCTGGAAAAGTCTGGAAAAAGTCACGGATTCGAAAATGGGTTTTGAGTGGCCACCCTGACATGTAACATGTTGGGTTTCAACGAGGGTTTCAGCAAAATAATCAAGATGACTGTTCTTTGGATATCCGGGAACCGTTTTCAGGTTTACCGGAACAATCCAATATCATCGTATTCGTATTCACGTTAGAAACTATAAAAAAATCAACTTCTTGGAATTCAAAAGAAAAAAATGTGTAAATTTACGTCTGAAACCGTGTAATTTTACCACTTTTCTGGTGTAATGTTACTTTTTAAGTTTAAATTGAGGTAAAATTAAATCTTTATAGAGGTAATATTCAACCTTCCAAAATTACACCTTTAAAATTAACACATTTTTTTTACGGTGTGCCAAACAAAAAACAAGCTCGCTCGAACTAGTACCGTCGTCGTCGTCGTTGCATATACTTAACGTCCAGTCCAGGTCTCGGAGGCTAGATTTCACGAAGTTTGATATGTCGCATGATGGGATTTCTTGCATTCTTCAGAAGTGTCCCCCGAGGTCACCGGTGGTCGATTCTGACGTGGCCAGTTTGGGTCAGGGAAAAACGGCATGACCACAGATTGCCATACCTATCAATTTCATGAAGTTTGATATGTAGCATGGCATGATTCCAATGCAATTTGGCATGATTTCATGCAAGTGTCCACCCGAGATCCCCGGAGGTCGATTCCAAAGGCATAACCGCAGATCTCCTTGTCTGTCAATTTCGTAAAGTTTTACATGACAGGGTGGCCACTCAAGTCACGAAAAAGTTTGAAATCCGCCAAAATTCGCAAAAAACGGCGAAACATTTTCCAATATCTTGTTAATTTTTCAATAAAAATTGCACTCAATTCATCCGGAGCACTTAACTTAATATTCAAAGTTTTCATCCACTATTTTAGTGTATTTGAGAAAGAAATGAGTATTTGAGATTTAAAAAATCCCAATAGTCCTTAAGAATCCCGTAACCTTTTGTATGAAAATAAGTTAATAAAAAATGTGTATAATGCTTGATTTTTATTGATAGAAAAAACTAAAACAAATCAAATTGAATAAACGTCGATTTTTTGGAAAATATTCAATTTGTAAAACTGTTATAATAAATTCCAGAAGTTCCATTTAGGCTACACCCAACTGGCAGTCGCATGATTGTGATGCATGGTGGCATGAAAGTATATCAGAATCTGCATGAAATCTGTCCTCATGCATTTTTTGCGATATAGGAGTATGACATTTTTGCCCGTTACCGACAATTATCGACATTACCGACGGCTTTTTGGTTGTATTTCACAAAAAAAAAACACTTAGCAGAACGAGAATTGAACCACCAACTCCTTGGTTATTGATCCGACACGCTACCACCGCGCCATGGACGCTTGATGAAACGTGAGTGAAAGAGCACCAACATATGCTCGGGGACGGGCCAGCATTATATGTATTGGTGAGAACTGCAGATCGCTGAAATTTTTACAAGCGGGCAAAAATGATCTACGGGCTGCTGCAAAAAATGTTATAAAATGTGACATTTTCTGCAGCAAATCCAATGTTGCAGATTTTGAGATATATTTTTCCTTTGGGTGTACTATAAAAATGTCTTACCAAAAATTGGCACAAAATGGATTCTGCATTGAGGCCGTTGCAAATATTTTTTTATGTTTATGTTCCTAGACTCTGACCAAAGTCAAGAAGGGGCAAAATAAAAAGCCTAAAAATTTAAATTACGAGTCCTGGTTACATTTTATTGATAAAAGTGTTCTAAAATGCATTATACACCTGTCCAGTTGTTTTGCCATCATTAGTTTTCAAAATATCTAAGTATTGACGAAAATTTTATTTTTTGCGAAACTTTGAAAAATATTTGCAACGGCCTGAATAAAAATTCAACAATAAATAAGTTACAACTGGATAAATCAACATTGATTTTTTTAATTGAATTCCAAAATCTAAAATTTTAATGAATCTTCTTAAAACATATTTTTATTTTTAATATTTAGATCTCTTTTTAAAAAAATGAAATCGTGTTTAAATCGTATTTAGATAAAAAAAAAAACATCAAATTATATCTAAGTTTCTTTTTATTTTGAAGCACTCTCTCCTTATTTCCCAGTTAAAATCAAGGAACAAAAACTTTTTGTTTGCCAATTTTAAAATGTGCCTTCAAATTTATTTTTATTATTGTTGGAAGAAATCGTTTTTGTGGTAATTTTTAACATTTTTTCGATAAATTCAATTTTCTTTTTCCTTTTTTATTTTTTGTCTTCAAAACTGTCTGTTTTTTTTTATTTTAAATATGTTCAGAAATTTTGTTCGATGGTTAACATTAACTTTTTATAGTTTTTTTATTTGGGTAAGAAATGCCTTTTGTTTGAAATTCTGTAAAATTTTGGAAAAAGTCGAAAATGAGATTTGAGTGGACACCCCTTTTCTTAAACTGTCAAAGTTTTTTTTTTATTTGTTTAGAAATTTTGTTCGATGGTTGACATTAACTTTTTATATATTTTTTACTTGGATAAAAAATGCCTATTATAATTGACGTTTTGGAAAAGTCTGGCAAAAGTCACGGATTCGAAAATGGGATTTGAGTGGCCACCCTGACATGTAACATGTTGGGTTTCAACGAGGGTTTCAGCAAAATAATCAAGATGACCGTTCTTCTGATATCCGGAAACCGTTTTCAGGTTTACCGGAACAATCCAATATCATCGTATTCGTATTCACGTTAGAAACGATAAAAAAATCAACTTCTTGGAATTCAAAAGAAAAAAAATGTGTAAATTTACGTCTGAAACCGTCTAATTTTAGCACTTTTCTGGTGTAATGTTACTTTTTAAGTTAAAATTAAGGTAAAATTACATCTTTATAGAGGTAATATTCAACCTTCCAAAATTACACCTTTAAATTTACACATTTTTTTACGGTGTGCCAAACAAAAAACAAGCTCGCTCGAACTAGTCACGTCGTCGTCGTCGTTGCATATACTTAACGTCCAGTCCAGGTCTCGGGGGCTAGACGACGACGGTCATTCAGAAGCACCAACCCAAACGGGAACCAAGGGATTAGAGCGAACCGACCCCGTTGAGCACAACAAGCAAACGAGACACAAAAAGGAGGTAGTCCAAACGAATTAATTTATTATACATGGGATCGTAAGAGGTGGGGGGGCGGTGTCCTTCGCGCCAAAAACAACCACTTTGGGACTTGGGGTCCCCCGTCCCCTTCCAGCCGAGGGGCTAATATTTGCACATTTAATGCGAAAAGGGTTCCCTTGTGGATTTTTGTTAGCGGAAGGTGGGGTTAATTCGATGTAATCGGATGTCGTTAATCGATGGCTCTTTTTTTTTGGTTTGGCGTGGTGGCGGCATAGGGGTAGGGTGCGCGCGTGGTAAGCTGGGGGTCGCGGCCGGAATCCCGTTGGAAGAATTTTTTTTCTCGTTTTAAACCTTTTTTATTGCGCTGTAAAACGGTAGGGGAAGCCCCCAACAGGTGAGGATGAGTCAACAAATCACTGGTGTCGGTCATTATTGACTAGATCCGATTCCCGATAATCATAGAGTTTACCCAGTGTGAGTGTGTGTGTTTTATTTTCGTTTGCTTTTGAAGTGATATGATTACACACACGCGCTATGTTTGTGTGGTGTGTAACTCTATCGTATCAGCAAAAACGGGGGTGCTTAAAAGGGGCGTCACCCGGCATCGTTGATTGACGTTCTCAATCCGGATCCCCGGGATTTAATCACCCGTGGCATGTTGATGTAATTGGTGATGATAATAGAGAGCACTTCCCCTCACCCCCTTCCAGTTTTCAACTTCATTTCAATTCTCGATGCCGACTCAATGGTGGTGAAGTGATAAGCTCCCCTTAAGTTTGCAAGAGGGTGGAATGGGTGGGGATTAAGCGATTAGTGTGACTCTCGACTGATACGGAATTTACTCAGTAATTGAACGTCAATCAACATTCTCGTACTCCCGGCAAGTTTTCTTTCCTCATCTTCAAGAGTTCAGAGAGAGAGTGACTTGCTTTAATAGTTGTTCTTGCCTGCCTCCTCCTCCGACTTGGGCTAGTTGTTTCGTCTAATGAATGGTGCTCTATTAGCCTAATAACGTCGTCGTCGTCCGACAAGGGGGGAATCGCGCCCCGCACTCGCCAAAAGTGCCGCAATGGAGCAACTACTGGGAAACGTTCCACCTCCCCCCGCATGACTTGCCCCCCAGCTTTGTTGTGTGGTTGTAACAAATTGAATCTTGACATGCGATTGTTCCCCTGCTTTGTGGAATTTAGTTTTTTTTTACGAAAAGTAATGCTTTGGGTGGACTACACTATAGTCAAACTTTAATGTTTTGAAATATCCAACATAAATGTGTATGCACTTTAACAATATTTTGAGGATTTAATTTTAGATACAAAAAGTCAAACTTAAAATTGAATTAAAAAAATACCAGATCGGAAAGAAAATCGATCGGACAAAAAAAAAACATTGTAATAAAAAGATTTTTCGAATATTATTGTTTGACCAAAGATGACAAAAATTACCAAAATAACTAAAACAACTTTAAAAAACAAAATGATCAAAATTGTCAAAATTGTCAAATTGTCAAAATTGTCAAAATTGTCAAAATTGTCAAAATTGTCAAAATTGTCAAAATTGTCAAAATTTTCGAAATTGTCAAAATTGGCAAAATTGTCAAAATTTACAAAATTTACAAAATTTACAAAATTTACAAAATTTACAAAATTTACAAAATTTACAAAATTTACAAAATTTACAAAATTTACAAAATTTACAAAATTTACAAAATTTACAAAATTTACAAAATTTACAAAATTTACAAAATTTACAAAATTTACAAAATTTACAAAATTTACAAAATTTACAAAATTTACAAAATTTACAAAATTTACAAAATTTACAAAATTTACAAAATTTACAAAATTTACAAAATTTACAAAATTTACAAAATTTACAAAATTTACAAAATTTACAAAATTTACAAAATTTACAAAATTTACAAAATTTACAAAATTTACAAAATTTACAAAATTTACAAAATTTACAAAATTTACAAAATTTACAAAATTTACAAAATTTACAAAATTTACAAAATTTACAAAATTTACAAAATTTACAAAATTTACAAAATTTACAAAATTTACAAAATTTACAAAATTTACAAAATTTACAAAATTTACAAAATTTACAAAATTTACAAAATTTACAAAATTTACAAAATTTACAAAATTTACAAAATTTACAAAATTTACAAAATTTACAAAATTTACAAAATTTACAAAATTTACAAAATTTACAAAATTTACAAAATTTACAAAATTTACAAAATTTACAAAATTTACAAAATTTACAAAATTTACAAAATTTACAAAATTTACAAAATTTACAAAATTTACAAAATTTACAAAATTTACAAAATTTACAAAATTTACAAAATTTACAAAATTTACAAAATTTACAAAATTTACAAAATTGACAAAATTGACAAAATTGACAAAATTGTCAAAATTGACAAAATTGACAAAATTGTCAAAATTGACAAAATTGACAAAATTGACAAAATTGACAAAATTGACAAAATTGACAAAATTTACAAAATTTACAAAATTTACAAAATTTACAAAATTTACAAAATTTACAAAATTTACAAAATTTACAAAATTGACAAAATTGACAAAATTTACAAAATTTACAAAATTTACAAAATTTACTAAATTTACTAAATTTACAAAATTTACAAAATTTACAAAATTTACAAAATTTACAAAATTAACAAAATTTACAAAATTTACAAAATTTACAAAATTTACAAAATTTACAAAATTTACAAAATTTACAAAATTTACTAAATTTACAAAATTTACTAAATTTACAAAATTTACAAAATTTACAAAATTTACAAAATTTACAAAATTTACAAAATTTACAAAATTTACAAAATTTACAAAATTTACAAAATTTACAAAATTTACAAAATTTACAAAATTTACAAAATTTACAAAATTTACAAAATTTACAAAATTTACAAAATTTACAAAATTTACAAAATTTACAAAATTTACAAAATTTACAAAATTGACAAAATTGACAAAATTGACAAAATTGACAAAATTGACAAAATTGACAAAATTGTCAAAATTGACAAAATTGACAAAATTGACAAAATTGACAAAATTGACAAAATTTACAAAATTTACAAAATTTACAAAATTTACAAAATTGACAAAATTGACAAAATTTATAAAATTTACAAAATTTACAAAATTTACAAAATTTACAAAATTTACAAAATTTACAAAATTTACAAAATTTACAAAATTTACAAAATTTACAAAATTTACAAAATTTACAAAATTTACAAAATTTACAAAATTTACAAAATTTACAAAATTTACAAAATTTACAAAATTTACAAAATTTACAAAATTGACAAAATTGACAAAATTGACCAAATTTACAAAATTGACAAAATTGTCAAAATTGTCAAAATAGTCAAAGTTGTCAAAATTGTCAAAATTGTCAAAATTGACAAATTTTTCAAAAATGTCAATGTTGTCAAAAATGTCAAAATTGTCAAAATTGTCAAAATTGTCAAAATGACAATTGTCAAAATTGTCAAAATTGTCAAAATTGTCAAAATTGTCAAAATTGTCAAAATTGTCAAAATTGTCAAAATTGTCAAAATTGTCAAAATTGTCAAAATTGTCAAAATTGTCAAAATTGTTAAAATTGTCAAAATTGTCAAAATTGTCAAAATTGTCAAAATTGTCAAAATTGTCAAAATTGTCAAAATTGTCAAAATTGTCAACATTGTGAACATTATCAAAATTGTCAAAATTGTCAAAATTGTCAAAATTGTCAAAATTGTCAAAATTGTCAAAATTGTCAAAATTGTCAAAATTGTCAACATTGTCAACATTGTCAACATTGTCAAAATTGTCAAAATTGTCAAAATTGTCAAAATTGTCAAAATTGTCAAAATTGTCAAAATTGTCAAAATTGTCAAAATTGTCAAAATTGTCAAAATTGTCAAAATTGTCAAAATTGTCAAATTTGTCAAAATTGTCAAAATTGTCAAAATTGTCACAATTGTCACAATTGTCACAATTGTCACAATTGTCACAATTGTCGAAATTGTCAAAATTGGTATAATTTTCGAAATTGTCAAAATTGTCAAAATTGTCAAAATTGTCAAAATTGTCTAAATTGTCAAAATTGTCAAAATTGTCAAAAGTGCCAAAATTGTCAAAATTGTCAAAATCGTCAAAATCGTCAAAATTGTCAAAATTGTCAAAATTTTCAAAATTATTAAAATTATCACAATTATGAAAATTATCAAAAATTCAAATTATTTTAAAAAAAATCAAAGAAATCCAAAAAAACTTAAAAAAAATAGCATTCAGACTGAAAATGTGACATTACCCTACAAAAATGGTAAAATTAAAAATTTTCAGTGGTAAAATTAAACATTTTCTGACGTAAGAGATGTACCCATCCCCAGCTGTAATATTACCATATTTTTTTACTGTTTTGTTTTATGTTAATTAGACTTCTATTTTCATAAACATTTTGAAGTCTTTTGAAAAAAAAATTCCACTCGATTTTGTTTTTAATTAATAATTAATATTTTTGATATTTTTATGAGTTCCAAATTTTGAACAATTTATTATTAATTTGTTTCAATTATTTGAGATTTTTTTTTTGTTTTTTGAATTCTTGTTCTGGTTCTGGGTTTTAAACTTTAAATTTGTATATTGAGATTAAAACAAGTATTTATAAAGTTGTGCTGATTCAGTATAATTTTTTTGTGTAAATTTTATCATATTATTCCTTAAATTTGTTTTTTTGCCACATTTTCGTTGCGTGATTGCTCGACCTGAACTACAAATTATATTAAGACACAGAAAGAAGCAAAAATAAATCTCGAACAAACTTTTTTCCTCTAAAACTTTTCAAGCAACCTTCTCGTGCACCAGATAAACTCTTCATTTCTCATACCCTACCCCTTTCCCCCCGAAAACCACCCCCGAATAACAAACCGATAAATTTCCAAATCTCTCAAAATCCTGTCATCATCAGTTATAAACGTCGATAAATTTCCGGACTCGACCTCGCACCACCTTCCTCCTTCCCTGCGCAGAGTCCATCTTGCAACAACGGGGTAGGGTAGTGCCACCAATAGTTGACCTCCGCATGTTTGCGGCTGGCCTTTGGCCAGCAGTGGTCACAATTGACCCCCTGACCCTATACCATCCAGTGTCCAACAACCAGCAGCAAAAAAAGCACGAGCTGTTTCCAGGGGAGGAAGGAATTGCAATAAAACCAGCACCGTCGACGGAAAGAAATCGATAAAATAAACAGGTTCTGACCGCGCTCGAGTCTCTCCACTATGCTTGGTCATTCTGGAAGGGCCCCCGCGGATGATGAAGATGCCGAGAGAGAGCCCCGAAGTGTATGAAGCTGGCTGGGAGTTGCTGGAAGAAAAAACGGCAAGAAATCCCAGCGAAAACAATCAGCTTAAAAGAGTCTGAATATCTGAAGGAGAGAAACACCAAGAAAGCAAAAAAAAAAAAAAGGCATTCATCATTCTATGACCTCATGAATGGCCCCGAGCTGACGGCGGCGGCGGCGGCTAATCTGGAATTCACCGAAGAAGATGACCACGAGATGGCGCGCAGCTTCCAACAAATTTCTGCGCTCTTGCCCTTAGGAGAGTGAGACCCCGTAAGCTATCAATTACCCCGTACCTCGAATTATAGTGTTTAGTCAGCTGTTGTGTGGTACAGAGAGAGAGAGAGAGAAGGCTGGAAACCCGAAATTAACTTGATTGACCTCCGTGTACCCCTCCCTCTCAATCGCGTTTGATTAGGATGCTAAAATTGGTCTGATGGAGTCAAACGGCAGAGGGCGATTAGACCTTTGAAAGAGAAGGAATTAGACGACTTGGGAAGAAAATTGTGTAAGGAAATAACGGTGTGTGGGAACAGTTTTCAGGTGGGTAAAGATTAGAGGGAAAAAAAGATTTGCGAAATTGAGAATCTCAATTTATAAAAATGAAAATAACAAAAATAAATATGACCAATATATTTCAAATATTATCAAAATTATAAAATCTATCAAAATTATCAAAACTTTCAAAATTTTCAATATTACCCAAATTATCAATATTATCAAAATTGTCAAAATTATCAAAATTGTCAAAATTATCAAAGTTATCAAAATTATCAAAATTATCAAAATCATCAAAATTATCAAAATTATCAAAATTATCAAAATTATCAAAATTATCAAAATTATCAAAATTATTAAAATTATCAAAATTATCAAAATTATTAAAATTATCAAAATTATCAAAATTATTAAAATTATCAAAATTATCAAAATTATCAATATTATCAAAATTATCAAAATTATCAAAATTCTTAAAATTATCAAAATTATCAAAATTATCAAAATTATCAAAATTACCAAAATTATCAAAATCATCAAAATTATCAAAATTATCAAAATTATCAAAATTATCAAAATTATTAAAATTATCAAAATTATCAAAATTATTAAAATTATCAAAATTATTAAAATTATCAAAATTATCAAAATTATCAAAATTATCAAAATTATCAAAATTATCAAAATTATCAAAATTATCAAAATTATCAAAATTATCAAAATTATCAAAATTATCAAAATTATCAAAATTATCAAAATTATCAAAATTATCAAAATTATCAAAATTATCAAAATTATCAAAATTATCTAAATTATCTAAATTATCAAAATTATCAAAATTATCAAAATTATCAAAATTATCAAAATTATCAAAATTATCAAAATTATCAAAATTATCAAAATTATCAAAATTATCAAAATTATCAAAATTATCAAAATTATCAAAATTATCAAAATTATTAAAATTATCAAAATTATCAAAATTATCAAAATTATCAAAATTATCAAAATTATCAAAATTATCAAAATTATCAAAATTATCAAAATTATCCAAATGATCAAAATTATCCAAATGATCAAAATTTTCAAAATATTCAAAATTATCAAAATTTTCAAAATATTCAAAATTTTCAAAATTTTCAAAATTATTAAAATTATCAAGATTATCATAACTATCAAAATTACCAAAATAATCAAATCAACCGAAATGACCAACATGACCAAAATTACCATACTAACCAAAATAACTAAATTGGCGAAAATGACCAAAATTACCAAAATTACCAAAATTACCAAAATCACCAAAAATACAAAAATTACCAAAATGACCAAAATGACCGGAATGACCTAAATGACCAAAATGAATAAAATGTCCAAAATGACCAAATTAGCGAAAATGACTAAAATCACCAAGATGATCAAAATGACCTAAATGACCTAAATGACCTAAATAACCTAAATGACCTAAAAGATCAAAATGAACTAAATGACCAAAATGAACTTTATGACCTAAATGACCAAAATGACCTTATTGACCAAATTATCAAAATTATCAAAATTACCAAAATTATCAAAATTATCAAGATAATCAAAATTATCAAGATCATCAAAATTATCAAAAAAAACTAAAAAGAACAAAATAAAAAAACCAAAATAATCAAATCAACCGAAATGACCAACATGACCAACTTGACCAAAATGACCAAAATGACCAAAATTACCATAATAACCAAAATTACCATAATAACCAAAATGACCAAATCGGCGAAAATGACCAAAATAACCAAAATGACAAAAATGACCAAAATGACCGAAATTACCAAAATTACCCAAATTACAAAAATTATCAAAATTACCAAAATGACCGGAATTACCGGAATGACCTAAATGAATAAAATGTTCAAAATGACCAAATTGGCGAAAATGACCAAAATGACCTAAATGACCTAAAAGATCAAAATGAACTAAATGACATAAATGACCAAAATGAACTTAATGACCTAAATGACCAAAATGACCAAAATGACCTTAGTGATCAAAATAACCAAAATAACCAAAAATGACCAAAATGACCGAAATGACCAAAATTACCAAAATTACTAAAATTACCAAAATTACCAAAATTACCAGTATTACCAAAATAACCAAAAAGACCAAAATGACCGGAATGACCTAAATGACCAAAATGACTTTAGTGATCAAAATGACCAAAATTACCAAAATTACATAAATGACCTAATTGACCTGAATGACCCAAATGGCCTAAATGACCAAAATGGCCAAAATGACGAAAAATACCAAAATCATAATTATGATTATGACGATATTTTCATTGTTTCGCCTTGACTTGTATTTTTTTCATTTTTTACTTTTTCAATCTTCCGTTGCTTGAATTTATTGGTTAAAAATAATATTAAAATTAATGATTGATTTTTTATGTTTTGTCATGTTTTCTTTTTTGACCCGTTTTAATCCTAATTTCTTGAGTTTTTTCCCGTTCTATTTTTTCCACCATTAATCACCTCTCATTACATCCCGTGATAAGAGCGCGCGCGCGCTAAGTTATGCCCGATAGCTTCAATTAGAATCGCCTAAACGACCTAATAACATGTTTTAATTGCCACGCAGCACTCGCGTTGCCTCGAGACAGCCTCATCGACTGACTCTTCGTGATAAATATTGCTCCGACGACGACAACATAATAATAATCGTTATTATTTTTTTTGCTACCTCTCTCCAGCTCGTGTGTGTGAAGTCCGCATTTGAAGCAGCTCGTAAGAGCTGCAAGATGCGTGCCTCCACGCCATCATGCGCGCTTGGTATTCCTAGGAAAAAGGTACAAAGAAAATGCTGCTAAAAGGCCCTAGCGCCATCTTTTGGCGGGCACTTGCAAATGATAACGTTACTAGGGTAGAGGGTCGTAGTTTGAAACTACAGTTACGACCTGCTTTAAAGAGATCAATGTCGCGCCACGTTCCCCTCCTTTGGCAACTCCCTCCTCTAACGAACTAGCGCAAACTAGCAAAACTGCTACCGGGCACTAAATTAAGATTTTACGATCCTACATGGGTTGTGATACTGTGAGGAGTGTGTGCGCGATCACCAGGTCTTGTTTATTGTGCGTTGGCACGCGTTTATATTGCGCGACGGCTGAGAAAGTGGCCGTTTCATAGGATGTCAAGTTGGACGGGAAATGTGGAGAAATTTGTGTAGGGGTAATACATGTTGTGCTCGAGCTTTAAATTTGGCAAAAATAAGGATACATGTTGTGCCATTTTTTTTTTTGATTTACTAATTTATTCAAGATTTACCAAATTCAGAATTTGTTTCAAACGAAAATTTGGTAAAAATATGAAGAGGTAATATATGTTGTACCTTACTTCAAATATAACTACTTAAATCATTTTTAAAATTTCATAATTTTGTTTAAATTGGGTACTAAAGCCCTATGTCAATTTTTATGTACAACGGTATAAAACACGATTAAAAACCATTTCTGATCACTTTTTTTCATTTTAATGCAAAAATTTTTTTGACAAGACAACATTTTTTCGATGGATCAACTATGGTCCCCTTGGAACGAGCTGTCAAGTAGGAACTTTTCTGTCAAGAAGGACCGCGAGGTTAATTTTTCAAAATTGATTTAAAAATCCATTTTAAACTCTTTGTGGTCGTACAAAGGTTCATTGTACTCAGAAAAATAAGCTTTATCGCTGTAAACAATAATATCAGCAATCTAAGCTTCATTTTAGGTCCCAATTGATAAAGACTTCAAAATCCATATCCGAAAGCTAATCCTTTTACTTCCAAGCCATTCTTACCACTTCATTATAATGTGAAAGAGGTAATACATGTTGTCCCTATTTTAAGATGTCACTGATTGCACCACTTTTCCAATTTATTAATTTAATCAAGATCTATCAAATCCCGAATGTTGTTAAAACGAGAATTTGGTAAAAATAAGAAGAGGTAATACATGTTGTACCTTACTTCAGATTTGACTAAATAAATCTTTTTTAAAAATTTAGATTTTTTTAAAATAAAAATGGTTTTAAAATCAATTTTTGAAAGCTAAACTTTTTAATGCCAAGCCCGCTATAATTTTTCGAAAGAGGTTATACATTAGAGTGTAACAAAAATGACTTTTTGGTGGGCATTCAAGGGTTTGTTCCGGTGGGCATACTAAGCCCAAATCCAAATATGAGCTTGATTGGACGTAACAGGAGCTGGCGCTCCGCCCTTCAATTTTAAATGGGATTTAACCCGTAAAAAAAGATTTTTTCAAAAATGACACTTTTTGAGGCATTTTGGCCACCAATGCGTTTACCAAAAACATCACTGGCGTGTTGGCCAGATCCTTGCGCATCTTTTGGTATATATAACATTGACATTTGGAGCACCCTGGAGCTCGGTACAGGCCTTCAAAGTTTGGCATTTTTTCGAAAAATCGGCCCCGGCAAAAAAGATATGCCATTTGATTTTGCCGGGGCCGATTTTTCGAAAAAATGCCAAACTTTGAAGGCCTGTACCGAGCTCCAGGGTGCTCCAAATGTCAATGTTATATATACCAAAAGATGCGCAAGGATCTGGCCAACACGCCAGTGATGTTTTTGGTAAACGCATTGGTGGCCAAAATGCCTCAAAAAGTGTCATTTTTGAAAAAATCTTTTTTTACGGGTTAAATCCCATTTAAAATTGAAGGGCGGAGTGCCAGCTCCTGTTACGTCCAATCAAGCTCATATTTTGGATTTGGGCTTAGTATGCCCACCGGAACAAACCCTTGAATGCCCGCCAAAAAGTCATTTTTGTTACTAGTCAGTAGTCAATTCCAAATAGCTTAACGTGTTACTGCCAATATAGCTTTTCCACTTCATCATACTCAGGCTCTCGACGTAATCCATTAGCAGTCTTCCTGAGGATTCTCTTCCGGATTCCAACATACTCAAGTCATGCGGACACTCACTCTATCGACTGATAAGTTAATCAATTACTCTATCCTAACAATCTCAGTGCAGTCCTCACCGCCCTCAATCGATCTCCCTCCCTCCCTTATTACACGCTCAATCTCAACAAGCATTGCATCCAAACACGATTAAGTTTCTAAACTGGCCGTCACGGCAGAATATGCTGTCCGAGCTGAATATTTCACAGCGATTAAACCGCCCCGTCCTCAACCTCTCTCGCTGAAATGCAAACATGCAAACCATTAAATTACTTGCACACTGCATATTTGTGTAATGCAAGTATGTTCTACGAGCTTGACCGAGAGACACAAGACAGCTTGCCGGTTTTATCGCTGTCTTCAAGTTACGCTTGAAGCGCACTTGGGGAGCTGCTCCAAACCTAAGCTTGCACTAAATGAGACCAGGAAGAGAGTCGAGCTAGAGCATGGTCAACGATGATGGTGGCAATAATAAAGTATGATTTATGCTTGGAAGACTACTGGCTCTGGGTTGTTGTGTTGTGGGTTGGTGGGACTTGACTTGACCGTGTACAACATGCACAACCAACTGAGCAAATGGGGGTAAAGCAAAGCAAGATCAAAAGTGGTCAGCAAGCTGGAGTGGTTTGGCTTGGCATGATAGTTTCCTCTGGCCAATATAATAATAGTTTTATGAGGACTTTCCCGAAGGGGAAAAGTTGGGAGGGTTGGGGAAACTGGCAGTGTTTGTGTCGGAAAAGTAAAATTTCAATAATCTTTAATGTAGATCGGATATTACATGATGTTGTGTAAACAGCACAACACCCCCCTTTTACTTCTTGTTGCAAGAAGGGATCCAGAGAGTGCAGGATCGTTGAGGCAGAAAGCCGCAATGTGTGTACTTCACTGCGTTTTGTAGGGTACTTGGAAGGTTGAGTTGCCACAAAAAGGGACAACGGGTAGAAAGGCAATTGATGTACTTGAAACTAGACTAACTATCAAGAAATTTTACCAAAAAAAGTACTCTGAACCAAAAAGGAAATTTCTTTAAGCTATTGTTAGTTAGATATTGACTGAATTGACAGTTGACAGTGTTAGTAGTTTGACAGGACTTAATCTAAGTAATACTTACCAAGCCGCATTGTAAACACCTTAAACACAAACCACTACACTTCAACTTAATCTCCTGAGAGTATATTGATGTTGAAGTCCGTAATTGGGAAACCTACCTTTTTGAACTGTTTATTGTCTTCACTGCACTTCAATTTTTGAGATCAATTCTGATGGTACATCAAGGTTGAAGTCCGTATTAGTATAGCTTTAACAAAAATGAAAAAAAAGGAAATAACCAAAATGTCCAAGACAACCAAAAGGACCTAAGTGACCAAAATTACCAATATTACCAAAATGACCTACATGATCAAAATGACCAAAATGACCTAAATGACCTAAATGACCAAAATAACCGAAATGACCCAAATGACCAAAATGACCGAAATGACCAAAATGACTAAATGACCAATATTACCGAAATGACCAAAATGAGCAAAATGACCAAAATAATCAAAATGACCAAAATAATCAAAATGACCAAAAAACGAAGTTGACTTTATAGCTGTCGGCCACCATTGCTAGTACCAACCACTAGTGTCTTCCTTTTATCTACAAGGACTTCGCCGCCCTGCGCGACGGCGCCGAATACCCATATTTACACAAAGAATTTTAGAGCGCCCGCCGCGGGATTCGAACCGGCGACCTCTGGATTGTGAGTCCAGTGCGCGGTCCGATTGATCCACACGGGCGGGACTAAAAAAAAATGACCAAAATAACCAAAATAACTACAATAACCAAAATGACCAAAACGACTAAAATGACCTAAATAACCACAATAACCGAAACGACCATAATGACCCAAATTACCAAAATAACTAAAATGACTTAAATGACCTACATGACCTAAATAACCAAAATTACCGAAATGACCAAAATGACCAAAATTACCAAAATGACAAAAATTACCAAAACGACTAAAATGACCTAAATAACCACAATAACCGAAACGACCATAATGACCCAAATTACCAAAATAACTAAAATGACTTAAATGACCTACATGACCTAAATAACCAAAATTACCGAAATGACCAAAATGACCAAAATTACCAAAATGACAAAAATGACCAAAATGACCAAAATAACCAAAATTACCGAAATGACCAAAATGACCAAAATAACTAAAATAACCAATATGACCTAAATGACCAAAATGACCAAAATGACCACAATGACCAAAATGTCGAAAATGACCAAAATGGCCAAAATGACCAAAATGACCAAAATGACCAAAATGACCAAAATGACCAAAATGACCAAAATGACCAAAATGACTAAAATGACCGAAATGACCAAAATGATCAAAATGACCAAAATGGCCAAAATGGCCAAAATTACCAAAATTACCAAAATTACCGAAATTACCAAAATTACCAAAATTACCGAAATGACCAAAATGACCAAAATTACCGAAACGACCAAAATGAACATTTAATTGTCACTGCACTTCAAATTTTGTGATAGAAAATAACCAAAATAACTACAATAACCAAAATGACCAAAACGACTAAAATGACCTAAATAACCACAATTACCGAAACGACCATAATGACCCAAATTACCAAAATAACTAAAATGACTTAAATGACCTACATGACCTAAATAACCAAAATTACCGAAATGACCAAAATGACCAAAATTACTAAAATGACCAAAATGACCAAAATAACCAAAATTACCGAAATGACCAAAATAACCAAAATAACTAAAATAACCAATATGACCTAAATGACCAAAATGACCAAAATGACCAAAATGACCAAAATGACCACAATGACCTAAATGACCAAAATGACCAAAATGTCGAAAATGACCAAAATGACCAAAATTACCAAAATGACTAAAATGACCGAAATGACCAAAATGATCAAAATGGCCAAAATGGCCAAAATTACCAAAATTACCAAAATTACCAAAATTACCAAAATTACCGAAATAACCAAAATTACCAAAATTACCGAAATGACCAAAATGACCAAAATTACCGAAACGACCAAAATGACCAAAATGAACATTTAATTGTCACTGCACTTCAAATTTTGTGATAGACAATATTGACTCATTTGACAATTTTGTGATTTTTTTCAATTTTGTCATTTTTGTCAATGTTGTCATTTCTGACAATTTTGACAATTTTGTAAATTTTGTCAATGTTGATAATTTTGACAATTTTGACAATTATGACAATTTTGACAATTTTTACAATGGTTACAATTTTTACAATTGTTACAATTTTTACAATTTTTAAATTTTTACAATTTTTACAATTTTTAATTTTTTACAATTTTTACAATTTTTAAAATTTTTACAATTTTTACAATTTTTACAATTTTTACAATTTTTACAATTTTACAATTTTGACAATTTTTACATTTTTTACAAGTTTTACAATTTTTACAATTTGTACAATTTTTACAATTTTTACATTTTTTACAATTTTTACAATTTTTACAATTTTTACAATTTTTACAATTTTTACAATTTTTACAATTTTTACAATTTTTACAATTTTTACAATTTTTACAATTTTTACAATTTTTACAATTTTTACAATTTTTACAATTTTTACAATTTTTACAATTATTACAATTATTACAATTTTTACAATTTTTACAATTTTTACAATTTTTACAATTTTTACAATTTTTACAATTTTTACAATTTTTACAATTTTTACAATTTTTACAATTTTTACAATTTTAACAATTTTGACAATTTGCCAATTTTGATAATCTCGCCAATTTTGACAATTTTGTCAATTTTGACAATTTTGACAATTTCGACAATTTCGACAATTTTGACAATTTTGACAGTTTTGACAATTTGACAATTTGGCAATTTTGACAATTTTGACAACTTGGCAATTTTGACTATTTTGACAATTTCGACAATTTTGATAATTTTGACAATTTTGACAATTTTGACAATTCGACGGTAACATTTCAAAAGGCATCATGTACATTTTGACACTTTCTGGATTATTGCATATTCTGAAAGTACTTCTAATAAGCTACCTCTCCACCAAAAATGAGCAAAAGTTACTTCAGTAAAGTCTGTTTAATCATGATTTTAAATAAAGTAACATAAACAAGATCTCTGCCATCAGCAGTCTCTGTTTATTTAGCCCTGTCAACCTGTCAAACAAAAGGCTACATAAACCTCGTGACGAAAAAAAAGCACCATGAAAAAAGCGCCATGTACATTCGGCGAAGAAAAACGAATCATAACAAAGCGCCCCCCTCAATGACAGCAGGGTGATATAGACGTTGGTGATTTCAAAAGAAGTTATGTTTGTTTTTCTCAAATAAAATTACGGAAATAATGTTTTATTGAATTTGGATGATCAAGTATCAACAAAAGCAACGTTTTTCATTGTTTGTTATCATAAGAACATCTTATTTTGCTTTTATATAAAAATGGTAATTGAAAATGGATGCTCAATATTCAAATGCGTTTTTCTCAAAACGCATGGTTTGTACATGATGTTTTTTGAAATGTTGGCATCGAATTTTGACAATTTTGACAATTTTGACAGTTTTAACAATTTTGACAATTTTGGCAATATTTACAATTTCGGCAATTTTGACAACTTTGACAATTTTGACAATGTTGTCAATTTTGACATTTTTGACATTTTTGACAATTTTGACAATTTTGACAATTTTGACAGTTTTAACAATTTTGACAATTTTGACAATTTCGACAATTTTGACAGTTTTGACAATTTGACAATTTGGCAATTTTGACAATTTTGACAACTTGGCAATTTTGACTATTTTGACAATTTTGACAATTTTGACAATTTTGACAGTTTTAACAATTTTGACAATTTTGACAATTTCGACAATTTTGACAATTTTGACAGTTTTGACAATTTGACAATTTGGCAATTTTGACAACTTGGCAATTTTGACTATTTTGACAATTTTGACAATTTTGACAATTTTGCCGAATTTGCCAATTTTGTAAATTTTGACAGTTTTGACAATTTTGACAATTTTGGCCATTTTGACAGTTTTGACAATTTTGCCAATTTTGTCAATTTTGATATTTCTGACAATATCAAAATTGATGTCCGTATTAGTGATGCTTTTCTTAAAAGATTATTCCAGCAAATGTCAAACTACCCTTCAGAAATCCATATCTTCTAATGGCGATATAGTTAGACTCAGATATGTTAGATCGCATGTGGGTGCCTTCCACACACAATCTCACCCCTTAACGTTACTCAGCAGAGGACTGCTTCACGGCACCGAACCATGTAATAATAAATTATGATATAACCAACCGTATCGTGAACACAGCAATGCTGAAGCCTTCGTCGACTTTGTCGTCGGAAGACGGTAGTCGACCAGAGAGCTCCACTGCAATACGGTCTATCTTTAACGTCTTGCTTACCCCGGTTCCTTCTCCGGAAACCGGCTTGCCAATCCTAATAAAGTAAACTCCCATGTGTGTGAGAGCCTGAACGAGTGGGTGGAAATATGTTTGCTTTATTAAACTATCTAAATACTCAATTGAAAGGCAATCGGGGAATGGCCTTTTAATATCGCTAGTTTATGTCGTCTGTTGTCTCTCGTACGATTTGCCACTGAATCTTTCTTTGACTGAGTTCATCTGCTTCGTTGGAGATGGGGGATAAAAACTTCCACACCTCTCGGAATCGCGCGCGCTGAAAAAAATAAAATACTGACTAATTACTACCGCTAATGGCTCATTTGTTCGACAAGCAAAAAGATAGTGCAGTCGATTATAATTACAGCACTCTCGTCGTCGACGAGACAAGTAGCGGCAGTAGGTAGAACTTTTGTCGTGCCCCGAAGGGCTATTATTATGCAAATTTTTCCCGCCGTCTAATAGCCTAAACGCGCTTTTTGTTGCAGTCTTGTGTAAAGGCATGTTTAATTATGCAAATAGGAAGTTTTTATGGCGAGGGTTTTTTTTCGCCCGATTCGCTGAACTTGTTCACAAAATGCTCCGGAAGTAATTGAACATGGAGGTGTGTGAAACACTAATGATTCTAATTTACAGAACTATTATTAGTAAAGTTTGACAGAATTGACAGTTGACAGTGTTAGTTTAACAGAACCTATTCTACGTAATACTTAACCAAGTGGAGTCCAAAACAGCTACGTCACACTTACTTTTAATTCAATTTTTCTGAAAACTTGTTCGGAGGTACCTCAATGTTGAAGTCCGTAATTGAGAAGCTTACTTCAATTTTTTTGAAGACAACTGAAAGGTCTATACATGTTGAAGTCTATGCTCTTAATTCTCTATGTAACCGAACAAGGAATTACAGTTTGGCCCTAACTATACCTGGTTTCCTAACTTTTGTTAGTAAATTTTGACAGAATTGACAGTTGACAGCATTAGTTTTATAGAACTTATTCTACATAGTACTTACCCAAACAGAGTCAAAACAGCTACAATCACACTTACCTTTACTTATTTTTTTTTTTCTGAGAACCTTTACGGTATTACTCAATGTTGAAGTCCGTAATTGAGAAGGCACTTCGAATTTGTTAAATACAACTCAAAGGTACCTCCATGCTAACGTCCGTGTTAGGGAAATCGCTCTAAACGGCTAATTTCCCTTCCATAACTGGATGTTAACCAACCGAGACAAACATTGGTCCCCTCCACTTCCCCAAACTTGTCAACAAAGTTCCTTAAGAACCTCGAGCAAAAACGACGCGTCAACACAGGCGCTCGGGGGACAGCTTCATAAAACAGTGATTTAAATCCAATCAGAAAGCAAATATGTTTGACATGTTTATCAGATTGTACACCAAGTCGTCGACGATGACGTCGTCGTCGTCACGTTCCCCTAAACTTTCCCGAGGCCAAAGAAAAGGAAATCGATTATTTTTTCCTGCTCCTGTCGCGCGCTCAAAGTTTCGATTATTGAATTTGCTCTGCCCTAAAATCTTGGCTTCCACTCTGTCTCGCTTCCTTCGGAAGAGGAAAAGAGACAGCTGCGACCATCGCTATTTCGTGCCAAACTTCCGAGAAATAAGGTGTTTTTTGTGTACCGTCGACTTTTGCGACGACGAACGGAGGAAAACATATCGGCACATAACAAAAAAAAACCGAGGCGATTGACAGATAAGGATACCGTTTTTGTGTGTCGAACCCCCTTGAGAAATGGTCTCGTCGACCGCGGCAGGTCCTCGCTGGAGCCACCGAGAAAAAAAGGAGTGGAGGTACGACGACAAGTCGACCAACATCGGCGAGGGGCCAATAAAACGGCAATCTTTTCATAAATGTGATTGACATCGATAAAGAGAGAGAAGTGAATTCGCGATGCAGAGAAATAATAATGGCAAGCTTTGAGGTCGAGGCGAAGACGACGAGGCTTTTGGGAACACTTCGATACGGTTTGTCGTCTCAAAAATAATACTGGGTCGAAATACACTCAGAATAGGATTGTGATTTCAATTTAGAGTGCAAGTTTTTTTATCCACTTAAATCGTGTAGTTTCTCTGCATCGATTCGTGATTTAATTGAGTGTTTACATGCATACTTCAACAGGGGCTCCGACGATGGCACACGACACAGCGCAAAATTGCTCAATTACTAATTCAAACGAGCCGATTTACCTCCCAGCAAACGACAAAACGTTGTGCATGTAGAAGATGTGTGGTCGACGAACGATTTGTTGAATATTGAAAAAAAAAATCTTCGCAAATTGCGACTCAAGTTTGTGGTTAGTAATTTGTTGACAGAATTGACAATTGACAGTGTTAGTTGTTTGACAGAGCTTATGCTACTTGGTACTTACCCTTTCAATATTTTTAACGATTCACAAATCACTCACTCACCTGTTTTCACCATTAGCACTTGAACATCTTAAACTTCAGTTTGATGATATTTTCTAGAGGGTACTTCAATACTGAAGTCCGTAATAGACTTCAGTTTTGCGATATTCTCTGGAGGGTATATCAACATTGAAGTCCGTAATAGAGAAGCTGCAATACAAACTATTATGCTGCACTTGAAAAACTTCCACAAATCGCAATGAAAACACCAACTTTGCTCAATTGGAAAATGAGTAAATTTCCAACCCAGGATTCCGAAGCCAATCAAAAAGTCCGAGACGAGGGAAGCTCACTTTTAAATCTAATTGTTAATCAACGGGGACGACCTTCTGCTTCGGACTTTCGTAAACCATCCTTGGTCTACCTGGTCTCGTTCTAGGCAAAAGGGAAAACCCCGGGTCCAAAGATAAACTTATCAGTCAATTAAAAGTTTGCCGTTTTTCCCATTTTCCGATATCGGATATCGTTCCTCTCCACTTGGCCAATATTGCACTCGGACCAACCGTGCAGAAATTGAGAGGATCCTTCTGTACGACGAACACACTCTAAATTAGAGTGGTGCACATGCACAGGAACCCCGTTATGTGTGAGCAACGGTGGCAAAAGATGTGATAATGTAATAAACTTTTGCCGAAGGCCGAAGGCCTTGCGCGATCCGGGGGAAATTCATCACAGCGAAAGTTTGAGTCCAGGCGAAAACAGATTAAACTGCCATTAGTCAAAATCGGGGACGCTTAAGAGGTCGCTCCGGTCCGTTCCGAAGGGTGAACTTTACTCATTTTCTAGTGAGTGTGTGCAGCCGCTTTCTGCGAAGAACTGTACCGACGGTGGCGATGGTATGAAGTACGGGAAAATCGCTTAATTTATTGGAAACTTTATCTCGCTGGTCTGATTAAAATTTGCCTTCTCCGTCGTTGAGCTGGTGGAAATATGGTCTGGAGACGCTATTTCAAGGTGGTGAAACTAACCTTAAAAATTACTGTTAGTGTAAATTTGACAGGTTTGACAGTTGACAGTGTTAGTTTGACAGACCTTATGCTACATAATACTTACCAGATTTGAATCCAATCACCTTGTCACAAAAACGTCGATTTTCCAACAAATATTTGTTGGGTACATCAAAACTGAAGTCCGTGCTTGAGAAATTCCCTTAAAATTACAAACTGGCTTTTCTGCCTTCTTGAAAACTGACGAATATAGTACTGCCTATGGCTTTTTCTGAACATAAATCATTCTGCTTATTGATACGTTCTGTCGATTGATCCTTCCTATCGGTTACCTTTTACTGCCTTTTGGAAACTGTCAAATACTGTACTGCCATTAGTTTTTTCCAGTCGTTTAATCATTCTGCCCATTAATCGTTTCTGTCAGTTGAAAATTTCTGCTTTTCAAAGTTTGTCAAATACTGCTTTTAGATTTTTCTGCCGTTTTTTTCATTCTGCTTATTAATGTTGCACACGGTTGATCTTTTCTGCCTTTAGATTTTTCTACCATTCATTCTGCCTTTTAATGTTCTGCACACTAGCGTGCCCAGCTCTTTGAGGAAGGTGTGGCAATAGTATGGACGTTTTTAAAAATACGTCATTCGTGGATACCCCCTGACCAAATTTAGAACAAATTTCTGAGGATGGTGGAGTAGTTGCCCCATGTTGCCCCACCCTGTGCACGCTAGTGGTTCTGCCTATTGATCCTTTCTGTTGATTAAGTTTTCGTGTATTTTAAAAACTTAAAAAAAATCTGCCTTTTTTGAAAACTAGTTTTTTTTTTTCTGAAAATCAATCATTCTGCTTTTTGATACGTTTTGTCGGTTGATCATTCCTGTTGGATAACCTTTTCTGCCTTTTAAAACACTGTCAAATACTGTACTGCCTTTAGTTTTCTCCTGTCGTTTAATCATTCTGTCCATTAATCCTTTCTGTCAATTGACGATTTCTGCTTTTCTAAGTGTGTCAAATACGGCATTGCTTTCAGTTTTTTCTCCCTTTTTTCATCCTGCTTATTAATCTTTCATTCGGTTGACCTTTTCTGCCTTTAGATTGTTCTACCATATTTTCATTCTGCCTTTTTATGTTCTGTATATTGATCCTTTCTGTCAAATTCCGTGTCTTTTAAAAAACTGCCTTTTTTTGAACTTTCAAATATAGTATCGCCTTTGTTTTTTTCTGAAAATGAAACACTCTGCTTTTTGATACGTTCTGTCGGGTAATCATTCCTGTTGAATAACGTGTCTGCCTTTTGAAAACTGTCAAAAACTGAACTGCCTTTAGCCTTTTCTTATCATTTTATCACTATGCCTATTTATCATTACTGATTGAAATTTTCTACCCTTTTTAAAATTGTCAAACACGACTGCTCTAGGACTTTTCCTCCGTATTATCGTTCTGCCATAAAACTTAAGTCCATGTTTGGGAAGTCTCCTTTTAATTACTTACCTTATCGAATTTGTATAAGACATACCAAGGGTACCTTATTGTCGAAGTTCGTGATCGAGAAGCTTGATGCACTGAAAAAAATCGCATCGTTAATTGTATTCATTTGTGTTATTGAATTTAAATTCAATTATTAAAAAAAATCGAAAATCGTCCCAAATATCGCCCATTTTCTAGATGATTAAACCGACCCAACTCGCGAGCAATCGCGCCTTCATCGCCAGAAAATCTCGCAAATAGGCGTAAAATTTATCGCACAAATTAACAAACTGTCAATAAAAATTAAATCACTCCAGAGAGCGGCAAAAAAACTTTTTTTTCTCTCTCCCTCGTCAAATCAGAGATCTGAGAGCCGATAAAATCAATCACGACTGTCGCTGTCGTTGTCGTCGTCGTTGCACACACTGAAATGAAACCACCCTCCAAAATCGTCATCGAAATGTCCCCGGGAGCGTCCAACAAAAAATCGGACCCAAACTTTTTCACAACCAATTTGGATGCGCGACCCTCGGTATTTTTTGACAGAAAAACAAAGCAACAACTCCCCTTCAATTTTGTGTCCGCCCGACGTGACTGCAAATTATTCATCCCCCTCGCGACCGAGATGACCCTCCTCCTGGAGTATCACTCGGAAATTTATTGGAAAATAAAACATACGGTTCGGTGGATAGTCCAAAAAATTTGCCACTGGCGTCAACAAAAAAAGGGGGAAAAAAAGAAAAATCCTTCAGTCGATTTTTATCCTCCAGCGGGGAGCAGATCTGACAGATCGAAATCGGAGGAAGGGGGGAGCGGAAATTTCCGGGGAGGAAAACAATCTGATATCGGTAGCCAATAAATAAATCGAATCAAAACCCCCGCTTTCGGATTCGGACAGTCTGTTTTGGCTCCCGGGGTTGGACGCGAATCAACCCTGAATACAAAAAAAAACCCTGCTCACTCAGTCACTTCAGGATGAGAGGGGAGGGCTGCCATTTTTTTGACAGTTGAGGCGAAGTGTTGCCAGAAGTTGGTTTGCGATTGATGTTTCAAAGTCTTTATAAAATTTTGTTTATTAATGAGAAAATCTCCCTAAAAAGAAAAAAAAACATTTAAACTGACAGTTCAACAATTGGCCAACATCCCCTATTCGGGCAGTGTTCCACTCTGCTGGAGGAAAATCAATTTTAAAAGCATTAAATTAATTTGTTCGCTTTGGTTTTCGAGGAGGATAGAGAGAGAGAGCGAGCGAGTGAAACCAGTATCGGGTTTCGGGTTGAGGTGGCGGTGGTCAAGCGACGCAGGAAGGCCAGAGGTCAGACAAGGAATCGGCAGGATAAATGTTTTTGACATTTAGTGGCACTTTTTTCTCGGCCGCTTTGTTTCGGAGGGGCTTCCCTCCCCCGTTAGGTGGAAAGTTTTGTTTTTATTCGAGTAGCTTGGGTGGCGGTATTTATGAAGTTAAAGGTGCAATCGACGATGAAAAAGTAGAAGATTTAAGAGGTTTCTGTTTGTTTTAAATTGTTATTACTGTAGACAGATGTACTGCCTTTAGATTTGTCTGCCCTTCAAATTCTCTGCATTTCCAGTTGCTCCCAAATTTTGCTTTTTGGAAATTGACATATTCTGCCTTCTTAAAACTGCATCTTAATTCATTCTGCCGTCAAATCAATCTATTAATCCTTAATTCTTCATCAACTAAACTTTTCTGCCCATTTAAAAGCTGCCAAATACCATACTGCCTTTAGATTTTTCTGCCGTATCGTACTGTCAATTGATCCTTGCTGTCGGCAGATCTTTTCTGCCTTCTAATAACAATCAAATACTGTTTTGCTGTATGCTTTTTTGTTCACTGCTGTTTAATTATTCTGCCTTTAATTTTCTAGCATTCTTTATCGACTGACCTTTTCTGCCTTTTCAAAAACTGTTAATATCTTCCTCTGGATTAAAAAAAAATAGACTGCCTATTGATACGTTCTTTCAACCGACTCCTTTAGGGCCTTTCGGTAGACCTTTTCTGCCTTTTGAAAACTGACAAATACTGTACTGCCTTTTGATTTTTTGCCGTCAAATCATTCTGCCTTTTATTAACTTTCGATTGATGCTTTCTGTCGATTGATTGTTTTGCCTTTTGAAAACTGTCAAGTGCTGGTCTGCCTTTGGTTTTTTTTTACAGTTCAATCATTCTGCCTATTGTTCCTTTCTGTCGATTGACCTTCTAAACATTTTTAAAACTGCCAAATACTGTTCTGCTTTTAGTTTTTTTTCTGCCTTTTAATTTGCTGCCTATAAATCGTTTGACCTTTGGCTTTAGGTGGCTTTTTCTGAAGTTCTATCACTCTGCCTATTGATAAATTTTGGAGATTGACTTTTCTTTCGGTTGACCTTTTCTGCCTTTTAAAAGCAGTCAAATATGTCCTATATGTCGATTGGGCTTTTTCGTCTTTTCAAAACTGCCAAATACAGTTCTGTCTTTAGTTTTTCTGCTGTTAAATCATTCTGCTTTTTAGATTGCTGCCTATTGATCGATTGACGTTTTTCTGCCTTTTTTGAAAGCTGTCTAATATAGTACTGCCTTTTGTTTTTTTCTGAAGTTCAATCATTCTGCCTATTGATAAATTCTGGAGATTGAACTGTTCTGTCGGTTGACCTTTTCTGCCTTTTGAAAACTGCCAAATGTGTCCTTTCTGTCGATTGAGCTTTTATGCCAAATACAGATTCTGCCGTTGAACCTTTTTGCTTTTAAGTTTGCTGTCTATTGATCCATTGATCATTTTTTGCCTTTTTGAAAACTGTCATTATAGTACTGCCTTTTGTTTTTTTTCTGAAGTTCAATCATTCTGCCAATTCATAAGTTACGATAGAACAATTCTGTTGGTTGACCTTTTTCTGCCTTTTGAAAACTATATGCTTTTAGTTCAATCTTTCTCCTAATGATTCTTTCTTTCGATTGAGCTTTTCTGCCAAATATAGTACTGCCTTTGGCATTAATATAAAAATACATCAATCAGCCTATTGAAAGATCTGTCGATTGATCATTCCTGTCGGATGACCCTTTATGCCTACCTATACTCCCAAGCTCGAGAAAAAGGGGAGTTTCTATATAAATTCCCCCTTTTTCTCGAGCTTGGGAATTTAGTTGTTAATCATTTTGCCTTTTGATTTTCTGCCACGTGATTGATTTACCTTTTTCTGCCTTTAGTAAACTGTCAAAAACTGTGCTGCCTTTAGATTTTTGTTAAGTTTAATCATTCTGCCTACTGACCAGATCGATTGATCCTTCCTGTCGGGTGACCTCTTCTCTTGAAAACTGTCGGAAACTGAACTGACATTCATTGTTTTTCTACCGTTTATTAATCCTTTTTGCTGACTTTTTGACTTTGTTGTTGAACTATTCTACCTTTTTGAAAATTGATAAAATGACTGCTTTTAGATTTTTCCACTGTAAAATCGATCTGCCTGTTGATTATTTTTGTCGTTTGACCTTTTCTGACGTTTAAAATGGTCAAGCACTGTACTGCCTTTAGGTTTTTCTGCCACTTGATCATTCTGCCTACTATTTTGTGTCAATTATCAATTTCTCTATTAGATTGATTGATGATTTAAGCCATTTTGAAACTCTTCCTTTTGTAATTCTGCCGATCCTTTTTCTGCCATTCGATGTTAGGCAGTTTGTTAAACTAATATTTATCAGCTACATTTAATGGAGACTTGTTCAAAGAAATTCTAAATATAGTTTTTGACAAATTCTTAATTTGGTTCTAATATTTTTTCTTCTTCTTCTCCTCCCCAGTATGCCATCAAGCTCGCCAACAAGCGCAACGAGAAGCGGTTGTCGTCGATCGTCGAGCTGACGTCGATCATGGTGGACGACAAGCCGCCCAAGATCATCGACACGACGGCGCAAAAGATGGACCAGCAGAAGGCCAACAGCGAACGGCTCGCCGCCGAAGCTGCGGCCTGGTCTCTAAACAATAACAACAACAACAACAACGGTACTGCCAACGGCAGTAGTAATGGCAGCAGCACTGCTGCCACCGCGACGGTAACGACACCGGCGGCGGCGACAGCGACGAGCAACGGAAGTGGAAGCAGTGCGCCCAGCCCGGCCACAGTGACGGCTGCAGTGGCCGTGGCGGCAAACGGAAGCAGCAGCGGCAGTAGTAGCAGTATCATCAGTAATAGTGTTAATAGTATTAGTGGTAGTAGTGTCGGTAGTGGTGGTGCAAGCGGCAGTAGCAGTGCCGCCAGTGCGCTAGTCGCCGTCGGCAGCAGCAATAGTAACGGAAGCAGCAGCAGTAGCCTGAGCGCGCTCAGCTCCGGCACCAGCTCGAGCTCGAGCTCGAGCAGTAGCAGCAGCGGCCTCGGCAGCAGTATTAGCAGCAACGGAAGCAGCAGTGGAAGCAGTGCGGTAAGTTGAAAATTTCTCACCAGTTGACGGCACGTTCTCCACCAAAATTATCGGCCAAATTCAATTTACGGCAGCGGTAGCTGTCGGCGCCACGTCAGCCCTTTGCGCTGAGGGCAATGATCATGATACCGTAACAGAACACGGGCCGTACCCTTTGGAAAACAGGGCTGTAGCCGAGGATTATTAGTAATTTCATTTGACAGTTGACATGACAGAATTGTTATTCTTGACAGATGTACTTACCAAATTGTTTGCTGGATCCTGTATCACTGAACACAACACTTCACTCAATTGAAATATTCATCACCTCACACCACATGTACTTACCCGTTCAGTTTTTGTTGGTCGCCTCCAGCAGGTACCTCGACTCTGACGTCCGTGTTCGGGAATCGCTCCAAGTTTCAAACTACAACCATTTTCTTTCTGCCTTTTCACTGGTCGCCTGTCTGCACCGTTGAAGGGTGCTCATCACCCGAAGAGCCCCCCCCCTCTTTGACTCACGTACCGCTCTGCCGTACAAAAGGAGGAGGGCCAGACAAAATGAAATTATTTCATATTTTAATTTGATTTCCAACTTGTTCTTGCGAAAGGCGGCCGCGGTAGTGATACTGTGCTGCAAGTTTTCGGTTCCGGTGTAGGAGCAAATTACCTCCGGGGAGCGGCCCTTTAATCCAGCGCTCTGCTCCGGACAAACTACTGTAATTTTCGTCGGACTCTTCCCTCTCCTTTTGTGCTCCGAACCCCGCAAAACTGTTGATCACCCGTTTCATCACACGCCGTGTGTGTTTGGACGCTAGCGTGTACTTCACAGTTGGTGGTGCCGACTTCCGAAACTCTTGGCCGTGAAGAACATACTCCGCGCGGGAACTAGACCAGAGTGTGCGAGCTAATAACAAGCAAATGGCGTTTTAATTATACAGACGCGCTCTCGATGATGCTCTCCAGCTCTCCATGGTAACGACACTCTCCGGATCCCGTGCGATGACGATGATGAGGATGGCTGACGGTGATGATAATGCCCCCTCCCGAATTGGTCAGGGCGCGTCAGCGGGCACAGCGTGAAATTATTTAATTAGCTGGAAATGCTAATCCAAACTTGGCGAGCTTCCCGCAGGGGCGGATATCTAATCCACTTTTTGCGGAAAGATTTCCAGCGCTGCGCTTGACGTGAGGAAGAATTTTCCGGATATTCATCCGCTGTTGTAACTATGTTGCACTTTAAAGATTCGTGGACTTTGGATGAATCATCCATGGTCAACAGCTGTTTGACAATTGACAGATTGGTTTGACAGATGTACTTACCTGAGAGTTACTGCATCACTATACACTTTTTCACTGTCACTTGTACTTACCCCGTAACTTAAGCAACTTTTCACGTGAACTCAAATAGGTACCTCACCCTTGAAGTCCGTGTTTGGGAAGCTCACTTGTACTTACCTAAGCGATTTTTCTTCAAATTTCTCAGAGGTATATCGACGTTGAAGTCCGTATTTGAGAAGTCATTACCACAACTCTCGTTGCATCATTAATTTCTCAGCTTTACGTCAGCCATGCACTGAAAAAAATTGCACTCCAGCTTGCAATTTAAAACGATGAGGGGGCGCTCCGTCTACAAAATGCCGACGCGTGTGGAAAACAACGTGTAAAATTAAATTCCAATTAAATCAATCAAAGTAATTTACGACCAGCAGCACTCTGACAAGCTGGTTTGGCACACACACACATTTACACCGCAATCGCGTTATTAATTATTGTTTCTCAAAGCTTGAAGCTTCGCGCGCGCGTTCAGTTAACGAGCTGATAAGCCACTACCGCGCCTTGGTCGGATCGTCCGTACTGAAGTTGTGTGGTATTACGTTTTCCGCTTCTTTGCGTTCGCTTATTTCACGCCTGCGGCGGTCGGTAGCGCGCTCATTCAGCCGGATAATTGTACGTTTCCGGCTGCTTATCGCCGTTAAGACGGGCAGATTACGGACGGGCGGGGACCACCCTCGAAGAGGCCTTCAAGGTCACTTGAAGGGATGCGAAATCATAGCGTACTTTAAAAGCCACTAAACGAATCTATCAAATGGCTAAACCGCCGTTGATTAACTCCCCGGTGACGGCGAAGCCGTCAGTAAGTGGCGGGGCAACCGTGGCCGTGTCGAAAGCTCCTTTATTGAATCATACTATGTGGCATAAAATAGGCGGCAGGTCCTGTTCCGAGTAACGAGTAGCGTAGCGTATCAAGCCTCAATTGAGCGATGTTTAACATTTTAATCCATCACCTGCTTGACACCACATCACAAACAGTGTGTGTGCGTTATACAGCTAGCTAGCTTTAATGGCGTCCTCTGCCGTTGGACGAGGGGTGGCCTTTGTGCCATTTGATCTCATCAAACGGGCCGGCGCTAGCTCGGCTAGCCGAGCTCACAGTAAGCCAGCCGCACCGTGTGCGATGAGTACTCGGTTAATTAACATCCTCATCATCGTCGTCGACGACGACGACGACACCGTACTAGCTAATACATACTCTGCAGTCAGTGACTAGATTGTGGCCCGGCTCGATGATGGTGCCATTTTGTGCAGTCATCCGCGGACGACGAAGGTGTCCGCTTTCAGCGTGGAACGTAATTATTAGACACATAGTTGTGCGCCCCCTTCGCGTTGGTTGTCCTACATCTCTCCAACGCCTCCGGCTACCGGAGCAGGCGTTGATGAAAACGTACAACGGCCGACGAACGAGGTGTTGCGCCAATAATGGTTTATGGCATTCCACGAGCGCGCACGGGTCAGTTAATCCCGCTGCGCTGCGGATTGACAGGTCGGTGACAGTTGACAGAGCGGTGACAGATGTACTTACCCCGATTGCTTACTGATCACTTGAAAACACTTCACTTGCACTTGATACCCTCATAGCTACCATTTTTAGTACTTACCCCGTCAGTTTCACTATTGTACTTACCTGATTCTACAACTCACCATGCAACCCCAACAGGTACCTTGATGTTGACGTCCGTGTTAGGGAAGTCGATCTCAGCACCTTTCTCTACACCACTTCACCACATTCACTAGTGTACTTGCCTGATTCAGCATATCGTCGCGAAACCTCTCCATGTACCTCGATTCCTACGTCCGCAGTTGGGAAGCACACATTCCACCAATCCGGCAAACCGGCATAACCGGACTTCCAAATCTGCTTATCTTGTCCGGCATCGGCAGCCGTTCCCCTGCCACCGGACGAAACTGGTTTCAGGCGAACGGGGAAAAAATATATGTAAATTAAATCAAATCGATTAGTTTTGATTGTATCGTTTGAGTGCGGCACAGGCTTCCGTAGCCGGCGGCGTCGAGAAAAAAAGGACCACGATGCCAAGTGATATGAATAATAATACGCGTTCGGTTCCCAATGGGAACCAACAGCTGGTTCTCTTTTCCCGCTCGCTCTGAAGTGGTGGGGAGTGGCTCCACAGCAGATTGAATTAATATTAATACTAATATTATGATTATTTTAACACCCTTTTGGGGGCCTGTGCACGCTACTACCGAACGCCATAATCGGGCGTAGCGTCGTTGACGACAACAACGCATGATTAATGGCCGCTGGGCCGTGACACCATTTGTCGAGAACCGCGCCACTAAACACTTAATCCGGCGATGACGATGATGTCGGCGAAGCCGACGACGACGACACCGATAGGGCAGAGATCAATGGCCCCACCACGTCTTCAGCGGCACACACAAGTTGTCGCGCACTCCTCCTCGAGATTGATGGCAAATTTCATTATAAAACTTTGATGACGATAGAGAGATGACGTGACAGAAGGATTGATGGGATGCGCCCCTAGAGGGCGGTGACCAGAATCAAACAGGAGTGAGTAGGAAGCCTTGCTGGAAACCCTAGTCTGACGGAACACATGTTCGGCGTCAGTCGTGCAGTGAAAGCGTAGAGCAGGATAAATGGGAAGAAGCAATTTGCTTTTGTCTACGTAGTTATGGGTCCTAGGTGAGTAGTTTTTTCACAGCGAGGTTGTCGGATCGGTTTAGCAAAAAGACGGGTTTGTTACAACCTTTAAGGGGGAAAAGACGGAAAGTATTGAACTAAATCAATTGTTAGTTAATATTGACAAAATTGACAGTTGACAGATCCTAACTAAAATAATACTTACCATACACTGCATTCTCGACTTAACCTGGCACTGAATCACTTTTACTTACCCCTAGAACTTATAAAAACTCTATTGAATTCTACCTAGGAACCTTGATTCTCACGTCCGTGTTAGGGAAATGCAAACAAACTATATACAACTGTATATTTAAAATATGAGGTTCTCTTCCTTTTCATGAAGAAGAAGAGAAGAGAAGAAGAGTAAGAAAGACGTTGAGTACAAACTATTGAAAAGTAAATATTGACAGAATTGACAGTTGTTAGTTGACAGATCTTATCCTAAGCTGTACTTACCATATTATGCAGCATTTCTCGACCTAAACCAACACTGAATCACTTGTACTTACCCCAGAACTTACAAAAAATGTATTGAACTCTACCAGGGTACCTCGATTCTGACGTCCGTGTTAGGGAAATGCAAACACAAAAAAAAACACATTAGCATTCTTCTGTCACTTTCAAACAGTCAAACACAAGCAAACATTATGCAACTGTATGATATTTATTGAAAAGGTGAGTTAATTCTAAGAGAAGAAAAGTAAGAAAGACGTTGAGTTAAAACTATTGTTACTAAATATTGACAAAATTGACAGTTCTTAGTTGACAGATCTTGTTCTAAGCTGTACTTACCGTATTGTGCAGCATTTCTCGACTAAACCTAACATTAAATCACTTGTACTTACCCCAGAACTTACACAGGGTACCTCGATTCTGACGTCCGTGTTAGGGAAGTGCATTAATATTTTCAACTCTTAGTTAACTAAATAACACAACCAAAAAAGACAGTTGCTTCCTTCTGTCACTTTAAAACGTATAGAGTGTAGAAACTATTGTTAGTAAATTTTGACAGAATTGACAGTTGACAGATGTTAGTTGACAGATTCTTAGCTGTACTTACCATATAATGAAGCATTTCTCGACTTAACCTAGCACTAAATCACTTGTACTTACCCCAAAACCTACAAAAATCTGATGACCTCTACCTGTGTACCTCAATTCCGACGTCCGTGTTTGGGAAATGCACTCCTCTTTTCAACAAAACTTAAAGCCACATTCCTGCAAGAAAATGTCACCATCAGTGACAAACACAGCAAAAAAACGCAACAGCTTCCTTCTGTCACTTTCAAACAGCGCACAAACACACAAGCAAACTGTATGCAGGGGAAAAACAAAAACAGAGAAAACACTACCTTTTAGAGAAAGTTTCCCTTCACATATTCTTTTCTGCTCGCAAAAGAGTCGGTGACGACGACGACGACGAACGGAAACTTTTTCTATCATTTAGAAGTGCCACTAGACACAGTAGGCGAGTAGTGAGTCGGGGGGGGAATCGGGGCAAACTGTTAGCTAAAGTTGGGACGGAAATTTGCTACCTCCCCCTCCCCCCCCACTTTCTCCGCCTTGGCGTTGTCATCCTCAGCCCCCAGTAAGAATAATGGAGTTTTAGTAGTGTTCTCTCCGCTCCGGAGTGTACTGTGTCAAGTGGGCCCCGTGGGGCAAAAAAAGTGCAATCGGGTTGAAATTGATTATTTTTCTTCGCCAAGCGCAAAAGTTTGCTCGCAAGTGGTGCGATCGGATCCCGGAGGGAGTTCCCTTTGAGAGACAGTGAAATTCAAATAAAATTTTCAATAGTTTTATTGAATGGGAAGCGAACGCGGAACTGATTCGCTTCATTGAGTTTGCCAAAGTCTTCGTCGTCTTCGTGGTCGTTGTTTGACAGCGTGGAGGTTTAAAGTTGTCAAAGTTGGACCAAAAGATGGCGCTTTGACGGAATTTGTTCGTTCTCCTTTTGCTAGGTTTTTTTTCTACAATGCGCGCCAAGTGTGAGGTAAAAAATGGTAACAAACTGGAAAGAAGTGCTTCTCATTTTTCCAAAGTGTTTGAAATTTTTCTGCTGCCGTACTCTCGGCCGTCGTCGTCGTCCCTTTGATATAGACGGGGACGGGATGAAAAGTGTTTTCTCTGGCGTCATTCTGTGGGTACCACGAGAATGGGCAGCGTCGCCAGATGGGGCAAGATGGGCGGCGGTAGCAGTCGTCGACACGAGGACCGGGCCCTGGAGGGCCTTTGATGGCTTGTCGTCTTGTTCACGCGCAATTCTTCCATAGAATTCCGCGCGCGCCTCTGTGGAGCGGGCGAAGAATGGAAAGGAAACTGAAGCGAATAAGTTGGATTTTTAAGCTTCTCGCCATTAGATACACTCACTCTGCTCCTAGGGACGACGACTTGTGGCTGCTCGTGAAAAGGACGTCGAAGAAGGACGGCGAGCGCTGAAGAGGAAGCTAGAGTGAGCACTTTTCATGGCTTTTTATTCCGCCATCGTCTAGAATATCAACGAAGCGCTGGAGTGGGGCGTGGCCCCCACTCCCCGGAGGGGATCGTCGCAGAACAGTAAATCTCGCTTCCGTTTTGTGAGTGTGTGTGTACATGTGCGGTGAAAAGTTTTTCCCGCACTCATTTTCCCCCGTCAAAGACGAGAGGACTTTTCTTCCTTTCACTGAGCTTTTGTTTGCACTTTTGCACAACATTTGCAGGAGGAAGACGTAAACTCGTTTCGCGAAAACTTTTCCGCTCTTGTGGAGAAAATTATTCTAATTTCTTTTATCGGCGCGTATGCCACTTTTTGCAGCACTCCTCTTCGAGAGGCGCGTAAAAGCTATTCATTTGACAGTTATTTGTTTGGCGAAAAGGCTTCTTAAACTTTGCGGCGTCTTGTCAGCGCGCGCACTCGAGACGATTTATGGCATGTGAATTGACAGTTTTGTCGCTAATTGAATTGCAATGTTCGAGAAGAATGACAAAACTGCTTAACTTCTTAAAATAATTTTAGTAATTGACAGACAGTTGACAGATTGTTATTGACAGAATTATCCTAAAAAGTACTTACCTCACTTTTATTTCGCTGCTTCCAACTCACTTCACTTGTACTTACCCCCACTTAACCTTCAAATATTCTTAGTAAATCTACGTGGTATCTTGATTCTGAAGTCCGCAATAGAAGTGCCAAACTCTTACAACGAAATTTTCCTTAGGTATCTCCAATCTGAAGTCCGTACTAGAGATGTACCAAATTCCTCAGGCAAGCAGTTTCAAGATTATGATAGAATCGTTTACCAGTAGCTCACCCAAAACCCCCCCCCCCCCCCTCCCACAGTAACAACCGCAAAGTTTGAGCAATTTTTACTCCATTATTGCCCCAATTAGGCCCCCCGCCCAACTTGGCCTGTCTCACTTTCGTGTGGCTAGCCCATCTCGAACTGATTGCTGGCAAATTGATTCTGCAAACTCTAATCAAAAACTTTTCAGCCTCTCTGCTCACCCCTATCCGGAGCGGCTCGCCATCTGTTGGGCGGTGGCGGTACTAGCAATAAAACTTTGACGTTGTCGTGGCGAGAGGACTATCGTTTGGAGTGAAAGTTTCGGGGGGCGACTATATTCCGGGCTGATTAGTCGAAAAGTTTTTACTGGCCCTGCGACATATCGCAGTAGGGATTTCCGGGTCGAGTCAATGGCGGATTAGGTGGGGGAAAAAAAGGGATCGAAAGCCGGTCAAAAGTCGATGGGTTTTCTTTTGACTTTCTCGGGTCAACGGGGGTTGATGGGTTTTAATGGGTGGGAAATTAGTTGGAATAAAGAGATTGGGAAATTGGGTCGTTTTGTTAGGGTTTGAGAATTACAAGTAGGCCTATTGTTTGACACGAATGACAGTGTTTGACAGTTGACAGAGGATTGTACTTACCGATTGTTGTTTCTGCTCCCAGCAACACATTTTGTACTTACCGTTTGTGGAGATGCTTCAACTTTTTAAGATTTCTTGAAAGGGGTACCTCAATTCTGACGTCCGTGTTAGGGAAGTCGCAAAAAAAATCTTTAGGAATTCACAAATCTAAGCCGCACATTCCGCATTCACTCCCCATGAATACTCAAGTGAGTCGTGTAAATCATCCCGGTATTAAAGCAATTTGCTCCAAATGCTTGTTATTTATGATCCGGGCCTAGAAAACCCTCGGTTTTCACTTGACTCTGCCCCCATGTGTTACCTCCGACTTTCCGGAAGAGCTAGGAAGGGCCGGGTGGCAAAACCGAAAGCGATTTTTCAACTTTTCCATTTCCACGTGGCGCTTGCAAGGAATTCCGGAAGCACCAACGAAAATGCCTTTGGTGTCGAATTCTGTTCTGCTTCTTTTTGTTCTGTTTCTCCTTCCGATTCGGGTTTTTTTCTGGAGTTATTTTTTTCTAGAGTGAGAGTGACACGTTTCGAAACAACGTGTCACATTTGTTTTAGCCATCTATTTTGTTTGGAGAGCCTGCCGCCAGTTGCGCTACTCTAAATCTGCTTTGTTTAGCAAAAAAAAAAAAGAGTCCACCGTTCAGCAACTTTTCCACGAAGAAGGTCGAAAAGTTTTTCAATCAGATTTGTGATTGGAGTTTTTTTCGTTGACCTGCTGGGCAAACAGAATACAAAAAAATCTGGCAAACAATTTTGCATTGTCCAGAACTCTCCGGACGGAAAAGGACACACTTTGGAATAATTGATTTCGTTTTAATGGAAGTGCGGTGGCTCTCAATAGGTGGCAGCACCAAGCGGGAAGGAGAAGTGCGGGCAAGGATTTCGGGGTTGATTGATTTGCTTTTAATTATTGTGGCCGGATGTTTCCCGGAAATGTGTACAGGTCAAAGTTTTTCCTTTCTCAACCGACAATGGAACGTGTATTTCAGGTAAAAGGCAAATGATTGGAGTTGCTTTTTTTGAACCTTGAACATCGCTAACGGAACGTGGAGTCCGCCGTCCACTGACTTGAACCCCGTAGTGTGAAAATTTTATTATAACTGCCGTATTGTCTCGTCTCTCTTCTTCATCGCTTCGAACCTCAGGGTATGGATTCCCCTCGAAAAAATAATCATTACTTTTATTGATTTTCTCGCTAGTCACCGCAGCTTCCTCACGATTAGCTTCAAGCTGGCTGCACCAAACGTTATGTTTGACTATGGTAATAAAGATATTAGAGAACATGACTTTTAAATTAGCTATTTTAATTTATCGCCATCGTCGTCGTTCAAGTCGTAGAAGCCATCATCGTTCGGCGTCGAAGCGATTTCGAAAGATTAATTATGCATTCCCCTCGTTTCGTTCGCTCACACCGGGAGTCCTCTGCCGTCGCGGTTTAGTATTTAGTGTCTCTTTCTCTGGGCACAGTGTGTTCAAGTGGTTTTGCCAGAGATTGGTGGGGGTAAGCACATGTTGTCGTCGTCGTACGGCAGCGCTTGAGCTAGGAAATCTCTGCCTGTGAGCACACCATTCCGGGGATCGCTGATAAATGGCTTTGATTGAGCTCGTGACAGATGAGCTGCCTGGTCACGCTTCTGGCTGGGAAGCAGCTCTTGGAGAGTGAGCAGGGTGACTGCTTTGCTCGAGAATCTTAAAATATTGACAGATGTTGACAGTTGACAGAAGGATGTACTTACCGATTCTTGATCTGCTTCACTTACCTTGATACTGCTTCGATTCAGTTTTACTTACCTTGAAAAAGTTTCATTTCATAGTATTTCTTATTCAGGTACGTTGATTCTTACGTCCGTGTTAGGGAAACCAAGAAATTCTATTTGATTTCATGTCAAATAACTGTCACGATTGGCAAACAAAAAATCTATTGCTAGAATGTATTCTGACATAAGAAAATAAAAAAACCCGGCTTTTGTGAGCAGGGTGTCCAATTAACTCGAAAATCTTGAAATTATTGACAGTTGACAGAAGGTTGTACTTACCACATCTTCGTCTGCAAACTGCTTCACTTACCTTGATACTGCTTCGATACAGCGACTTAATGGTTTTCATAGGATTGATACCTTGATTCTGACGTCCGTAATAGAGGTGACGACCTGAAATTTGGTTTTATTGAGAATCTAGCTTTTTTATGAAATTATTTTCATTTTAAAAAGTTTTTAAATATTCTAAATTTATACAAGACTAACCACCCTGAATCCCCCAAACGGTCCCCAACACACATCGAATTGATTTATCTTCCCACGGTTCCAGCGCTCCATCGGCGGTTTTGCGTAATCTTATCTGGGTCGCGATTAAAACGGAACGGACGCGACGACGACGTCGAGACCCGATATCGGAAACATTTCAATCTCCAGCCCGGCTTGCCCCTAATGAGCACTTGGCAGCCGCCCGAAGGTCCATTAACACCTCGTCCAAGCCAAGCCCGGGACCCATTTCTGAAGTTTCTAATTAAAAAGAAGCATTCGCACCGCTCGGTGCGTCCGTATAACAGTTTGCCGTACTAGGCCTACTTGCAGATTGTCCAGATTGAGGTATTTCTGCGTGTGTAACCACCCCAACTCGCCATCGTCATCATCATCGGTAGCATCATTGCCTATCATTAATATTCACATCTGGCCAGGGTTAGGCGGATCGCCGAGGGGAAAACGTACGAGAGGTACGAAATGTGGTCTTCTCCTTTTTCAGAGCCAGGCCCCAGCTCGGCAGAGAGTACGATCGGCGCACTGGAGGCTATTAGTTAGTGTATTAATTTTCAATTTATTTAATTATCACTTGGTGCGATCCTGCACCGCACCACACCACCAGGCTGTGCGGTTTTGCTGGGGGCGTTGGAAGCGATTTGTTCAGAGGAGGTTTTCGCACAACGATTCAATTGAATGTTTAAGGCGTTGTTGATTTATCACGACTTTGCACACCCCGGCGAAGGCTTGCGGTTAGGCGCTGGGAATTGGTGCACCCAAAGGAAAAATATATCTCAAAATCTGCAACATTGGATTTGCTGCAGAAAATGTCATATTTTATAACATTTTTTGCAGCAAGCCCGTAGATCATTTTTGCCCGCGTGTAAAAATTTCAGCGATCTGCAGTTCTCACCAACACATATAAAGCTGGCCCGTCCCCGAGTAACACTCCAAAGAGAAGCATATGTTGGTGCTCTTTCACTCACTTTTCATCAAGCGTCCATGGCGCGGTGGTAGCGTGTCGGATCAATAACCAAGAAGTTGGTGGTTCAATCCTCGTTCTGCTAAGTGTTTTTTTTTGTGAAACACAACCAAAAAGCCGTCGGTAATGTCGATAATTGTCGGTAACGGGCAAAAATGTCATACTCCTATATCGCAAAAAATGCATGAGGACAGATTTCATGCAGATTCTGATATACTTTCATGCCGCCATGCATCACAATCATGCGACTGCCAGTTGGGTGTGTGATTTCTCTTTCCGCGCTGGTGCATCAAAGGAAAACTGCGTTTACGAGTGTATAACAGTTATTCGTGGTTATTTCTCAAGCATTTTTTAAATTTAATACTGGAAGAACAGAGCTTAAGCTTGGGCTAAAATTAAAACTGCATTTAAACTGTTCAGTACTGTTGAAATCATCCGTATAACAGTTTGTATAGCAAGAAAAAATATGTCCGTAAAAATCTGGTATTGAACGAAGTTTTTAAGACTACCTTCTTGTAAACTTAAAAAAATAGATTATGAAATTTTAATTATGGAAACAGCGTTTTTGAGTGTATAACAGTTATGCGCAATTTTATCTGAAGCATTTTTTGTCTAGGAGAACTGAGCATAAGGTGGAACTAAAATTAGCACTGCCTTTTGAGTGTTCAGTACTGTCAAATCTTGCGTATAACAGTTTTGTAAAGCTGGAAAAAACATTTCCGTTCAAAGAATGCGGTATTGGACAAAGTTGTTTCGCATTTTTTACATAAACAAAATTATGACTACCTTTTGACATATTAAAAAAATAATGGTAATTTATGAAACCTAACTGATATTTACTGGTGATTGGCAAATATTGTTAGTTTTTCAAAGAAAAAAAAAGGAGTAAGACAAAAAAACAACTAAAACTAGGAAAGAACTGAGCTTTAGCTTGAGCAAATCAAAATCATACGTATAACAGTTTTTTAAAGCTGGATATATTCATTCAAAGAAAAAAAATGCTTTTTATTTATGAAACCTAACTGATTTTCCATAGTTTTTTAAAGAATAAAAAAATGCAGTGAGATTTTTCGCCCTTTTGAATACTGACAGTAAGTTTAAAGAAGGTATAACAGTTCCGCTCTAGTTTTTCTTAATCTTATGTCAATTAGAAGAACTGGGCTTAAGTTAATTCAAATGAACACAGTCTTTAATTACTAGTACAGTGACTTTTCGTCTCGAAAATTGCCTTCACAATCAACTTCAAACCCATGAAAGATTAATTAACAGGGAAACGTGTTAATTAACAATCCATTTAGCTCCACAGTCAGAGAACCCAACCCGTTCCGGAACCATTCCCATCCACCGGTTCAAGGGTTTCTACATTTCCAAAGCAGATTCATTTCAATCCACTTCCTCCAGTCCACTGGACAAACACACCGAACGACTGTCAGAAGCTCGCTCAGTCCAGCCACAATTTATTACCTTCCAAGGGGTTCCCCACCGACGGTACACTTCCGGACCCCTCCCACCCCCTTGTCGGAAAGTGCTTCACGGATGGATTCCGCAAAGGATCCAATTTTCCAAAGAACAATAACCGACGCATTCTCGAGTTGAGTTGAGCTCACAGACATTAGCACACCCATCAATATGGCAGCAGCAGCAATGCTGGCCGGAAATTGAGAATTTACGCAAATTTGTCTATTTAGAAACGATTGCAATCTGGGACTCGTCCCTCGTCTCTTCTGCTTCCTTATGGATGGGATCCATAAATTACAATTGCAGGTCGCTGGGTTTGCCATCGACCGCTTGGAATGGGTGAATTTGGCTCGCAGGAAAATGGGTTAATTTGGTTGAAAGCAGTTTGAATTATGCATTCGTCGGATTGCAAACTATTATACTGAATTAAACATGTTTGAAATATCATTCCTAGTATTTAGCAAGAATTAAAATCCATAGAATTGTTCTTACTTTCGCCGTAATATTTTTATTGTTGCTGGATAACAAAAAAATAAACTGTTATACAAGTATAATTAAAAAGTAAGCGAGTTTTTATGAAGGATTCAAACTATGTAGGTCGCTTACATTGACTACTAATCATAGTGGACGATTGCCTACTGAAAATAAACTGTTATACGCAACGAAAATTAGCTTGCGTTGACTTAATTTAGCTTTTCCCGCAAAATTTAAGCACAACCCTAACCCACAACCATCCAAATCGTTCTTTGATAGTTGCGTTCCATTTACAACCGCAAACTTCCGACCGTATCGTTCCATCTGGTGGAGTCTCTTCCCCCCTGTAGAGAGAAACAGACAAGGATGATACGGAATTCTCGTTTGATGTTCCGGAGTACGACAAACATCGCCGTCGTCATCGCCATCTTCCGGAGACCACCACCATCTCGCCGCAGAGATAAAACCCATAATCATCATGACAGCATCACACCCCCACCTCTTCCCGTACACGCTCGTCCTCATCAATATCCATCTAGTTCCGGAGGCTTCACGCCGCTGGCTGCGTTGTCCGGGACGGGACACGCTCTATTTCATTCGCCGCGTGGCCATCGACAAATGAAACCGGATATGCGATAATCCCCGCCCGGCCTCCAATTGACCTCCTTTGGGGCCGCCCCTCGTGACCACAACAAAGTGATAAACGGCTTCTTCTCCTGCTGTGCTGATTCTGGCCGGACGGCAGTATCATCAGCAAGATGGGGTGCGTTTGTGCGACCGTGTTTTAATCAAGCTCTTGGAGGGGAGCTCTTGGAGGGGAGCTCTCTGCGTGCGAAAGAATGCGGTAAAATTAGCTATCTGTTACAGGCCTTGATTGCATCGGGGACCCGTGAAACGGGGCTCGTAAATGACTTGTGGATCGATTGTATGGAGGTTTCTAAAAAAATCCACTCGAATAGTGTGTTTACTGAGATAATGAGGAGTTTTAAAGAAAAACTTAAGCGTATAACAGTTTTATTTGTTTGTTAACATGACTTTGAACAACGTTTCTTCAAGAACGTTCGTAATGTTAACAAATTAAATGATATTCACAGCAATTGAAAGAGTATAACAGTTTTGAAATATGTGTTTTCCAATAACGTTTTCTTAGAGTAATAATGTGCTTCAAGAAAATGTTGTTTAATTCGAGTTTTGGATGTTAAAAGATGCAAATATTGAACTGTATAACAGTTTAATAGTATTTCAAAAGACATTTACTTTTTTCGCGTATATTTTGAGTTATAACAAGAAATAAAATTTGCTAACTGCCGAATCTTAAATGTATATGTAACTGTTATACACATTGAAACTTCAAGAAATTATGACTAATAAACTCGCTTTTTCCTTCCAGAACCTCTCACTGCCGCCGAACGTCGACCCGGGCACGTCGGACGACAGCGGCCGGGCGTCGGAACGGCTGACGACCTCGTCGGTGGCCCAGCGGGACCCGGACAGCTCCCGGGACCGGCTCAGCGATGCCAGCAGTCGGTGCAGCTCTGGCAAAGGATATATCTGTGATAGCGAGGGAGACGATGATAAGGTAGGTGCTTGCTGCTCTCATCTCAACGCTACATCTGTTCGGGTTGATCATGAAAACCGGAACAAATCACGGTACTTTGGGCTCTGAAATGGGTCCAGGGCAGTGGAGAAAAGATTAAATAACTTTGCACCACCACCAGCACCGTTGTGCTGACCAACTAAAACCTCTTTTGTGTGAGCCAAGATATCTTCACCTCATCATCGCCCGAGGCTCGAGCTCTTCACGGTAGCTTTCCAAATAGGCACTTACTCGTTGGGAACCATCGACCCGACTACCACACACACGTACACGTAGTACAAGTGTGTGAGAATTGACCACAAATGGCCGAGCTCCCCGAGTCTCCACTGAACCGGAAAGAAGAGGGGTGGGATTTTCGGGGGGAAAATCGGCCATCGGAATGTCGGTCGGTGCGGTCGGTCTCCCTTTTCTTTGGACTTGTTCGAAAAGAAGTGTTGCTTTTAGCTCCGGGAGATTGCTCTTTTCTTCTGGAGGGGCGCTCGGGAAGAGACGAATCGGCCGACAGATAAAAATAAAATCACTTTAGGGTTTGGTTGGCTCATTTGTGCGGTTAATTTGAAGCAAACCCTCTCCGCACTTCCTAACCCATTACGGGGTTGCTCGTTACGGCTGGCTGGGAATTGATTTCTCTGGATTGACTTTTGATTTAGCAAATTACGGATGAGAGTCAGGATTTGGAGTTGGTAGGAGAAAACCCTTTTTAAATTGACCGCTAAGCGGTCCCTGAGCAATACTGAGAATGAAAACACAAAATTTACTGCTTGGAAAAAAATGTTTGATTAATAAGAAGCAGTATAACAGTTGTTCTAAAACTGTTTGTAAGTACTGCTTTTAAATTTGATCAAAAATTCAAGTTATGAAACTGTTATACGATTTTTTCATATCAAAAATACTGGTTATAACTGTTATATTCAAGTACAACTTGATTTCTGAAGTAAGAAAAAACCCAACAGTGTTGCCACCTTCCAACTTTGCACACACCGGTTGCCAATTATCGCCACCGTTTGAAATATTGTTTGTTTTGACCTATTTTGTTTCGCGGCGATTTAATTTCTCACAAACAGTGGCCGTTCGGCTGTGTTGCCCGTCGGCTTTTCACACCTGATTCATAATTTCTTCATCATTTATTTCGATTCTCCGCCGTCGTGGTGGTGGTAGCGGACCAGCACGCAGGGTTGAGGAAGTACCCCGACCATTTATCATGCGGTAGCTAAAATTAACACTATTAAATCGAACACGAACTTGGCCCCGCGCGCAGATCTTCGCGCAGCAAGTGCCGATGTACATATGCTTCCAGAGAGGAGGAAAAAGTGCTGAGTTTATTTTTAAACAGCGCTCAATCCACACACTCTCACGGTATGGTACTTGTGTAGAATGAATATAAAACTAGAACTTTTACGTGTTTGTGAGTTCGGACGGATTTGTTTACGGCGATCTTCTTCGAACGAATGGAACGGCTGTGTTGGCCGTGTATTTGAGCGGGCAATAATACTCAGCACGCTAATTTCGTTGCCTCTCAACCGAAAGACGTTAATTTGTTAATGAATGGATGCGATAATTATCGGGTAATTTACTAATATTTTGCTCCGAGCGAGGATAGCGCTTCGGGTGGTACTTAAGCTCAAGGTGGGCGATCGTTCCGGTACCGAGGACGGATTTTTACTCATGAAAGAAACATTTGGACGACCATTTTACGAGCGCTGGCTGCACGGTCGTCAAAATGTGGCCAGATTTCTTGATTTAATGGATCCAACATGTGTATAACAGTCGCGAAAAGGTGTACAAAAATGTTTGAACATCATTTTGCTTGTTGAATATTTAAAAAAAATGGTGTTATGAAGTTCACAATTTTAAAACTGTTATACGCCTTTTCTCACTCAACCTCTAAGCTAAAATCACGCTAAACGATTCAGATTTCAGTATTTTCCCCGCCGCATTGCGAATGCAATCCGTTCCATTTGCCGATCAATTACCACCTTCGCGTGTGCATGTCTATTAGCGCACGGCCAAGTGCAAAAACCAATAAACACCGCAGCTAAACAATTGCTGCACCGGTGCGCTGTTTGACATGTATTCCACTTTCCACTCGCTGAGAGCTGCTGCACTCACTCTTTCCCTCCGCCAGCATCCAGCATGTATGCAACTAGAGTGCCAACACGTGTTGGAAAAGAAGCAAAGGAGCCCGGGAAAAAAGGCAACCTGGTGTTAAATCACTCTAGAGAGTGTACTATAATTAAATTAACGTTTGCTCTGTGTGTGCCCTTTTGCCCGGCGACGACGACGACGAGAGTCTTTTGATCCCTGTGTATTGGGTTGGGGATTGAATGGAACCTAGTAGGGTTGACGGGGGACCTCTTTCCTGTAAACGTGCACATTCTGTGCTCCGGAGCACCATCCACGTGCTATGTTTGCAGGTGTCAAAGGGTGCATTCTAAAGGAATGCATGTTTACACACTCCTGAAGAGTTGGGCCTCTTCATGTGGCGGTTCTTTCCTGGCTCAAAAGCGGGCTTCAGGATAATTACGGTTGAAAAATTACGGAACAGATCTTGACGTTGTTTCTGTGAAATTTGCGGAATCTGTTATACGCTACGTTTGTCACTCTGATTGTGGTTGAAAACTGTTATACTCAAAGACAATAATGTTGTATTTGGTGTTGTTTATGATTTTGATTTACTACGGAAAACATTTATGTGTAAGATAAGAGTACAAAAATACTTTTGACTATTTCACTTTAAGATTCGATTTGCTTTAAAAAATCATAACGTTGCACAGATTGGCTTTCTCCATGCAAACCCCTAACGCGAATTGCATGAATATTTTATCGTCTTCGAGGCATCGTTTACAGAGCGAAGCCCTAACCGATATCGAGAAACTATGCTTCGTGTGGGATTTCCGAATTGCAAAGTAGCATGCAAACAATATTGCATCGCAAGTTATGGCGCTCCAAGTGAATATCAAACGCGCCATAAAAACGAATATGCGGAAAACTTAAAAACATATTCATCTTGTTTCCTTCCTGGAGCAACGAACATCCCAACTTCCGATTTTTTTCTGCCCCTTCCATGTTGTGTAGTTTGACTTTCGTCTCTGGTTTCGAGCACGGAGGCAAGACGGAGCCCTCGGTGGAACGCTTCTTCGTATATTCATAAATATAATACGATACACAATATTGTATCGTGATAGTCCCTGCTCGCCGTCCTCGGCGTCCCTGCTTGTTCAATGAGGATTTTTTTTCTTCCTCGCGAATCCTCTCAGCCTGGTTTGCGGATTTCCATAAAAAAATATCTCGGTGTAAGGGGTGGTCCAAGGGGTGTTTTTTGATCACTTTTTAAAACTTCTTTGATTTTAAGAACCTTTTAAAATAAATTAATACACTGTTATACGCTTTCAAATGATCAGTAAATTGTATCGTATCGTGATTCCACTTAACACTTAACATCTGTGGACCCCTCAAGTGATCTTCTTTCGTAACACGACTCGCAAAATACCCGTATAAAAATCATTTCCAGCACTCATCTCTTCCTCGTCACAATAGGTTCCGGCGAGAATACACACACACTCACACTCACCACAGGAACACATTTACCGCAGACAACAACATAGCAGGGAAGCGTGCAAAAAAAAGCGAAATAAAATAGCAGAGGAAAACTCGTTCACTTTTTATTATTATTTTTTGTACGCGCGCTGTTATCGCGGCCTCCCACACTCCAACCCTTAAAAACCGGAAACCGGAGGGAGGAAAACATGCTCCAAGCGCTAGAAAAATAATATCCAACCGTGTTTTCCCACCCTCCGTTCAGTCTGTGGGGTGTGCGAAACGAATAAAGCCCTCTCTATGGGGTAAAAGTGACTGCTTTTGACAGTTCGGAAGCAAGCTCTTCCCCAACAAGCGCGTTGCCCTTTTAACAAAACGCTAAGCATCCTCACACTCATTCGACCTCCAAGTGGCCCCTTTGCCCCATTTTTCCGCTGAGAGTCGGTGAGTTTTTTTGCTGCAGGATCATTCTGAAAGAGCGCTTCCACATCCACATGGCGAGATTCAATTGAAAATGCGGGATTGGATTTGTTTTTGAGGATCTGCTTTTTGTCCTGTTTCTCGTAAAAGTACAAAAATCCTTGCGCAAATACTGAACACACTCGTCGGGGTGTACTCGACCGCCGAAAGTTGTTATGGAAAAAGTGATTTCCCGGAGCGCTGAAGTGCAGTTGTACGAACAGCAGGTCCGGGAAAAATGCTTGGGTATGAGGATTTGCGCTCGAGAACCGTTTTTGACCGGTGGTAAGTGGTCCGGATTTTGCGGGGATATTTGATTTTGAACGAGCTTTTAAATTGATTCGTTTTTGGGCCTCTTTCGGGAGGTTAGCTTGTGTATAACAGTTTTGAAATGGAATTTTATGAGTGGATTCATCATCTTTTCATGGATTTTGAAGCTGTTATGCTAAATTCGAGTGAAATACCAGCGTAGGATAAGAAGTTGGAAATATTTTTACAGTATAACAGTTATTAGTTTAATTTAAACTAACTGATAACGTTTAAAAAAAGAATACTTTTTTTACAGCAAAATCTGTAACATCGAAAAATGCCATCCTATAACTGTTATACCCAAGACAAACTGACAATTCGATGCCCAAACAATCGATTGTGGCTTATCGCCATCAGATCGACTTCCAGCAGTGCGCGACCGCTGTGCCAATTCCATCCAATCAATTTTGATTGATCTTCAATGGTCGTCGTCGTGCCAATCTTGATCCCGCACCGCACTAATAACAATCAGATTGTTGGTGCTCCGCTCCGCTACTAAGCTGTAAGCCTTAAAAGGACAAAAAAAAAACCGGCAACCTGCACACAATTTCCATCCCCAGACCGCGAAGTACTTTTGTGAGATTTGATTGATCGACCAGTTTTCCGTTTGCGACAACCGAGCGCGACCATAATCGAGTTTGTGCGCCTCAAAAAAAAACAAACTTTACCACAATTTTGTAAGTCAAGTACTCCGATGTCTTGGCGGCGGAACAGATTGCACCGAGAGTGGCCTCATGAATATTTATGGGCGCATACACAAACACATGTATGCGCTCGGGGCTCGAGCTCTTGCACGAGGGATCACTTGAAGATTTTCCTTTCGAGTGAGCCAACAGGTAGTGAATTTGGAATCAGTGGTGTATTTCACTGAAATGTAATTCAAGAGAAATTTAAATTTTCACTAGGAAAAATGTAAAAATATTTAATTAAAATCATAAAAACTGTTATACTGTGAAATGTCTCATGAAGCGTCATTTGGCGAAATCGGTGGACCCCTCGTGCCGTAATGAGGAAGGCTCGCGCGTTGACAGTAGGAATTCTCCGGACATCCAACGGTGAACGCGCACGATTCGTCACCGCAGGCGGCCCCACCGGGAAGAACCACTGAACAAGCCCTTATCAACGACAAGGCATCTCTCCTCGTCGTCGTCGTCCAAGTTGACTTGCTATCTCTTCCCGTGCACCATCGACCGTCATGTCCAGCACACACCTCAGGCAAATTCGCTACAAATTGGTTGCGGGCTCCAGCGGTGGTGGTTCAGTCTTCCCTTTCAAGACTTCACAAGACACAAGAGTCCCTGCTGAAGAAGCGAAGCGATTTTTATTGAAAATTAATTGGATGACGTGCGCACTCTTCGATTCCGCCCCGTATAGATCTATAGATGAGCGCTAGCGCGTTCCCTGTCGCGAAGGCAACACAAAAAAAAAACATGCGCTTTTATGCCTGAATTTAATTGTCGATCGATTTTTGCTTATCGCCACCACTAGATCATACTGCTGTGCGCGAACTCTGCGGTCGGTCGGTGGGGGCAGATCGTACCCAGCAGGACCACAAACCGCCTCTTATCGGTTCGATCGTGCTCGCGCGCGCGCTCGCTATTTGTAGTTCTGTGTTGTCGGACATCCAAGAGCGCGCTGGTAGTTCTGATCGAGCCACTTTGATAGCCTCGGAAATGAGCGTTTAATTGGGATCTTGGCGGGCGAGCTGTGGTTTGTGCACTTTGAAAGGTTGACGGTGCAATCTTGATGACAGCGCTGTATAACAGAACGAGGGGGGCTCTTTGGCATCTACCCTGTAATGGCTTCATTTATGGGGTGAATGGAGCGGTCTCGAAGGCTATCGCTGATTCTGGGGAGGGAATGCTCATTGGGCTTTTGAAAGCTGGCAACTTCGGTTACCAGATTGATCGTAAATTGTGGAATAGTTGAGTCCTAAATGTGAGCATTTTTTTTGCTTCGGGTATAACAGTTTTAAACTTAAAAAAGCTTATTCAATGTGTATAACAGTTTGAGAATTATTCCATTGAAAAGTTGTGTTGAAAACCATATTTAAAAAAATCTGGATGCACTAAAACTGCATTAATTGTAAACTGTTATACACATTTATCTGTGGCGTTTTTCAGCATAAAAAATCTTGTCCAGCATAATCTCACAACAGCTGAAACATTTGTTGAACAGACCAGTGCAAGCACAATTATCGCAATCTTGAACCTTTATTTGGACCATTCAACGCTCATAACCACACAGTGCGCTTTTCAGCTCATTTTCAACGATCCGTGATAAATGCACCGTCCCCACTCCCCGTCCTTCCGAAAGAGGGGTTTATCTTCTACCCGCCGGAGAACATTTGCCAAGTTGCACATTTAGTAGAGCAGACGTTTCCAAAACTGTGACTCTGAGAGGAAATGCTCTGAAGGAGGAGGAAGTACACTCTCGGCGCAACCGAGAGTGAGTAAACAGACAAAATAATCACCGGAAGCCACTTTGCCGGGGATACCGACTCCGTTGATGGCACTAAAAAAATATTTGCGATTTTTTAAACATCATTTCAAAAGAAAATAATGTGTATAACAGTTTGAATCAAATCTGATTTCTTGAAAGAATAGTCACTTTTCTTACAGTGCATTCTTCTGGTCGGTTGAACTCACCACCAAACTAGCCAAAAAAAATGGAGAACACACTTCTACAAGACAGACCAACCGAGCTTGCCAAAAACCCCGTAACTAATTGAGATATGGTTGAGACGTGTTATTTATTAGCTCCGTTTTTCCTTTTGACCATCTTCTCGGAAGGAAGAAAAAAGCCAGTAGTGTGGCGAAAAATTAGTTTTCCTCGTACGACTTCCCCCTTTTGCTAAGAGCGTATGTGGCTAGGGTGACCCGTAAGCAAATAAATCTTTCCTGTCGCAACGCAAACCTTGGGGCGGAAAAGTCCGCTCTCTGATTCCAAACCCACTCGATTCTAAGAGAAGGGGGACCCCGTAAAAACTATCATCATAAAGCTAGCTGTCACGAAACGGTAATCACGGATTATCTCCTGCTTTTTGCGTAGACTTTCCTCGCCTGTGCAGAAGATTCTGGGAAATGGCAAATCACACCGGCAGCCGCATTGAGTGGGTGCTGATTTGCTCGCATTTTTTTTCCTTCAGTTTCGAGGGGTTCATCGATGGGATCTAAAAAAAATTGAAACTGTTGTAAATATTTTAAAAGTTTATTTACTAGTTAAAAACTGTTAAACCCAAAAGAAACAACAAAAATAATCATATTTCTATCAAAAGCTACCGATGGACCCCCCGGTTTACAGCGCATTACAGCCTGAAGAGCCATCTATCGGATAATATATTAGCCCATAGTTCGTACTTTTCCTTCCGAAGTCGAAATGAGAAAATCATCATGATTATACGGGTTTGACGGGGGGGAGACATGATGAGATGTGACTTTTGTGGCTGCCCGGATGGTCCCCCAAGCTGTCATTGCATTCTTGCACGCAAAAAAAAACAGGATACGGAATGACATCAGGGAAAACTTTGGGCTAAAGAGCAGCTCATTTGTTGACGAGTAAAAGCCTTAGGGGAGACTTTTTCCTGCTTGTTGTCATCATATCTAGTTTTTGTTTGTTTGGGGAAGCATTTTTGAATATATTTTTTGAGTATAACAGTTTGGGTAAAATTAGCATACAGTCGTATAAAAAGCATACAAATTATTTTGTAATTTCATAAATGGCTCGATTACGTTTCCCCCTCAATCTCAGAAACTGTTATACTAATAATTTTATTATGTTTACCTCATGAAACCATCAACGAACTGTGAATATTTCCTATCATGTGACAAACTTTTACGACTTCACAAAATTAGTCTGTCAAACTAGTCAACAAACCACTTTTACAAGGCAATATATCTCCCCTTACAACAACGCCATCTTCACGTCAAAACAACCAATTCCCCCAGCAACACTTCCCACGCAGTGTTATAAAAACCGCAAACAAAAAATAAAAGCGATCATCATCAGCAGAGCGGCGGATAAAAACCAAAAATCACGTGACGAAAGCGAAATCCATCTCGTCCGAGGGCGCACTCATCCACAATGGCGATGATTGTAAGCTCATAAATCAGAAGACGAAATCATAAAAAAACGAACTCTAACCATGGGTGTGGCCCATTCTGCCACCGCACACACACACACACTGTCATTCATCCAGTTTATTAAAATGATGATACGTTGCGCGGCTTGCTTCACGGACTTCACGAGTAGCCATAAAAGAAGCCGACGACGACGACGACGCAAATGTGATCCCAAGCGGCCCCTGGTTTGCCCTCGTGGAGTGTGTGTTGATGTTTAATCATAAAAAATAACAACATGCATGGTTTGGTTCGGTGACAGCGGCGGGGCAGGGTTGCCAGATTGTTTTTGGTTGGTTTTGAATAAAAGTAGGATTGGTTTTGTGGTCTTGTGCCCAAAAAACTCTGTAAATATATTTTTGTTCCGAGTATAACAGTTATCAATGAGTAATTTGGATTTCGATTTTATGAAGATATATATCAGTAAAAATAATATGCACTAAACTGTTAATATATTAGTTTTATTTGTTGAAATAAATCAAATAATTGTAAACTGTTATACTGTATAAATGTCATTATTTTGTTTTAGAAAAATGAAGCTCTCATGATATTTTTGAATAGATTTATAACGAGTTGATGCACACTCTGTGAAATTGACGCTAACAACTTTTTTATACTTTTGTTTTGAGTATAACAGTTTTTTAGAAGCCCTCATTGATTTATTGAAAGCATGTTAGTGATAATATAATTTCACTATAAAATTATTAATATTTCAGCTAATTTTTCTAAATTATAAATTATGAGTGGTGAAAATGAAAGTTATACAAATTGTTTTATAAATGGTTGAAGTAGTTTTAAAGATGAAAAAGCAACAATAATTAAAAAACCCTTTGCATTTTTATTTTGAATTTAACAAATATTTTGTGAAGTTAACTTGGAGTTGATTTGGTTTTGATTTGCAGTATAACAGTGAAATTTTAATGCAAATAAAAATATTTATAACGTCACATGTTTTTTTCTGAAATAAGTTAAGTAAAACTGTTATACAGTTTGTTAAACTTTGTAAAATTAAATTGAAATTACAGAAATTTGAAATATCTGGCACCACTGCCTCCGCGACCTAGATCTGGACGGCCTCACGCCGCAGTTGAGGGGGGCGGGCAGGACAGCTTGAAATTGAATTGAAAGTGGCATAAAATTTAATGCTTAAATAAAGTGCCGTAAATAAACAGGCCCAGAAGCGCGCGCTGCCGTTGCTCCGCAAAAGGACGACAAGCGGAGTGAAATAATTCGCGCGAGACCCCTCGGTTCGTTTGGAGAGCAGGGTTACTTCTTCCCTGCCGCTGCTGCCGCCGCCGGAGCGTGTCGCTTTTCATCCTCCATTTATTTTACATGAGCCGCGCGACGACTTCGGGTCTTGGGCGCGCACGTTGACAAATAGGTGGCAGCACCTTCATCATGCACAGCGATTAACCTCAGGTTCAACGGATTAGCGCATTAGCGCGGTGATGAATGGCGGAATAATTGAACAGCCCCCTCGATTTGACAGCCAGTGGACGCGCCATTATGGCACGTTCGCGTCCGCCATTATGGCAACGCGTAAATTTCTTCATTTCGAGTGGAATCTTCCCAAACCGGTTCCGAATCTGTGGCCAACCATAAATTGACACAATTAAACATTTATATGATCACTGCCAACATCATTGGCCGGCCGACAAAAAACAACATAACCTGAATGGTTGCGAAAAATGGGCCCGAGACGAGCGCGCAGAGAGGGAAGCGTTATTTAATAAATTAATTTTATGATGATTATTTGCTGTTAAATTTTCGGTCCAGCTGCAGGAAGTGCCAAAAATCCGGTTTCACGCCACAAGCAGATTCTCGCCAGCGTTGGAATCGTGGCTTCGCGAACGGCCGCGGTGCAATTACGCGATGCGGTAATAAAATTAATGTAAACAAAGCGGGATGGTGGAACGCTGGAACGAGGGGGATCAAATTTATAAATGTATGTAATTTGTTGGATGTTTTTGCGGCACCGGGAATCAATGAAATGCAGTTTGGTGGAAGGTTTTAATTGGAAATATTTGGTTATGGTTACTCAACCAAAAGGATTTTTTTATTTAGCCAAAATCTGTGCAAATGCTTTTAAATTTAGTTACATTTCCAAAATACCCTGTCTGCATAGGAAACGCTTTGCACGGTATTACAATGTTGTCTAGTATTATTCAGACACCTTACAACACTTTTCTTTGAAGTATAACAGTTTTTAAAAACTGTTATACACTTAGAAAACTGTTATACTCCAAGGAAAAAAACGTAGCTTAACGTTAGAATAACAGTTCCATATCAAATTGCCAATTTGTGTTCTGAACCATGGTTGAAATTTTAGTGATTTTCATAAAAAAGTGCGAGAATTTTGTCAATCCAATCTAAATTCGTGTCACAGCACCCGTTATAAAACTCAATTCATAACTTCCAAACTAGTTCCATTATCATCCCCGAAAATTGTTTTATGGCTAGTCCTACGCAGGTCCCACCACGTATATTGACATTATTCAAATTTCTCCCATATTTTTCATCTACGCGCGCTCCCCCCCAACCGACGATTTGTCAGTGATTTCACGTTTCTTTGTCCGAAAATGTCTGGTTTCCCATCCATCAAATTGTCACCTTCCGCTGCTACGCACGCACTCTCGGTCACACCTCGGAGGTATTTGCCCAATTAGCATAACAAAAGGCCCACCGCGCCAAACTCTCTCTCAATCCCCATTCATGGAATTCTTTTATTATGAATACCTGAACGCTCGCGCTCGCGCGCGTAATCGTGTAAATAGATGATTATTATTTATGTGCGTTGAAATGCGTACATGTCATCAAGTGGCAAACGAGAAAAGAGCCTTCGGGGAAGGAACCACCCGGAAGGTAACGTCAATTCAGTAGCCTATCTCCTCCTCTTCAAATTGATACGATACGGTACGGCACAATTGAGCCAAGTCAAGCGCAATTACTTTACGACTTCTCGCGCCGCATTGTGTGAAGTGTGACTGTGTTTTGTGATTGAATGGCGGCCAGATTATCTACAAAGCATTTTATACGGGTGTCGGATGGTATCTGGGAGCGCGATACGACTTTGTACTGGGCAAATTGAGCTGATTTCGCTTTATAGCAAGCTGTTGTGGCTTCAGACTGAAGAATTTTTTAGGAGCAATGGCGGGAAAGGTTTGAGGAAATTGCCCGCTTAATTATGATGGAATGCTATAAAAAAAATTTGCTATAAAATTTTATAGCATCTCCCCAAAAGAGCTGGATTTAGTACCTGAGTCAAGTTCTCGTGGAATCCTTTCAAAATTCAATGTTTATTTAAAGGCTAGGCGTTTTATTATAAGTTATTGGCCCCTAAACAAGAATATTTCTTTACATTTGTTGATTTTCTTTAAGAAAGACCTTATCCAACAAAGTGGATTCGCCAGTTGCGTTTCACCGTCTCCGCACTGTGCCAAAATGCCAACACAACTAATGAAGACAGTTACAAGTGTTTAGCGCGCGCTGCCAACCAACGCGAGTGAGGTGGAATTAATTCCACCTAATAAGTGGACGGTAAATTGTGGCACGTCAATTTGGCAGAAGACAACACGTGAAATTAATGGTAAATAATCAAATTTAATGGCCTCGATGCGCGCGCGGTGCGCTTTGACCGCGATTATTAGTTGTACGCGAGAAATCGATTGATTGATCAATTTATGACGCGAGCGTGTGTGTGCACACGCTTGCCATAAAAAAAACGGCCGTCGAGTAATTGACAAATGGACGGCGGCAACTCGTTCATGGGTTGGTGAAAAAAAGAATAATAGTGATGAATCAAAACAATCATCAGACGGAAATGGTTTTTTTTTGCTTGCGGAAAAACCAATTTGCCAGAAGCTCACTTTTTTACTGGCTTGTAATCCACCGGCTTTGATCCTTTTGCAGCTCGGCGAGTCGCGTGATTTTCATGCATTTTTTTTTGTTTTCGTTATTATTCCTGGCCATGGTGGAAACAGATCAAATGGAATGAATGGGAAGGAAAAATCACGCACCACTTGTCGCCGGTAGGGATTTTTCATTTTCATTTGGCTGGTGCTGGATATGGTTGGATTTTTATTTCGAGCTGCGTCCTTTGAAGTTCGAAACAGTAATATCCGTCTGGATTCGAGGCTGTTAAAGTTGGCTATTGTTGGGAATTACCGAATTTGGATTTTTTGTATGACAGTATTTGTTAAATTTGCTATAATTTAGAGGAAGTTCATTAAATTTAATTTTGCTATAAAAAAGTATTTTGGTTTTAGAAATTGTTCAAAATAATTATGTTTTAAGGACAACCAATTACACATTCAAATCCATCGAAACTCATCATTATTCACTAAGTGAAGTGCAACAACCCATTTTTATAGCACATAGTTCCTCAAACTCAAGTCGTAAAATTTGAGCCGCAAAAAAGCAAACAATTTTAACGCTGCCATCGACCTGTTTTTGCGCACTCAATTTTTACGATGCACCCAAACGTCTATAATTTACCGCGCAACCTTCTCCGATCTTTCTAAAACAATAATTGTGTGAAGTGGTGGGCCATAAACCAGGCACGATGCCATAAAATTTGTCGGTGGCCAGCAACTACTACAGGAGGGTACTAATTAACCGCTTCGTCGTTGATGGGGGGAGGGGGGGGGGGGGGACTCGCGCCTCATTTTCGTCGCCTTTCGTGTGATCGATCTTTGCTGCGATTTAAAGTGTGGAAAAATGTAGTAAAATTGCCAAGTACCTGGTTCTCCAACACTTTACAGCGCGCCTTTTTTTATGGCTGGGGCTATTTTTGCATGCAAACGCGGGCACAGCTAGAAAAAAGGCAGATTTTATGGCATCGTTTACCTCCTCCCGTTTTGCAATGCAAAGTGAGGCCAGGAATCACACTCTTTAATGAGCCATTAAGCCATAAAAGATTGTGTTTCTCGGCCGTGAACAGTCCGGCGAATCTACCGGCAAGTTTATTTTTTTTTGCAAATTGAGAACTGTGTTAAATTTTTGTAGGTGATTTTATTACTTGCAGATATTTTTTGCGTCGCTGAAGCCGATTTTAAGAGGTCAAATATCTGATGTAATTGCCGTTAAACGGTGGCAAACAATTGAGTTCAGTGCTATAAAAGGTGCGAATAACACAAGATCACTTGTTGCAGACATTTTTATTCATGTAATTTTGTTATTTCTGCCCTACATTTTACTTGAGGCCTGCTCTACAAAATCTGCTCGAAAATAACATTCGTTTATCTTAAATTTTTTCTATTTTTTGCTATAAAAACAAAAATAAACATTTAAAATGTCTAATTTGCTTATTTGGAGTTTAAATTTGATGCAAAACGATTCAGAGCATTGACAGGTGTCATTTGACGTGATGCCATAAATTATGGCAACTTGCTATAAAATTATAGCAAGTCCAGAATCGATTCAGCGCTACTTTAGGAGTGATATGTATATGGAATCCGCAAAATTTCACCCCAACAGTGATTTCCTGCTGGTTTATTCCCCTAAACCGTCAATAATATCCCCCTCGCGAACCAAAATTAAGGGATCTAATCCCTTTTGTGCATCCCTCCGGTCCCAAAGGTTATCGAAATAATTACATATTCATTTTTATTGAATCATTTACATACGCGAAGGTTCACTTCGCTCCGTTTGTTCGTCCTTTCCCAGAATCTCGCTGCTCATTTCCCTGATCTGTCAAAACATGGCACAAACACGCACACACGTTGCAACTTTTCACAGATTTCCCGGAAAAAGCGGGTATTTGCGCTTCTCGCGCCGTGGAGGAAGCTGGGGTGGAATGAAAATAAACACTTACACGGATTTTCGGTAATTTAGCCTCCCTCGTGCGATTCACCGGGTGGTTTCTTTCGGAAAGGGGGGGGGGGATTAGAAAACGAACGGTTCCCCCGGGAAAACCGTCGTCGGAGTCGTGGTGAGGGAAAATTGCGTTTAATTAAACTTTTCGCCGTCGTCGACGGAAAATTTTCCCTCGCTGGATTTGGTAATTTGAGTTAATTGGAAATACTGACGTGCGCGCGAGAGGGCTTCCTCAAATGAAGATTTAATGAGTGTACTTTTTGAGGGAAATGGGAAAAGGGAGAAATTCCAAGAAGGGTGATTCTGTGCGGAGAAGGGTAATATTTGGTTGACTTACATTGTCGTTAGTTGGTTCGTGAAGGTGACAGATGACGGAGAGTGTTGATTGACTGATTTCGGAGCTCAAGTGGTACTTACTCGGAGGATTGATGTTTCCGACAGCTGCTGCACACTGCTTGTCTTACACTTTTGGTACTTACCCCGTTCATCCGGAACGAATTTGTCAAAAAGTTGGTTGATTTGATGGGGGTACCTCGACCTTGACGTCCGTGTTAGGGAAGCAGACTTCAAAATTGTGTTAAAATTGAATTAAAATTCACTTCATCCGAATGATGGCAGCACAGTTAAAGTTAAACAAAGTGATTTGAACTACTCACTGATAGAGGGCAGCACCGATTAAAACTTGTTTTTTCCTTATAAAACATGATTTCAGCCAACATTTTGAATTAAAACTTGATCTTTTAATAGGAATAGCAAAGAATAATGCTCAGTGCTACAATTTGGTTTAAAAATAAGTACTTTTTGAACTACTTACCAACAGATGGCGACACCGATCAAAACTTACGTTTTCTTATCAAACATGAATTCAACAATGATTTCGAACTGAGATTCGTTGTTATGATATGAACTACATTGAATATTTCTCCGTTCTACATTTTTGAGTAAAAAGACCGTTACTTTGATCTACTCACCAACAGATGGCAGCACTACAAATTGTTCAAAATCACCCTAAAAACAACAAACTAACGTCTCATTTCCCCCTTCTCTCTCATTCCAGGTAAGAGCCATAAGTCATGTGCTATCTCGAGCACCCCAGGTTTGTACACCCCTGCTGGTTGATACACAATCGAGGTTATGTTCCAAACGCGAAGAACACGACGATGAACACAGCCGTCGAAACGGCTCGGTGTACACTCTGTGTTTTGTTCGTCGACGTGTAGTCAACAGCGGGGAAACATTTGTTTCAGCTCCTTTTTCATGATACTTGCCACCACCGCCAGACAAACGTTTGTTTGCGGAGGCCTGGCCCGATAAGATCGCCATCGTCGTCCAAAAACGGGGAGTTGCACCGCGCGCGCAAATCTGCTCAAGTTGTTGTTGTGCTTCACGAGAAAGTGGCCTTCGCAAAAAAGAGGGGGGAGGGGGCGGCTCCAGAGTCTCCCCTCTCGGAATGAAGTGCAATTAAAATTAATTACCAGAGCGAATTAATTACGACAAAATTTGTTATCTGGCTACTGGATGCGGACGGCTGGTTGTTTGTGGGTTTGAGGGAGGGGGCGACCGGACGGAACCTGGTGTTCAGGATTGCCTTTTTTGTCCACCTTTTGGAGCGGGGTTCAGAACGTGTCCGATTTCACGTTCAAATCTCACGTTGAAGGTCCGAATAAAAAATAGTGGGAAATTCACCTAGTTGGCGATATCGCGAAACCAACTTCGTTATCGATTGACAGGTTTCTACAATTTTAAGATTGCTCAAGACATGACACAAACCTTTACCAGGATAAAAAAGATTTAATAAGTAAACTTTACATGACGAAATCCAGTCTGCAACTCTCTAAGATCATTGTCTCGATTGGAATAGGAATGCAACATTATGAGTCTTGTCTAGTCTACAAACAATAGTTCGCGCAATGGAATATCCCCTTAAGGCTCTCTTAAGGTGGCATTCCATTGCGGGAAAAAAATCAAAATAAACAACTCTCAAACCATTGTTTTTTTTCCTTTTTGAAGAACCGTCAATGGTTTGAGTCTTGTCTAATTTGATAATATTTTTTCTGCAATTGAATACCAAGTTAAGAGTGCCTTAAGGTGATATTACATTGCAGCAATTTTTTTTTTCAAGCTAGACAAGACTTACAACAATGCACTGAACTTTTTTTTTAAATCTTGGCAATGGTTTGAGTCTTGTCTAGTTTGTAAACAATATGAACAATATGAAATTGCATAGCATGTCATAGCATTAGCAAGTTGGTTTTTTTTTCAAATGTAAAATCTCAAACAAATTCAAAACATTCTTCAAAAAGAACGGCAACACAAACCAACAGAAGAATAAATTTCGCTTGAATTGAGTGCCTCCTTGTTTGGCACGACGACGATAGTTTGCCACCACACCAAGGAAGGCCGGGTCAGGCCCCGCAGTACCAACCGGAGCTGAAAGGTGCGCGGCGGCGGCTCACATATATACATGTTCGGTGTTTAACTTTTGACTTTTAGTAATACTTATTGCCGTTGTTCCCGCCGCCCGTCGACAGTGATTTCGACTTTTGCTTAAAGCAACTTTTTTTCGCGCGCTCTCCATGTTCTCCACTTTATTTTATTATAAACACAAATCACGTGCTACCTCGTGAGTTCCAGCCGGGGCCCCGTTTTCGTGCCTTATTTATGGCCCTGTGGTCCAAGTTGGGGTCCCCGTCTTTTTTTGTGCGCCATTGGTATGTCAAGTAGTGTGTGGCCCTTCGTCTCGTCTCCCTGGACTCGAACCAGGTTTACAATTTATCGGAATTTGCAACGGGTATGCGAGCAATGTCCGCGCGGTTTGACGTTTGAAGCGGACCGCGGTGGCGAGGAGTGGCGCTGCGATCGCCAAGAAGACACCGTCGCGGGTCAAACAAATTTCCCGCTGGGATTTGACCCTCCGCGATCGTGACTTACGGGAAGATTCTCATGCAAAATACGAGGCTTCCGAAAACAATAGCTGGTGATTGCAATCACTTGTTTTTTTTCTGTATAAGAAAGGAAGAACGCAGAACAGAAGCCCCAAGAAGGGGCTGTTCAGAATCACACCCAGAAGCGCTCGCGAAAGGTGCAGAAGTTGGGATTTTATCGCGCCTCGTGGCTCCCTCTGTTGTTCTTCGCGGGTCTCGAAGGTTAATTTCATGACAATTCGCGGTTTTGCTGATCTGTAATCTGAATACCGTGGACCTTTGCAGTGCGATTCCTGGAATCGTGGCGAGGTTCTGGGTTTCTTTGTCTCGAAACTCAAAGTAACATCGTAGCAGTACGGCCAAAATGTTGTGAGAAGAATGTATGGAAAGGTGGTAGTATCTTATAAATATTGACAGCAGATTTGTTAGTTCCTAAACTTAATTGTACTTACCATTTTAAACTGTTTCAGCTCACCACTTTCACTAACTTACCTGCATTTGCACTTTAAGTTCTCCAAAATAACTGTAATAGAAAAATACTTTAACTTAACATAGACTCAGACGAGGGTACCTCAATGTTGAAGTCCGTAATAGGGAATTCAATTAGTTTCAAAATAATATTATAAGAAATTTACGGCTATCTGCTAGAAAACTAGAGGTAACAAATTACGGAAAAGTTATTAGTAAATTATAAATATTGACAGATTTTTGACAGTTGACAGATTGGTTAGTCCTTAAACTAGATTGTACTTACCGTTTTAACCCGCATTAGCTCACCCTTTTCACTCACTTACCTGTGAATACAAAGAGACGAGTTGTTCCTTTTAATTCCGCTAATTCCTTTTAATTCGCGCTAAAAAGGAACAACTCGTCTCTTTGTATTCACAGTAATGCATTCTGCTAAAACTCTCAACCAAACCACACTTACCTGCATTTGTACTAAAATTTGTTCAATGTAACACTAAGTGGTACTTCAAAGTTGAAGTCCGTAATAGAAAATCACTTCAACCAAACATGGACTTGGGCGAGGGTACCTCGATGTTGAAGTCCGTAATAGAGAAGTCACTCTGAAATAGACCGTTTAAGCTAATATTTTAGAAAAAAATGATTTCAAATCTCAAATCAACACAACAATTCACAGCAAATTACTAAAGTTGTCACCATTCCCCCCCCCCCCCCCACCGAAGAAAACACGCAGCGTCAAAATCTCCGCAAAACCGCGCTCAACCCTTATCGCACGCAACAAATCAAGAAATTACCAAACCCCGTCGCTGGACGCGAAAACCGCTGCTGGCATTTCATTATCGAAATTCCTTAAATATCGCCAGCAACAACTTTTGCCGCGACCGCAATTGCAGCGAGCTGCCAAACATGGCGAGTCCCGCCGTGGAATCGCGTGTTGTGTGCTGTAGAAGTCCGGTGGCCATTTGTGGCTGGGTTCACGGTGGGGTTGAAAGTTTGCGATTTTAGCGGATTGCATACTGGACTTCGTCATGTAGAAATCATGAGTTTTCAGAACAGGTTTTCTAGGAGTTGTTTATTGGAAATTAAAGCAATTCCACTTTTTCAAGAGAGTAAGGGAAAATCTCCACGATATCCCCCACTAAGTTTGATGTGGTTAAATGTCCCAAAATTCTTTTTTTATGAATTTCCAAACCCACCCTGCAACCATTCTGCTACCGACCAGCTATTAGCCAAGCTACCGCGCCGTTAAGGAGTGAAGGAGCCTCGAGAATGCTGCTGGCGGGTCACAAAATATGCAAAGACTTTAGCAGAAGCCAACAGAAAAAAGAGCTCTTCAAGAGAAGCAGGGTCCTAGCAGACACGCATTCCGATTATTACGCGCGAAGGACTCGGCAGAGCAGTCCTGCCACACGAAATTCCGCCGTCCGTCTGTGTGGCTCAAAGGAATGAAAATGAATGGTGGTGGATAATGGCAAGTCGGGGTGGAGAGTTGAGCAAAAAAAAAAACTTGCTTGTATAATTTTGAGCTTCGAGGGTGAGCGGAACATTCCACGGCGACGCGCGGTGATGACGAGAGATGGCAACAAACTGCTATTAGAGGGGATGATGGAGAGAATTATCATTTTTCGAAAATTAATTACTGCGTTAATTGATTTAACTCGATGCAAGTTATGGCGCGAACATGGTGCTGGTGTCCGCGAGCTGGATTGCGGAAAGTGGATGGAAGATTGCAGGAATTGGCGACAGGGTGGCCAGAAAATTAGAGGAAGGAAAATATGGAAATGGGGTTAGTGTCTTAAAAATATTGACAGTTTTTTGACAGTTGACAGATTGATTAGTCTTACACTAGATTGTACTTACCATTAATTGTTTTAGTCTGCTTCAGCTCACCACTTTCACAAACTTACCTGCATTTGCACTACAACTAGTTACACTAAGTGGTACTTCAAATGTGAAGTCCGTAATAGAAAACACTTCAACTAATCTCAACCTCAAACGGGGGTACCACGATGTTGACGTCCGTGATAGGGAACTTTTTTTCCAATAACATCGCAAATCACAGCAGACGTTCAGTCTACCGTTGCACCTGAAGAAGTGTTACGCACCACATCGGTCCAAAGATGGCCAGTGCACGCCGTTCCCGTTTAAGGTACAATCAATCATACCTTACCAAACCTGGGTCCCGCCTCTGCCCGCATCCCAAAAAGGGCACTGCAATGCGAAAATTGTGATAATCATCAGCGAGCCAAGCCGGGCGGGTCCATATTAGTGCCTTTAATTACCATTGCCAGCGCTCGAATTTGGCCATCACACGCATCGCGTCACGTTCGGACCTCCGTAAAAGGGGATCCGCCCTGTTGTAGCAGTAGCACCGATACCTGTCAACGCGATGTACCTCGCTCGATTTTTTAAGGCTGCTCGCGATTGCTCAATCATAATGAACATAATGAAGTCAAGAATTGCTCGCATCACTGCGCTCGTCGACGACGACGAAGCTTGTTACAAGTCATCCAGTCCCAACTTCGTCTTCTCGTCGGGGTCCAGATTTCCGCGCGCCGAACCCCGCCGTATCAATCTGCCTTAATTAAACTACATTAATCAAGTTTGGTGCGAACGATGCGACGACGACGACGACGAAATGGAACCCCCCTCGAACAAGACGGCAAAAAAGCGCAGTCAAGAAGGGGCAGATCGGTGATGACGACGCGGGGAGTATAATTTTAATAAGTTAGCAGTTCTGGGCTCGAGTTTTGCCTCGTTGGGACGGCGACGACGAGCGCTAAATATGGGAGTCCCTGAACGATGACCGACAATGACGCTCTCAGGTGAGGTGGCAAAGAGAGGTGCAAAGACATAACTAGGAAGGTTGACTGGTGTAAATAAATTTGTTGATCCAATTACCGATGATGGCGGGGATGACGGAGGGAAGATTCCGAGAGTGATGACAAACAAGGAGGGCGTTAAGATGACGAGCACCTTTAATAGGAAAGTAACAGGATAGTGGAGGAGAGAAATTTCAGTGGAAGACTGAATCAGTGGTTAGTTTTCTTATAAATATTGACAGGTGACAATTGACAGATGGGTTAGTTAAATAATAAAAATAATACTTACCACCTTCAGACCTGCTCCATTTCACATTTCACTGAACACAACACTTCACTTCAATTTTTCCCAAGATATCCAATAGGTACCTTTATGTTGACGTCCGTAATTGAGAACACTTAATATCATGATATTTGTACTTACCAGATTTTGTTCGAGTTTTATTCAGAAACTCACGAGGGTACCTCGAATTTGACGTCCGTGATTGGGAAAGGTTCGAGCGGAAAAGTTACACCGCAAGCCTGTGCAAACATAATCAAGCGGATTTATAAACTATAAATGAAAACTAAACATCATAATCAGCACAAATATTACAAATGTAAACAAACCCGTCAGCTCTCGCGCACACAATAAATACAGCAAATTGCATCCTTCCTCGCGTGCTCATTTCGGCAAACATGCTTTTCCTAGCAAATTTCATCACTCATTCCGACACCTCTCACCACATCAACAACACTCATACATCATCAACTTTACAAAGGCACCGCGCACGCACACTCACTGACATTGTTTACAGTTTTCGCACTGACAGCCGACGAAGAAACTCGTAAAGTTGTCAGTGCGTGGAAAATCAATAACCGCGCCCGCCAGGTCGTAAATATGTTTCCACCAGCAGCTCTCTAAATGCGATCTATTTACAAAACAATTTTCACTTAAATATTTAGCGATTATTGCACAGTCCAAACAAACAAATGCATGCATAATTCCCAGTTTCGAAAGCGAGTGCAACATTTGGAAAGGGTGTAACAAAGCGTTTCCCCCCCTAATAATCGGGCGAGCGCATTAAAATGTTGATCAATTAAATATTTACTCAAAACTCGCCGACGAGCGACGAAATTCCGGGGCGGTGAAAGGTGTTGAAACGGTGAGTTTTGTTCGGCGTCAGGCGAAAAATGAATATTCAAGAATAAATTAAAATAACCAGGGTCGCGCTGCGCGCGAGCTGTCAGAACTGGTTCCGGTGAGCGCCACCAGATGGATCGCAGAATGCGGTAAATTAACATTTTTCAAATGTTTTAATTAAACGGCATTAAATAAGTAACACATTTAATTATGATAATTCCGAATCAATTTATAGTGGAGCGCGTGATGAATAACTTCTGCTTCATTTGAATCCCATTTCCATTCATTGAGGGGCGCTCTATCTCCGCGGAAAGTAATACAAAACGGTCGGGCGTCAGCGAAAATAAAGTGTGAAATTGATGATCTTTTGAACCCCCGAGATTCAGATAAGCCGAGTTTGAACACACAGAGTGCACTCAATGTCCCACTTGATTCCGTTGAAGAGCGGCTTACAAACATAAACTGCAATTTACTTTCAATTCAGTAGCTCGGCCATAATCGACGGCGACGACCACGGGGCTGATAACCCTGGTGACCGCTTAGCTGATTTCGAAGTGAGTTTTTGTTTAGCCTTGGCGGGTCACGAAAGGTCCGGTGTGATTCCTGCCGAGAATCAACACCGCTAATGAGACTGTGTTTTGAGTTGTGTTGAGAGAGTTGTTTCTTTGGTGCCATCAAAGTAGTCAGTCTTATCGCTGGTTGATTTGAAATTTTCATCGACAGCAAAGAAATAACTCATTGTAACAACTTGTGATTGTTTGGTTTAGTGAACTAAAACTATTGACAGATGACAATTGACAGAACTGTTAGTCTTAAATTATTTGTACTTACCTGATTTTTCAACTTTTGAAAATACACTTCACTACACTTCAGTATTTCACTGTTGTCTGCATAGGTACCTCAATGTTGAAGTCCGTGATCGGGAAACCAACGTTCACTTACCTTGTCTTTCTCGTAATATTTAAATAGTTAAAAAATACACTCACTTCACTTCAAGTTTTTGTCTTGTTTGGAAGAGGTAACTCAAAGTTGAAGTCCGTAATTGAGAAGCAAGTCGAAAAATGCCTGAATAATTTTTTGTGCTTTCTTGACCTAAATCATAAAATTTTAATCGACAGCAAAGAAAAAAAACTTTTCGAAAAAAATTCTGATCGTTTTGCTAGTTATCTAAAATTGTTGACAGATGACAACTGACAGAATTGTTTGTCTTATGTTAAGAGTTCTTACCCAATTTTAAAACTCCTAAAAAACACTTAACCACACTTCAGAATATCACTACTGTTTGAATAGGTACCTCGATGTTGAAGTCCGTGATCGGGAAACCAACGTTCACTTACCTTGCCTAGCTAAATCATTAAAAAAAAATCACTCACTTCACTTCAAGTTATTTGGCTAGTATGGAAGAGGTAACTCAAAGTTGAAGTCCGTAATTGAGAAGCAAATTGAAAAAAAGCAAAAATACAATCATTTTTTTAACTTACTGAATTTTTTCGATTATCATCAGGTACCTTGGATTTGACGTCCGTATTAGAATGCTCAAATACATTCTATTAGTACTTATTGAATGTCTATGGTGGCGAGGAGGATAATAAGTGCCTTACAATATTGACGTCCGTATTAGTGATGTCACCAGGTATTTAAATGTTGACGTCCGTGTTTGAGAAGCTGAACAACTTTTCCACATTGATTTCACTGCATGTTTATTATTTCAAGTGCGTTCCAAGATTAAATCAAGCTGAAGCTAATTCAATTGACGGTTACAACATCGCTTCATAAGTTGAGCACTTTACTTAAATTGGATTAAAATTCAAATAAGCTACACACCGTCCAATTAGTATTCCCTCGAGACCGTTCAACCAGTTTATGGTGCGATAAAATACGGCACAGAAAAACCTTTGCGGAACAAACAAAAAAAAGCACAGCTCGCAGTATCGAGAATAAATCGTGATCCTCATTAGTAACCTTCCCACGACGAAGGACAAAACACATCGTTTTTATCGTTCCGAGATCCCCGTTGCGGAGAGCACCCATCGGTAATTAACATTCCGCGCGCTGATCGTCGCTTGGCAATTTCAAATCGCGACTGTTATTAAAACTAGAGAATTTATCCCCACCCGAGCCTCTGCGTTGCACAAAACAATTAAACAACTATTTAGTGCGCGCTCTACTCGATTTTTTTTTTGCGTTCGCACTTTTCAAACTAAATCACGTAAATTGCGCACATTACACGGCCGTCCCACGTGGAATGCATATTTATAACATCGACGACCATAAAATAGCTGCCTTGATTCCGAGGAGCGCACTTTGATGAGACCGCTCGAAATTCCGAGGAATTAAATTAACTAATTAACCGGGGGAATTCGACCTGAAAGGTCCCTTCCTGACTACGCCCTTGGGATTTCCGGCGGTTCCCCCCTAAAGCAAAAGGGTAAATAATTGACTGTAAGGAAAAAATATTGATAATAATCGGCTTAATTTTACAACGTTGCGGTTGCGGAAGGGTACAACTCGCCAATAAAAAGCTGAAATATTTCAATCGATCCGACGGGAGAAACGTGTAGCCACCGTGGAGAAGTCGCCGACAAAGGATCGGTCCGAAAGGTAATCGAAATTGAATTGTAATGAGATAATGGAAATATGAGTTTTTTCAGTTAACGTGCCTCCGTTGGGTTCGAGATTCTGCTCGCAGGGGAGGCCTGCTGGCGAAATTGCAAATGATAAATGACTCAATATCGCTGCGTACTTGGAACTGAAGTTGGTATTACTGTCTCGCTCATGAAAACTTCCCTAAACATCCTACTATCAAGTTAGTAACTTAGATCTAGTGACAGTTGACAATTGACAGATTGACAGAGTTGTTAGTCTTAAACTATGCGTACTTACCCGTTTTTTTACACACCTTGAAATCACTTCACTACACTTCACTGTTTCACTGTCCTTAGAAGAGGTACCTCAATGTTGACGTCCGTGATCGGGAAACCAACTTTTACCCACCTTGCTTTTGTTTAACATCAGTTTATCAGCATCATTTTAAAAAAATCGCACTTCACTTCAAATTGTTGTCTTGCATTTGAAGAGGCACCTCGAAGTTGAAGTCCGTAATAGAGATCAAATCGTACAACGTTGGAATACTGAAATTTTTGTAGATTTTTAGTGTCTTTTTGTTATTATATCTTATGAATATAAACTACGTTATTCAAGATTTGACGTTTCGACCGTTTTTAGCCTTCTTCAGGGTTCGAAATCTTCATGGCCACTTTTTAGGAGTTAATAACTCAACGGAACCAACCAATCAACACTACCATGTTCATCAAAATTCAGCACTATTATTCAAAAGAAATGTAAATTTAATCAACCATCGTTGGTCATCCCGAAATGACAAGCCATAACTGTCATCATTAGTGACTTTCAAAATGAGCGCGCGCGCGCGTAAAACCATTCTTCTAACGATGGGAACCACCAAAACCGTTTGACCTCTCACTCTCCCGCGTCTTTCTCTGTCAGCTTTGAGGGGTCATCCATTCATCGTGTCAACGGGGTGGACCTGCTGCATCCTTCTTTCGCCGCTTTTTGATTATGGAATTTTATGCTAATTTTACGATGTTCCTACCACTAAACACGAAACCCAGCGCTTCGCGCCTTCAGAGCGGTAAGCATTAGTGGCATGCTTTATGGGTGATTCCCTCCGACCAAAAAAATCGCTTGAAAAATGATACTCTCGTCTCGCGCCAAGGAAGACAGTTTTGAATAAATAAATATTTTAGCAGCTTAAACAAATTAGCTGGATTGAATGGAGCCCGGGATGGGGACATAAAAAATAATAACACACAAGTCAAAAAAAACCCCCGAGTGTGCGTGTTTATTTTTTATATGTGAATAAATGCGGTTTATGGCCGCCACCACCAGCGTTGTCGTTCGTGGCTAATCCTGCACAGCAAGACCGGCAACACGAGTTTGCAAATTTTTGAGGTGGTTTAGACACGAACTAACAAAAGAAAGGCAACGAAAAAAAAAAAATGATGAAAAACGAGACACTCATAATTCGTGCGATTAGCCCCGGGCGGTGCTTTGCATATAAATTTGAGGGTTATTTTTTCATTGGGAGAATGAATGGAAGAGTGGTGAGTCTAAAAATGGCAATCGTTAATTGAATATCTAAACATGCTTAGGATTAAATTTTGGAAGGATTATATAAAATTTGTTAGCAAGTCTTGATTTTTTTTGTTCTGGAGTTTTTTTTTAAATTTCCAACAATAAAAAAATCTTATTGATCGTGTCAAAACCGCTCTGAGTCAAGGAAAAATACATGTTTTTATTGGACTTTGAAAAAAAAACACTAAAATTGTAAACATAAAAAAAATTAAAAAAAAATGTTGTTCTTAACGGTGCACAACCAAAGCTGTTGCACCAAGATTTTTGTTACAGACATTTTTGTATCGAACTATCGATAAAATTTTCGATTCATCCCCTAAAGTCTATTTTTACAATCAGATTGTTGCAGGATTCGGCCCTTCAGTTTGACAATATTGGAATAAGAAGACAACAACTTCTTTGGTTGCTGTGCACCCTTAAAACGATATATGTGAGAGATTTTAGAATTAGGATTACATCCAGATGTTTTTTTTTTTTTTCGAGAAGGTTCAATAAACATAATTTCGCTTTTTAAGTAAAAAGGAATTAAAAAAAACTCAAAAAAAAATATGGATCTTTAAAAAAAACTCTTGAAATGTTATCTGGCAACCCTTCCTAGTTTGGTAAGTTTTTAAACTAAATTAATATGTTATTTTTATAGTTTCAAGTCATAAATTTTATTACAAATATCATCTAAACATCTAAACTCGTTTAAAACTTTATGCGCATTTCAAGTAAATTAATCTGGCAACCCTTACAATCAAAGGAGATAATGCTGTTATTTGACAAGTGGCAATTCGGAAAATTTCTAAGAACGAAATCATTTTTTTTAAATAAAAAGTAGTATAAAAATGAAAAATGCAACAAACAAATGTAATTATCAAGTCATTTTTTAATTTTTTTGTTTGTTTTTTTTTAAGATTTTTCAATATAATTTTCCGAAAGGTTTCTTTTCTTATGTGGAGTGGATTTATTTTAAAATCGTCAGTAATTTTGTTATAAATAGTTGTAGAGAATGAAAAAAAATCAAACACTTCTTAGTGGATTTTAGGGAACTTTTTTTTAATTTAAGGGTGCACAGTATCCAAGGACATTGTTGTCGTTTTATTCCAAAATTGTCAACAATCTGATTGTAAAAATAGTCAAATTTTGTTGTGAATCGTTTTGATAGATCCCGTTGATACTAAAATGTTTGCAATTAAAATCTTGGTGCAAAAGATCTGGTTGATGTGCTCCGTTAATTTTGTTTGTTTTCCTAAAAAGATTTTTTTCAATAAAATCATCCAAAAAATTTTTTTTGTCTTGGGCGAAATGGATTTATTTTTAAAATCGACTGTGATTTTAAATTATAATTTTTAAACAAAAAAATGTTTAAAAACTTAATAGGCGACACACATGATGTGACAAAGTTTTTTTTTTTAAATTAACTTTTTTTTCAAAATTTTAAATAAAATTTTCCAAAAAGTTTCAAAAAAGTGCTCTAAGGGGTTATTTTGGTTTCTGATCACGAATCCGAGGTCCATTTTTCGATATTTCGTGACGGTGGGGAGGTACGACCCCTTTCATTTATCTGGTTTTTTACTAAGACACGTTTTTCAGTGATGACCCCTTGGACGATTGTTGTGGCTTGTGCACTGCTTGTATGTGAGGATTACCGAATACACTCATTCATCACAAATTTTTTTTTTTTTGAAAAAAATAATCTGATTCTCACAATGCACGAGTCACAACAATCGTCCAATCGTCCATTCTTATGCAAAATTAGCTGAACTTTCCGAAAAAAATACTTTCAAAAGCACACGATTGAGTTATAGGGGTTAAAAATTCGAAAAACTGGTCAAAATCATAACTTTTTCAAAAAACTTTTTTGTAAAATTCTGATAACTCGTGAAGGATACATGCAAACCCGTTATGTCTGTGTATCAAAATTAAATTTCCCATAAAATGACATGTCTCACGATTTTTGACAGTTGAGTAACGGGAAATGGCACCGATTTTAAAACTATTTTTTAACTTTTTTTTTATGAAAAATACGTTTTTTTTCGGAATTTTGAGTACGCCAGGAACCAAAATAACCCCTTAGAGCAAAGTTTCACGCAAATCGAAGAGGGGTCGGGGCAACTATTTCCGATTTCGTGTGAGTTGGTGGAGAATTACCCTTCTCTGAATGGAAAGTTTATTTTTATATCAAAGGATTAATTTTAGCTTTTTCGCAATAAGGTGCTAATCGAGGATCAAACTTGCGCCTCGTGACAAAAATATCCGGCTTATTTTTAACTCTGTAGGCTTGAGTTTGCTTTTCCAGAAATAGCCAAGGTTGGCTTTCGTGGGTGTGTGCTAATTGGGTGATAAATGTTGTTACAAATATTAATTTGAGCTCAGCACACTTATTACCAATGGAATTTTCCTAAAAAACTGATCGAATAAGCTTGTATAATGAAATCATAAGATTGTTTTCCCAAATTGTTAAATTTTGATCGATTTTCATTTTTTTTTTCAATATATAAGAAAAATATTATAAATTTAAATTAAAAGTTTCAAAAACGATATTTTTTATTATTTTTTAAATTTTTGATTTTTGGTACATATTTGCAAAAAAAAAAATAACTAGAAGCTGCTAAAAAATATCTCAAAAAAAAAAACAGCCATACATCAAAATTAAAATTGCATTCAAAAATAAATGAAAAATAGTATTTACATGACTTTTTCAAAATATAGAAAAATAAAGCAAAAATAGTAATGTAGAAAGTAACTTCAATATAATAGGGTAAATGTTCCTATATTGAACGTTGGACCCAGTACCCATATTGGACCTAAGCATTCAGAATCACGTTGTTTTCATCGATTTAAGATTTATTCTCTGTGATCGTTGAATTGAAAAACAATCTTAGAACCACCATCAAGGTTTTGGTACTTTAATCTCAATAAATGCCATCTAATGTCATTTTGACATTTGATCTGGTTTCAAATCGCATTTTTCGTTCCAATTTCGCATTTGAGAATTGGACCCAGAATAGGGAGAAAATTTCACCAACTGTGAAGTACTAATGTTGCCATCCTTTCACACTCTTTTGTGGTCTCTTTAGGTCCAGTATAGGCTTGGCCAGTTAGGTCCAAAATAGGGACATCCAACCTTACAGTTATTTTGTTGTTGTTTTTTTTAAATTCTTTTTTTTCGTTTCTCACTAAAGAAAAGTTTGCTATTAGATGTTTCTTTGGCAATACTATTGTGGTTAAAAATATAGTTAAAATGTCATCCAATTATTTTTTAATTTACTTGTTAAATTTTCAAAATGGTGGACACCGTTCCGTTTTCGATCAACCCTCCTACCACGTTCAAGTTTGACCTGATCTCGTCTCAAGTAGCATTCCGTGGGCGGCGTCATCTTCATCCTCGTGGCCATTTTCGTCTATACTGTCGTAACGTAACCTGGGCGGGTTGGTTGGATGGATGGATGGATGGATATATTTTGGTACCATCAATCGACCTAGCTTAGCCAGCCAAAGCCCCAAAGTGAATGTTATTATTATGCCTGGTTATCGATAATCTCGTTTAACGACTCACTTCCCCGTCGTCATTTGACTAGCGCGCGCTCTCTTTTAACGATTATCTTACGTTACTATTACGACCTCCGCGCGCGGGGCATTAGAGCAAAGAAGAGTGGCTTAAGCTTAAGGTTGGGCATAGAAATTTGGAAATTGTTAAATAAATTTTCAATCAAATCTGATTTTTTTAGGATCTCTTAAATTTGTTAAGTGTCGATTTGAGGTCAAAAAATAAAAGTTTTATAAAAATCTTTGTTTTTAAATAATTAAAAACAATCTAGTGACAACAATAGATCCCACCACCCTAGCTCGCGCGCTATCTCGCCTTTAGGAATCGTCGTCACGGTGCACCTTAATGGTCGCCACCACCGCAAGCAAGAGGGCATAAAACTTTTATCCTCTCAAATCGGCTTGCCTGCCTACACTCTCAAGTCGTTCCCTTTTTTTCGCGCGCTCCTACCTCTCACACTGAATGGGTTTTAAATTTCTTCATCATCGAGATATTACACACACTACAGCCTGTTCACTTCACTCGCTTTTTTTTATTATCATGTAGGGGAGGGTGCCCTAATGAGGTCCCATTTGCGTGCGCCACGCGTCACGTAAAAGTTGTACAATTAATTTAGTATACCTTCATATCCCGTCGTAAACTTTTAATTACATGCAATTTTTCTTCTTTCTCTCCTTCCGCAGGTAAGCGTCATTATCCAGGTCCAGGTTAATAGGATTACGAGGGTACGTGCTCACTGGTATGTCATTTAAAATTTACACCTCATCGTTAGAAGGCGATAAAGTTTGAAAAAATCGATAAAAGTCGACTTGTCACTGGGGACGCCTGTGGCGTCGTGCGTTCGTTCGCGCCCTATCACGCACCGTGCGCGCGTTCGATTCTCGCTCGCATCAAATCAAACTTTTTTTTTTTGCTTCGCTCATAAATCTTAAACGCTAAAGCAATCACCACAGAGAGGGATGCTTTGATTTATTAATTTCCTTTTTCGCGCGTGTGCTAATTGATTTACGCTTTCATGTTAGCTTGTCTTTGTTTTTTTTTTCATTATTTATACTTGTTTCATTTTCCTCGACCATAACTTAGGCCTGTGGGGTCCCCAAACCCCCCTCGCTCACATGCAACAAGATTAATTACACCCAAACGGCAAACCTTTTCTCAGACTACTTTTTTCGAGTGTGGTTTTATTTAGCTCGTTGTGATGTTTTGTCGTCGTGTTATCGCATCTGACACGAAGTGGATTTCAATTATTTTTATTAGGCGGCAAAATTAGTGACCACCACCCGACGAGACTGGCGAGGTTCGTAATTATAGAGTTTTCTCCTTCCCGTTTCCCCGTCGTCGTCGTCGTCCCCAACTTGCATTAACCCTCAAGTGCACGCGCGAAGACGGGGGTTCGTTTGATGTTTGTTCCTTTTTTTTGCTTTGGGTCTGTTTGATACGGGTTTCCGCTCGTGGTTGGAACTTCAAGTAGTGGATGCAAAAAAGGGAGAACGAGGGAACAACTTTCACAGTTTTTAATCTTTTTTTGCGTTGGTGCAGTTTGTTGGAAATGTAGTGAAGTAGAAAAGTAATCTTTTTTTTCAAAATGTGATAGATATTCGCGTACATATAAAAGTTATATAATTTGGCTTTACAGAAGTTTTTTTTTATAGTTTCATGCATTTTCCACTTTCATAATTTATTGGCCAAGTATGTTTGCAATAGCAAATGCAATATTTTCTTTATCAAAATTTTCTTAAATCTTCAATATAAATATTTTAACCATTTACACAATTTTTATATTTTATATTTTTTTCTATTTTTTTAATTTAATTTATTGTATTCACCGATTTTTTATTTTATTTTTCCAACATCTGAAATAAAATAAATGGTGAATAAATGATCATTTTTTGAAACTAATTTTTTTCATTAAATTTTGATATTTTTGGGCATATAATGCCATCTTTTTGGAAAATTCTAGGAAAGGTAACAAATCTTTGGGAAAATAGGATTTATTGGAAAAAAACTAAATTAAAAAATTAAAAGATTTTCAAAACAATTACTTCATTTTTGAATTTAAAATCAAAAGTGCATTAAAAAATTATTTCGTTGATTTTTTGAAAAAGTGTACCGTTTAAGATCATATAAACTAATGGTTCGATTCTCAATGCAACAAAAATAAAAAATTTATTTAAGTAAAACTAAATCAAAAATAACTTTTTTAAGAGCTAAAAAAACATATTTTTCACATTATCAAATGTTGGGGGCTGGATTTCAAAATTTCAAAAAAGTTCATTTTGAAAAGAGCTAAAAAATTCACAAAATCTTACTAACTTATGGTCCGTTTTTCAATGCTTAAAAAATATTTAAAATATAAAGAAATCAAAAATAACATTTGAAAAGGCCAAAAATAGAGCGAAGAATTCCACGTAATCTAATGAACTAAATGTCCGATTTTCAATGGTTAAAATAAAAAAAATAATAACATAAATATCAATAATAATATTAATTGGAAGGGCACATATTTTTTACATTTTAAACTTTAAGCTAGATTTCAAAATTTCAAAATAGTTTATTTTGAAAAGAGCAGAACATTCAACAAATTTTGTCAATGCCTAAAAATAGATAAAAACATTTAATAATAATAAATCAAGAATAACATTTGGAAGGGCACATAGATTTTTCATTTTAAATTGTGGTCTATATTTCAAAGTTTTAAAATAGTTTATTTTGAAAAGAACGAAAAATTTCACAAAATCTAAAAAATAAAAAATGTATTCCAATATAAATTAATCAAGAATAACTTTTTAAAAGAGCTTAACACCCATCTTGTAGGCATTTCTTGATTATGAAATTTCAAAATAGTTTATTTTGAAAAGAGCATACAATTTCACAGAATCTAACGGTCCGCTTTTCATTGTTTAAAAAAAATAATTAAAATATAAATAAATCAAGAACTTTTGAAAGGGCTAAATACAGATATTTTTGACACTTTACATTTTTGGGCTGGATTTCAAAATTTTGAAATTGTTTATTTTGAAAAGAGCCTAAAATTTCACAAAAACTTATAAACCAATGGACCGATTTTCAATGCTTAACAATAAAAAAATAATTAAAATATAAATAAATCAAGAATAACATTTCAAAGGGTTAAAACCACACATTTTTTAACCATTCAAATTCATTAAAAAAAAAGTATAGATAAATCAAGGATAAAATTTAAAAGGGCTAAAACACATCTTTTTACCTTTTAAATTGTGGGCCAGATTTCAAAATAGTTTTCACAAATTTCACAAAATTTAGTCCGATTTTCAATTTTTTTTAAATAAAAAAAATTAATTATAAATAAATCAAGAATAACATTTGGAAGGGCTGAACACACATTTTTTACATTTAAATTGTCTTAAATTTCAAAATACTTTATTTTCATAAAAAAATCTAAAAATCTAATAGTCTATTGGTCCGATTTTCAATCCTTGAAAAAAAAAATAGAGTATAAATAAATCAGGGATAACATTTGAAAGGCCTAATACATACATATTTTTACGTTTTAAATTGTGGGAAAATTATTTATTTTGAAAAGAGCGGAAAATTCTAAATATTCGAATGGTCTAATGGTTCGTTTTTCAATGCTTAAAAAAATTAAAATATAAATAAATCAAGAAAAAACTTTTGAAAGGACCTAAGACACTTATTTTTTACATTTGAAATTGAGGGCTTGATTTCCAAATTTTGAAATAGTTTATTTTGAAAAGAGCGGAATATTTCACAAAATCAAATTTATAACGTTGACAATCAAACCCTTATACAGAGAAAATCAATTTTTTCTTTTTTTTATCTTTGCACGGTCATATCTCAACAACCAAGGGCCGTATCATCAAACTTCTAAAAGCAAAATGTTGGAAATTTTCTCAGACTCTCGAGTGCACTACTTAAAAAAAAAGTTAAATACTGCGACCTTTTTTTGATTGGATATTTTTCAAAAAGCGATCAAAAATTCTGGATATAATTTAAAAAACGTTCATAAAACTTAAGAATGTGAATAAACCTTGGAAAATAAATATTTTTATTTTGCAATTTTGATAACATGGTTTTTATGTGTATTTACATTGACGCTTTCATGTTTTTTATCTCTTCTTCTTTTAATTGGTTGTGTAATTTATATTTTTCTAATTTAACATTTAAATATTTCTAAGTTTTACGATGTTTAGTGGTCATTTATTTCTGTAATATTTTCCATAAGCTTTTGTATTTAATTAATTTCTCAATTAAAATGATTTTTGTGCCTTTTTTATTATTTAAAAATCTCAGTTTTATCATTAAAATTTTTGAATCATTCTGAATTTCTAGATTTTAAAAATATGTTTAACATTTAGGTTTTTTTATCCTACCTTGGTTTTTTTTAAATCAAATTTTTATTTTAAAAAAATCTCCTTTTTAAGCTGCAATATTTAAATTTTGTAAAATCCCTGTTTTTATGTCAAAATCCTTTAAGGTTTGTTTTACATTTTAAATTTAAATCTCTAAAATGTAATCTTTTTTCCAACCTGCTACCTGACTCACTCAACCTCACAACATTTTCCCACCACGCTCTCTCCAACAGCCAAGAACGCAAACAGATTTAACTCCACAAGGAGCAGCAGTAGCAGCAGCAGCAGCAGCAAAAAAAGTAAAACAAGTCCAAACCCAACTCTCGACAACCGTTCAAGAGTCCCAAGCTGAGTGGCTTTTCGGTGAGTTGGTTGGACTCTTTTTTGCTTTCTTTCTTGCTGCGACTTCTTCGCTAGCTCTTCTGGCTCAACCCCCGGTCGAGAAAAATGTAAAGTAATGGAGAGCTTCTGGTTGAACGCGCCCGAGCTTCTTGAGATTTTTTTGTTTTTGTTGTTTTTGTGAGTTAAAGTTTGTTCAGCGTGAGAATTTTTGATTTTTAAAATTTTCGACGTTTCGGCTGACTTTCACGAGGTGGCCTTCCCGAGGGTTCAAATTTCTTTTTTCGACTTCATAAATCAGCGGACTTGCTCTGCCCCTAACACATTAAGTCATCAACTGACCACAGCTGTTTCGCAAAAGATACGCAAGCAAGTAAAAAAAAAAACAAATATCAAACACGCAAGAAGGGAAGGAGCCAAACAGCCAGAAAGATTTATTTTAAATGGTAATAAGATAAGCTCGGGCAGAAAATAAAACAACACCATCATCATCGTCGAAGTACACTTTGCGCGCACCCCGTGTAAGAGATATTAAGCAATCTCTCGGCATTCCACCGAGACCAAAGAGCTTGTGCAGAGAGATAAAAAAATGTTACGGGGCTAGAGCAAGAGCAAAAACTTCTTTCTCCTTTCCTCTCACGCTCCCGCAGCTTGAGCTGCGAAGCAAAAAAAAAGAGAGAGAAAAAAACTTTGAAGAGAGAAACCCGACCGTGCGTTATAACGATGATTATCATTAATAACATTTTTTATTATCACTCATAATAGCTGATAATAAAAATAAATAATAATCATAAATTTACAGCTAAAGCAAATGTGCCGTGCTGCGAAGTGAACAAGCAAAGTGAGACAGAAGTCAAGAGGGAGGGAGAGAGTGAGACGGCCTGTCACGTACCCTTTTTTGCTTGTGACCAGCTCTCCTTTTAGAGCCATCACGATGATCATGGTCTCGCAGTAGCAAAATAAAGAGTTAGTAAAAGTAGCGCGGCAGATTCAGTTAAGGCACTTTTAATTACGTTTTAAGTAATTAAATAAACCGGGCGGGCACTTTCCGGTGTCGTGCATCATTTAGTGTGAGAGAGAGTGAAAAAATTACTCCCTTTTTTTCGAAGGTGGTTGCGAAGAAGGGAAGAGTTGTGTACTTTTTTTTAATTTGGGAAGACTGTGAAGGTAGTTGGAAATGGCTGTCACAGATAATGGGACAGGATTTTTGTTGATTTCTTTATTAATTCAAGCATAAAATCCCAAATATGTTTAGTTTACAGCTAAATATACCTAATTTAAAAATGAATTTGCCGATACTATCATTTGATCCAGTTTACCCTTAAGCTATTTTTTCCTGAAGATTTACTTCATTTTCTGATCTGTAATCTTAAAAATGTGAACAGCTTTGAAAGTCTTCATTTGATTAAAAATGCCTGTATTATACAATAGCTTTGCATTGCTTTAGCATGTTTTTTCAATGGAAATTTAATTTAAAAAAAAATTAAATAAAATCTGCATTGACAACAAAAAAAAAAACACTTAACAACAAAAAAAAAACATTTCTGGAGGTTAAATGTTTTGATTAATATTACCTCTTTTCTGATGTAATTTTACCTCAGTTACGATAAAACGAGAAATTACACAGAAAACATGTAAATTTACACATTTTTATCTTACAATATTGCTATTACACATTTTATCTTACACTAAATCTGTCAACAGTTTCTAATGCAGAATAATGGTTTTTTTTTCTAATATATTGTTTAACAAACTTTGAAAGGTCGATTACATATCATGGAAGATTTCGTGTAATAAATGTGTAATTTTACATCAGGAACAAGTGAAATTTCTGTTTCTGCTGAATTTTACTTTTTCACATTATTTAGGTAAATTTAAACAAAAACAGAGGCAGATTTAAGGTCAGTAAAAAATCAAAAATATCCAACTTTGTAAATACAGTCTTGACTCGATTATTCGAAGTTTTGATTATCCGAAGTTCGATTATCCGAAGGTTTGTCTGGGACTTCGGATAATCGAATCACGAACAAATTATTTTTTTTCATTTTCTTGTTTCTAACATTAAATTTTAGTTGTTGATTGTCTTTTAAAAAATAAAATGCATTTTTTTTAATAGTGCATCACCGCCATTTTGTCCGCCATCTTGGATCTAACAATTTTAAATAATTTTTGCGTAGTTTTGGGGTCGTACCTATGCGCGACAATAAAAAAATAGACGAGTAAATTTTTTTTTTTTCGTGGTTCGATTTTCCGAAGTTTCAATTTTTCGAAGTGAAATTTTTCCGAGGCCTTCAGATATTCGAGACTGGACTGTATAAGAAATTTCAAAGTGGGAAGCACGGGTCCAAACAAAAATATTTAAAAAAGAATTGGAAAACTAAGCAATATTTTCAAAATAAACTTCAAATTACACCAAAATTAATATAAAAAAGTGTCGCAAACTTATTTTTCCCAAAAAAAAACAAAAATTGTTAAAATTATTTTGAAATGAGCCTAATCAATCAAATGAGGTTTTTTAAATTGCAATTTAGATTGCCATTGAATATTGAAATTTTGTAATGATACGTTATTTGCCTCTAGATTTTCAAGAGCATTTTTGAAGAAAAAGGCAAAATTAATGTTTAAAAACAAATAAATATATGTTCCAAATCAACTTTTTTAACATACATTCCGGCCAAACTACTCAATCAAAAGTGGAAATGTTTCATCAGAAAGAAATGTCACTTGAAACATTCATCATAAATTATAAAATAAAAATACTATTGGAAATAAAATTAAAACCTCCCGGATTTAGTTTAAATGTGGTGAATTGTAAATGTAAATTAAAATTAAAATTTCTAACTTAAAAAAAATAGGATGAATTTCTCTAATTTAGTCTAGTTTTATATATTTAACCTAACCGATTTTAGGTTAGAAAAATGAATTGAAAATGTAAATTTACAACGTTTGTTTTAATTTAAAACAATATTTATAACTTAGCGAATAAAAAATTGATCTCGCTAAATTAGTCCAGTTTTACATATTTTTCCTGACAAAACAATTTTGGATCGATTTTGGGTTAAAGAATTTCTTTTTTTCAATTTAATTCCAATTTAACACTTAATGTTAAATTCCATTAAATTTTAAACTTAACCTATTTATCTTTGAATTCTTTTTTATAGTAAGTAAACACTTTTTTCAAATAAATCCAAATTCGAAAAGGAAAAAAACCTTTTCTAGAAGCTTCTGTTTTTAACTTCAATTCATTGTTAATTAAAAGTATAACAAAAACGATTTTTTTTCTTTTTTCTGCAAAATCTAATTTAACACGGGATGGCAATTTCATTAAAATTTATCGAAAAACATTTTTAATTTTTTTGTAGATTCTTAAAAAAAATATGGTAAAATCGCATGAAAAGTCTCTTAATATTACAAACTGCATGTATAGTTTTTCTACAGCCACAAACAAAAGTTGCAGTCGACGGGATTCGAAACCAAGCACTCACAGAAAGGACTTTCGCCTTAACCCGCTCGGCTAAAAGCCTTTATGAGCTTGTAATTTCGATCAAGTAGGTTTCTCATACTAGTAGGTTACATGTTTTTGGGTGTAATATTACATAACATTTCATAAATAATGATTTGAAACATTTTACACCCTGGTCTTTTACCTGGACTGGATTACTACTTTTTTACTGTGCAATCTCTTATTTTGGAAGATTTCATGTGTCTGTAGTTTACGTCATGATTCGTGAGATTTTGCAAATGTTTTCAAAAAAAAAAAATACTTTTGTAGAGGCCATGATTGGCAGTAAAGGTCAAAATTTGGGAACAAAAGTATCGAAAAATGCTGGAAATTTTGTTTCTCAAAACTTCTAAGAATTTTTAAATTTTTATGAATTCATGAAATTTACCTAAATTTTGTTACATTTGAGACTTTAATTGTCTTGTTATCTTGCTTTGTAATGATTTTAACGTTCTTTGTATTTTAGTGGATTGACTCTTTTATCAATTTTATTTTTTTATGTTTCTCAAATAAATTTCAATCTATTGCCATACAACCCTGTCGAACTTTGTGGTCCTTTGCGAAAACGTGCGCTATCGATTCCAGAGATCCAACTCGGCAAGCTTCTCCACAATTTTCCCCCTAGAGAAAGCAAGGAATAAATCCCTTCATGATGAACATACATCAACTGCTCTGCTCGAAATCCCGCGCACCATCGCTACGGATCGATTTGGCCCCTCGCGCAAATCCCGAATCTCACTCCAGAAATTCGACTATCATGAAGAGGTAGCAAAATCCCAGCCCACCGCAAAAAGAAGAACGGATACGGCTAATGTTTACACCGCAGACCCAAAAAATCCCGTCTGGAACGTCCACTTTTTCATACCCTGGAGTACTGGACCTCTTCGTTGGAGATTGAGAGCTTATGGTCCCCGTTGGCAGGCCAGACCAGGCTGGTGGAAAATCTGTATAGCTGAACCCCATACCCTGAAGAGATACAAGATATATTAAATGTTAAGCTTTTCACCCTATCACCACCTAGTTGGTTCGTTTTTTTTTGCTTGGAAACGCTCGTTCCGAGCGTTCCGTTCACAGTTTTGGATGAGAATTCTCTGGGAAATCGAAAATCAGCTTGATTGTGAAGATTTGAAACTTTTGACGTTTCGGCTGACTTGAAGAAACGGTCTTCCTGAGGGTTCAAACTTGCCAAATTTTTCAAATTTAATCAACGTAATTTGCCAGAGAAATCCCCTAACGTATAGAGATATACCGGTAGATAGAGAGGTACCTCTGCCAAGTCTTGTCGTCAGGACAGCCCCGGGGGGTAGGTTGGGGCCTCAGTTATAGCCTTTTTTGTCGAGGCCTTAGCCATCGTCGTAGAAGGCTAGGTGGAAAATGCATATCCATGTGCTCACCAACGACGACGACGAAGCCCAAACCACTGAGCAAACAACTGCCGACGGTCGACTCGTTATTTTGTATTGCCGCAATAGCTGATCTCTTATCGTAGTCGTCCTCGGTCGTTCCTGGGGGTTGGGACTGAAGCCATGTTTTGGTACGTGGCAAAACACACGACACTGACGACGGTGATGATGGCGACGATGCACACCTACTCCTGCTGCCGATTTTCCACCTCAGATTACCCGGGGACGGAGTTTAAAGCGCTTTTCTCGCTGGTCCGGTGGAATCTGTGTTACGCGGAGCCACTTGAACGGGTGAGAAAGCACGGAGAGAAAAATATCTTGACTGAAACTGTGACTTTTGAACTTTGACTCTTGGACTTGGGTTTTTGGACCTGAACTGTGGCGTAAAATTTTGACAAAAATGTAAATATGCCAAAATATAAAAAAAAAATAAAAAAAAACAGGAATTACAAAGATCGAAAAATAACAAAATTGTCAAAATTGTCAAAATTGTCAAAATTGTCACAATCGACAAAATTGTCAAAATTGTCAAAATTGTCAAAATTGTCAAAATTGTCAAAATTGTCAAAATTGTCAAAATTGTCAAAATTGTCAAAATTGTCAAAATTTTCAAAATTGTCAAAATTGTCAAAATTGTCAAAATTGTCACAATCGACAAAATCGTCAAAATTGTCAAAATTGTCACAATCGACAAAATCGTCAAAATTGTCAAAATTGTCAAAATTGTCAAAATTGACAAAATTGACAAAATTGTCAAAATTGTCAAAATTGTCAAAATTGTCAAAATTGTCAAAATTGTCAAAATTGTCAAAATTGTCAAAATTGTCAAAATTGTCAAAATTGTCAAAATTGTCAAAATTGTCAAAATTGTCAAAATTGTCAAAATTGTCAAAATTGTCAAAATTGTCAAAATTGTTAAAATTGTCAAAATTGTCAAAATTGTCAAAATTGTCAAAATTGTCAAAATTGTCAAAATTGTCAAAATTGTCAAAATTGTCAAAATTGTCAAAATTGTCAAAATTGTCAAAATTGTCAAAATTGTCAAAATTGTCAAAATTGTCAAAATTTTCATAATTGTCATAATTGTCAAAATTGTCAAAATCGTCAAAATTGTCAAAATTGTCAAAATTGTCAAAATTGTCAAAATTGTCAAAATTGTCAAAATTGTCAAAATTGTCAAAATTGTCAAAATTGTCAAAATTGTCAAAATTGTCAAAATTGTCAAAATTGTCAAAATTGTCAAAATTGTCAAAATTGTCAAAATTGTCAAAATTGTCAAAATTGTCAAAATTGTCAAAATTGTCAAAATTGTCAAAATTGTCAAAATTGTCAAAATGTCAAAATTGTCAAAATTGTCAAAATTGTCAAAATTGTCAAAATTGTCAAAATTGTCAAAATTGTCAAAATTGTCAAAATTGTCAAAATTGTCAAAATTGTCAAAATTGTCAAAATTGTCAAAATTGTCAAAATTGTCAAAATTGTCAAAAATGACCAAAATGACCAAAATGACCAAAATGACCAAAATGACCAAAATGACCAAAATGACCAAAATTACTAAAATGACCAAAATTACCAAAATGATCAAAATGACCAAAATAACAAAAATCTCCAAAATCACCAAAAACACCAAAATGGCCAAAATCACCAAAATCACCACAATCACCAAAATGACCAAAATGACCAAAATGACCAAAATGATCAAAATGACCAAAATGACCAAAATGACCAAAATGACCAAAATGACCAAAATGACCAAAATGACCAAAACGACCAAAATGACCAAAATCACCAAAATCACCAAAATCATAAAATCACCAAAATCACCAAAATCACCAAAATCACCAAAATGACAAAAATGACAAAAATGACAAAAATGACAAAAATGACAAAAATGACAAAAATGACAAAAATGACAAAAATGACAAAAATGACAAAAATGACAAAAATGACAAAAATGACAAAAATGACAAAAAAAGACAAAAAAGACAAAAATGACAAAAATGACAAAAATTACAAAAATTACAAAAATTACAAAAATTACAAAAATTACAAAAATTACAAAAATTACAAAAATTACAAAAATTACAAAATTACAAAATTACAAAATTACAAAATTACAAAATTACAAAATTACAAAATTACAAAATTACAAAATTACAAAATTACAAAATTACAAAATTACAAAATTACAAAATTACAAAATTACAAAAATTACAAAATTACAAAATTACAAAAATTACAAAAATTACAAAAATTACAAAATTACAAAATTACAAAAATTACAAAATTACAAAAATTAAAAATTACAAAATTACAAAAATTACAAAAATTACAAAAATTACAAAATTACAAAAATTACAAAAATTACAAAATTACAAAATTACAAAAATTACAAAATTACAAAATTACAAAATTACAAAAATTACAAAAATTACAAAATTACAAAATTACAAAATTACAAAATTACAAAATTACAAAAATTACAAAATTACAAAAATTACAAAATTACAAAAATTACAAAAATTACAAAAATTACAAAAATTACAAAAATTACAAAAATTACAAAAATTACAAAAATTACAAAAATTACAAAAATTACAAAAATTACAAAAATTACAAAAAATACAAAAATGACAAAAATTACAAAAATTACAAAAATTACAAAAATTACAAAAAATACAAAAATGACAAAAATGACAAAAATGACAAAAATGACAAAAATGACAAAAATGATAAAAATGCAGCAACATTTCCTTCCGTGCACCGCAGCATCCCGTTCACACACACACACACACAGTCCACCCGGTCCAGATCACGTCATCTGTAGTGGGGCAAAACTCGCCGCTTTTCCAACCTGCGAAACTCTGCGCGCGCTATCAGATTGAGCCGCCCCAAGACTCCCGCGTCGTCGTTGTCGCGCTCGGGTTATTTATATTTGTGACAGACGATAAAATTATTCAAATTGCTCACTCTCGACGCTCACGCTCTCTGCACTGTGCTTCCTGCAGTTCAAGTAGAAGTTGGCTGCTGATGATGGTGTTAAGCTCCTGCTCGTCGACCGACGACTTGGTATCGTATACCTGACTCCGTTTGGGGGTCCTTAACTGGGGAAGGTGCACGGAAAAAAATGGGTGCAAAAAAAAGTTTTGGTGTGAGATTCGATCCTGGATGCTGGGATTGCGGGGTGACGCGCTTGCCAACTCGGCTATTTTGGTGTGCGAACGGAACAGCGTCTTAAACGACTAGACTTTCAGGAAAGCGATTTTCTCCGTGCAAGGTAGGGGGAGTATCGCTTTTCGTGGTGCAATTTTACGGACGATATCGGGATCCCGGGATGCCTGGTGCCGGAGCATCTAAAGTTATATTATTAGTTCCCTATTAGTGGGGTTATCTGGGCTCCGCTCGGTGGCCCGGTTCGGTTACGGACGAATTTTCAGGTTAGGTCTGCGCGCCGTTGCTCTTTTAAAGAGGTTTCAATTTGAACACCCGTTGTCGGAGTCGGGGTGGTGGCTCCAGAGAGGAAACCATCTCACTTACTGGCTGCAAACTTTGGGTCTTACGGTGTAGAAGGGGGAAAGGGATCAACTTTACATATTGTTTGGTGATAATGAAATGAAAACATGCAAGTGGGATAAAAGGTACCGAAGAGATGAGGGTGGTCTGGTTGGTGGAAAGTTTGCTTTTATCGAGATTAGTTTTGCTAAACACTTTGCTCGCTCTTGACGCAGCAGTTTTCCCCCACCCGGTAGTGCCGAAGGGAATTAGCAAAGTAGAGGTTATGTTTTGCAAGATGCCAGATTGTGCTCGGTTGATAGCATCTCTTAGTTTGGATTTGATTGCACTTTATAAATTTACCGCAAAACGATTCGTGCAATCTGCTCCTTGTAATCACACCTTGCTCAATTGTTGGTAATTATCAAGTTGGTAGGGGCGCGTAGCGCCAATCGACGGGTCAGGGTTCAAATCTCGTCAAAACTTTTCAGTTCAATTTTTTTTTACAGTGCCTCCCCGACCCAAAAAGTGCACTGCCAAGTGCAGAAATCGCTTACTTTACTCCGTAAATCCTCTCACTTATTCAGCTGCCCTGCCCGGCGCTTTAGTTCCGGCAAAGTTCGAGCTAGTCAGGGGAGAAATTAAATTGACTATTTTATTACTTCCAATTTATCACACAATGGAGTGCAGCTTTTTTGGTCCAGAGGCATCCCTTTTGTGTAACGTGATCCCGGTTTTTGTCTATTGTCGTCGTCGTCGTCGTTCCCAGCAGTCAGGAAAAACCGGGCTCGGACCGACAAGAAGGACGACTTCTGTGTGTATGTTTACATTAACTATGATTACTCTTTTGTTCCCCCATCATCGTCGACGTCGTCCGAAAAACCCCGAAGAGAAGTGTTCAGACTTCTTCTTCTTTGTTGCGCCAGAGTTCTGGGAACCTAATGCTTGGAAATTACTTTCCCTTTTTCCAAGCGAGAGAGAGATAAAGGGGGAAAAGAGTATCAACTTGTGATGTTTTCCCTGCCAGGATCAACACAAACACCAGCAGAGAGGCTTGGAACAACAAATAAATCCATGAAGAAAGGAAAATATAACACTGTCGGTGGAGGAGCTTGGACCAAGAAGGCCACTTTGTCTTCCATCAGGGCAAATAGTTGGTTAATCTGTTTGCTAGTTGGAAATCTTGTTGATTTGTGCCGGAAGCATTGTTTGTGTAATTTGGGTGAAGTCAGAGGCAACAAGCTTTCCAGGATTTGAATTGCTAAAAACGGATACATTCTCAAAAACCGTCCAACTCCAAGCGAAATTTAGTTGGGATATTGTGGAGATTTTCGCTTATCCTCTTAAACATGTGGAGCATCGTCAAAAACCTTCAAACTCCAAGCGAAACTTATTTGGCGATACCTTGGAGATTTTCCCTTATCCTCTTAAAAAAAGGAGCATCTTCAAAAATCATCCAACTAAAAGTGAAACTTATTTGGGAATACCGTGGAGATTTTCCCTTATCCTCTTAAAACAGTGGAGCATCGTCAAAAACCGTCCAAATCCAAGCGAAACTTGTTTGGGGATACCGCGGAGATTTTCCCTTATTTCCTTGAAAAGTGGAGCATCAACTCTTCCCGTTTTCCAATTCCTTTAACAATGGACGGCTTTCATGGTGTAGAGAGTCTGGTTCAGGTGGATTTAATTTATTCCCAGTTATCAATTCCTAGATCTGAAAATCAGAACATTATATGGCGAAATCCAGTCCGCAATCCGCTAAAATCACCGTCTTCTAACAAAGCGAAGTGAATTTGTATTACAAAAAAAACGGATATTATAATTTCCTCTTATGAAATTTAGCTTCAAGATTATAATTGAATTTTAAATTACAGTCCAGACTCGATTATCCGAAGTTTTTCAATATTTCATCATCGCAATTTTGACCGCCATCTTGGATTTAAAAATTCTAAATCACTTCAGAGTAGTTTAAGGGTCAGCTCAACAATCAAAACTAAGACAACGAATTTTTTTTTTCCTAATTCGATTATCCGAAGTGAAATTTTGCCAAGGCCTTCGGATAATCGAGTCTGGACTGTATTTACAAATTTTAGTGAAGGTTGCAAATTAAATCCGATTTTAGCGACTTCAACTCCGAAACCGGATTTTGACGACTCCGACTCTTGTTTCTAGAGTTTAAACGACTTCGACTTCGGCCTCGGCTACTGAAGATTTTGAGATTAAGACTCCAGCTCTCCTGTAACACCCCAATCCACCGACCTCGACTACTGTAGATTTAGTGGTTTTAGACTCCAGCTCACCAATAAGACCCGACTCTATCGATTTCGATATCGGTTACTGGATATTTAGAAACTAAGGTTCCAGCTCCTTATAAGACTCCGACTTCGACCACGATCAATAGAGATTTAGTGATTCAAAGTCCAGCCCTCTAATAAGATCCGACTCAATCGACTCATAACTCGGCTTTTGCAGTTTAGAGACTTAGACTCTAGCTCTTTTTTAGGACCCCAATCCTCCGACTTCGACCTCGGCTTCTATCGATTTTTCGATTCAGACTCCAGCTCTCTAATAAAACCCAAATCCTTAGACTCCGACCTCGGCTGCTGGAGATTTTTCAACCCAACTCCTCCGACTCCGACATCGAATTTGAAAAATTTACGACTCAGACTCCAACAATAATTTCTCAAGTTGAAAATCAACCAACTGGGATTTGTTTACCCCAACTCCGACAACACAACCCTGGCTTTGTTGATCTGTCACCTCACCCGCCAACCCCATGCGAAATCGCGCGCCCCTCCTAACGTCACTTTATCGACCTGTCGCTCAACGCTCCCCTTCTGTTTCTCCGTCTCCTTCTGTCAACAGCTATTTGCCGTCCAATTTAGTGCAAAACTGATTGAACGTTGCACCGCTGCAGTTTGCGCTAATTCGCCGCTACTTGGGCGGCTGCCGCGCACTCTCGCGGCGGCCAATTTGTTCCATGGCATGCTACGACAACTACTGGGCCCAGTAGTTGCGCGTCTGAGGACGAGGTCTTGCAAGTCGACGATGATGATTATTATTGCCGTAAATTGTTGGCTATTACCCAGCACTGTGGCAGAATTGTCCAAGCGTCACGTAAGTCCCTCGACCCAAATGGCCGCGGAGTGTCACCACGGGGTGCCCCCGGGGGTGTCGGTACAAATGTCGTAAAAAATGTCGGCTTTAAAACACTCCGTGAGAGGCACCTCTCTTTTTTTACGAGTGTGTACACTCTAGCTAAAGCACTGTTATTGCACTTCAACTCGTGAGCTTGTCTGCTTGTTTTTTTTTTTGCTTTCCGTGCCTAGCGCGCACTTCTCGACTGTTTGTTAGTAGTGTTATTATTGCGGTAATTACCGGCCGCCGCGCGGCCGTCCCGCCACCCAGCGGTGCGGAGTGTCAAGAGAGCTTGTAAAATACTAAACGAACATGGCCAACAACATGCCGCCCGTGTCCCCCTACCTCCTCCTCCGGAGGAGGCACGTAAATGAAGAGAACTCGAAAATAATTATATTTACACGATAAATAGCAGAAAATTGTTACTTATTATAAAGCGATTTGTTGAGCGGCTATTACACTGCCGAAGAGTGTAAGCCGCTTAGAATCAACGAACACGTCGTCGACATTGACGCGCGAGCGATTTCTCACTGGGACCCAGTTTGACGCGCAAGTCAAACTTCCGTCCACTTCGTCCAGCTTCCGTTGCATGACTGTTGGAACCTGCGGCGAGTGGTGTCCCAGTGGGCAACCCGACCCGACCGTCCCACATCGGCTTCCGTCGGGCCAGACAGAAAACGAAAACAAAAACAAAACCAAAAATCCATGATGGCGTCCGCGGTTGCACAAACCGGAGCGGCTCTCTGCAAAGAGAGCGAGAGAGCGCGCTGGAGCGTGTTCAACGCCGCACATGACTTGCTCGAGCAGTTCACCGCACAACCAACGTGCAACCATTCCCGTCGTAAGAACCGTCACCGCTCTCTCGCGAGCGGTGTCATTGCACGCGGCCATATTGCAATATGGCGCAAGTTGCAAAAGCCGTCGACTCCGAGAGAGCGGCCGTGCACATGGCCTGCTGCGTTCGCGCGCGAGAGAGTGTGCGCCGTCGGCGCTGCATTTTTCTTTGTTCTTGACGCGCTCTTCCGCTCTCGCTCTCGTTTCGTGAAGAAGCAAAGCAAGGGAAAACAGAGAGAGAGGGAGCGCGAGCGCGTCCACGCGCTCACGGTCTGTCATTGCGAGTCGAACTTCCGTGCGGTGCAGACGTAGTTGATGAGTGAGCGCGCGCGCGTTACGTTACGTTACGTCGTCGGTTACAACGAAAGTCCGGTTTCGGACCACGTCAGTGTTTTATTTTTTTTGCGTTCGACGGAGCTGTCAAAGCGTACGTCGCGCGATCATCAGCCGCCGTTAATTGGATTATTAACCTTGTTCAGCGGAGCAAATCGGCAGCTGTGCACGGAGCAGTTTTGTCGGAGAAGAAGAAGCAAAAACAAGTAGCTGCCGCGCCAACGTCGACTTGGTCGACGTTGCGTTCCCAGCGTTAAAGCGGATTACATTCCTTTGCTCGCTGGATTATCCCGATTTAGGGAAGGAAGAAGAGGTGTGCAGCGTTTTTAAAGTGAATTCAAGTGGCATTACACGCAAAAAGAGAAGAAAAAAAGTGCAAGTCCGAATGTCAAGCTCGGCGCAAGTGTCACAGTGTAAGGCGCGATTGTTGTCGCACGCAAGATAGTTTCGTCGGGCCGGCTGTCAAAGTCGACGAAGCCCGCAGGGCGTCGTAATCTTAATGGTTTTATTTCCTCTACTTAACGACGAGTTTTTTTTGTGCTCGCTATCGCGGTCCCGGGCCAAGACGAGGAGTGAGGTGTATAAATATTAATTTAATGATTAAAGAAGATTATAGCGAGTATAAAAACGAGAAATAATCGCTTTCTGATTTTCCCCTCGCGGCATCGCGGAATCCGCAGTCACACTCGAATGACTTTTATTGATCCCCGTTCCTCCTCATCGGCGAGTCTTGCTTAATCCACTGCGCGCCACTTGGACCGAGAGATCTTGACCGTCGTCCAATCGACCAATTGATTAAATTTTAACAGCGCGTTTGGAGTGGCTTTGGAGAGCGCCAAGTGACGGTAATACAAACCCCTCTGAAGAGGGGCAACTCTAGAAGCCGCGGCGAAGGGAAATGTCGAAATTTGAATAAACGGCCAAGACAGAGGCCAAACTCAGCAAAAAAAGAAAACAACCGACGACGATCCAACTTAATTCAACACACTTAAGCCTATTAAATATGATAATACTTGAGAGGCCACTCAATCACGATTGGACGATAAACGCGCGCGGTCGGTCTCTCTCAAGTGGGGCGAAACTTGACGAAACAAACACTGGAGCCTTCGTCGAGTCCGCGGAACGTCAGAAAGAGGGGCCATTCGCAATTACAGAAATGTCATTTGCATAATTTGATGGGTTCGCTGACGCCGCCGCCGCCAATCAGCCGCCCGACGAAACTATCTGTCAAATTGAGTGGAAAAATGGCGCCCATTTGGGCGCGTGAAAGTGGAAATCGGTTCTAATTAGTGTTTTCGGGGGGGCCTTTTTCGAAAAATTTGCAGGAGCTGAAGTGTCATCTTGAAGAAGATTGTAAAAAGTGTAAACAAACCAACTCGAGCTGAAGTTCAGGTTGTCAGGTTATCAACAGTGCAAGTGTAAACAAACCAACTCGGATTAAACCCCCTCACCCGGAAGATTCCGGAACCAACGCGGCCAGTCGAACCCGGAGCGGTTCGACCCCCTTTCCGGTCCCGCCTCCTAAAAAGGAGCCAAAATAGCGATCATAGTACGGGTGGAACCCTCCAGCACCCCGCAGGACACTGCGGGGCCACAGAGCCCTAAGAAGCTGGCGGCCGCCGTGCCGCCGCCGCCCTCGGCAAGCTGCTCCACGACGGCCGCCGCCGCTAACGCTAGTGGCGGCGGCGGATCCTCGTCGAGCGCGGCACCAGCAGCTCCGGCAACGACGACGGCTGCTCCAACTGTAACGACTTCGTCGTCCAGCGGTAGCGCCTCGGCGGCAAACCATCCAAGCGTCAAACAGGTAAACAAAACACGCGCACGCGATTGATTTCCAATCAAAACAGTTGTTTTCGACGACGCCGTCGTGTTTCCGGTTGTTTACATGTGTCAACTTTGTCGACGGTGTCGTTTTCTTCGTGTTTTCGTTTTGCAGGCCGCCTTGTTGACTCGTGGAGGCAAAACATAGAGCTGCTAGCGGGGCTCGTAACATAAATATGGACATTTTGTTTATCAAAACTTGAGTGTGTGCCGGTTTCGGAGTTCAGCGGGTAGTGTGTTTGATTAGATAACAAGTTTGTACAACTGGGTACAAAAGAGTGTGCAGTTTCGGAATGTCAACAAAGCCGGTTGTGGGAAAGTGACGGCCGGCGTTGTCTCAACAGATTGTGTTACTGTTCGGAATTTCCTGGCTTGTAGAAAAATGCAGTGATTGCGTAACCCAGAAAGTCGACATAGACGAATATCGGTGAGCTTGAGATTTTTCGATCAGGGTTGAATGACAGTTGAACCTTCGGAACTCTGGATGTGACTTGCAAATCGGTTCAATTGCTCACTAAGTCTTCAAATTAAAAAAAAATCTACACACCGTTTGGTCGACATTGACGAATATTTTTAGAGTTTTTTTTTAATCCTATAAACATATGAAACACAATAGCCTATAGGATCTTTTCAAAAAAAAAAACTCTAGATTTGTCAGCTCGACATCGATCGATCAGTATTAAATGACAGTTGGACTGACTAAATTCTGGATATGACTTGCAAATCAGATCAATTTCTCTACAAAGGTGCAGCTCGACATCGTTCGATCAGGGTTGAATGACAGTTGACCCTTTTGCACTCTGGATGCGCCTTGCAAACAAGATCAACTGCTCTGCCATTATTTCAAATGTGAAAGATGACTCTTCCCTCGTTTGATCGACATAGGTTAACACCTGCAGCTCGACATCGTTTGATCAGGGTTGAATGACAGTTGAACCGTCTGAACTCATGATATGAATTGCAAATCAGACCAATTAATCAAGAGATCAAAAATCATCAAATTTTAACTATTTCTTAAAAAAAAGAAAGATCACCTGCGCTCAAATCTCTTCCTACATTAGTCCGACACCTGCCCGACATCAGCCCGACATGGGCTTGAAACCGCCAAATTCCCCCCTAATTGCGCCAAATTAGCACCAACTCGCGTCACAAGGCCCGCCAAACAATCCCAATTAAAACGTTCCGTTTTCCGAGTCCTGTTGCGCCGTTCCCGGCGTAAAACGGGCGCTCATCCGACCAGAACCGACGAGGGTTCGACTGGTTCTAACAAATTGTTTACCCGTGCTGTGCATGTGTTGCCCCGACAAAAGGGACAATCGTGGGGGAAAACCCCTGGCGGCTGTCACCGGACCGTACGATGGTATCATTTTACAAATAGGATCAGACCAAACAGCTCGGCTTTTTTTTCGCTTGATAGTACACAATTTTTGCGGTATTTTGCGTCGACCCAAGCGAGGGGGTTCAAAATCAAATTTATTGATTTTGCGCGCCCGTTGGTCGACCCCTCGGCGCGCGACCCTTTTCGCCACTCAGAAGGAGGAGGGAAAAAAATCCGGATAAAATCCCAACCTCAAATAAATTCCCCCTCTCCAAACGGCAATCCCCGGCAACAATCCGGGGATATAAAAACAAATAAAAACCGAGCAAACTCACGTCAGTAAGCCACAAAAAGAGTACTGTTTTGGCAGTTCCGGAGCGCGCGGTTGACGAGGAGTCGACGAACGCCGTTCACTATCGCACGACCATAAAAAGCAGATTTACGAGTGTTTGATAATCCATAAATACTTGAATTTCGATTTTATTAACCGGGAAACGACGGCGAGGAGCGTGCGCGCGCTCGCTCGCACATTCACACACCCCCCGGTCGAGATAAAAACTGTCAACTTGTGGACCGGCGGGGGTAATGTCGGCGGAGTTGTCGTCGTTCGGGAACAAAAGATAATCTCCGAAAATGGCTTTCGTGATTGTTTTGTCATACGCGCGGGTTCAACATCTCTGTCTGGAGACCGAGGGGTCGATGTTTGACTTCTTGCGAGGGGTCGCCGAAAAACCACTTTCCATTCGGTTCGATACGGTGCTTGACGGCGAATCCCTCCGGGATTTGGCCCCGGCACATTTTCGCACCGGGGTGCGTGGCGAATTGCTCTGACAGTTTGTGAGCAGGGGTGAACATGTCCCCAGGGGTGTAGAGCAGCGGCAGAGGATAATATTTTAATTGTGTATCTCGGTAGCTGTCAGATGCGTTTGACAGTTGCATATGAGATTGTATCGAACGCGCGCGCGCTTCCCCTAATTAGACGAGGGCGTAATCCGAGAATGCGCCGCTCTGAAATGGTTAAATAAACACCGTAATAACAGTGTCCAGTTTCACCCTCGTCTTTCCGGGCACCGCCGCTGTGATTCACTGACAGTTTGAAACTGAGAATGTAAACAAACGAGTCGAGTGACTAATTGGGGTTAAATATGGCGCACGGTTTCCGCCGCCGCCGAAAGCAGGGCGCATCGAGGGGCGCTTCGCTACAGTTGCCGCGCGTACCCTCTCAAAAGCCCTAATAAACTGCTTCAAGTTCTGGAAATAACCGGTGTGCGCGCTCCTACACACTTCAAAAAACTATTATTCACAAATGGAAAAAGGAACTGCCACGGCGGCAAGACGGAGAGAGGGCGCAATAATTGAGTTTCGTTCCGAGAGCCAACTCTCGAGGGCTATTATTAAGTAAACACAAGCTGCTGCTGCTGTTTTGTACGGAGGGAACCTCTTCTTCCGAAACCTCTCACCAGCAAAGCAAGAAGGAACGACGAACAACAACGAACGAAAAAAAAGCAGCATGTAATGCAATAAAAGGATTAATTACAGTAATTTTCGGAAAACTTTTCTCGATTCTTGTGCGCCCTTCTTTTGCGCCCCCTTAGTTGGCCGTTTTGACCGGTTTCTCCTCGTCCTTTCCTCTTTTTTTCTGTTCCGGCCGATTGGCCGACATCAGCTGCGGCATTTCGTTTAGGGCCCGTAACCGCAAATAATTGTTTACGAGAGCTCGGGTGTGTTTTTATGGCTTTCTTTTGTCAGGCAGGGCCCTTCGGGCACTAGCGCGACCCCTCGCTCCATGTTTGTCACTTTTTTTGCTCTAATTTTTTTCTCCCTTCGGGGTAACTGTCAAAATTTCTGGTCAAATTTTTGAAAATGGCGTACGAACCATGCAAACTAAGCAAAAATGTAAAAAGGGGCGCTTATATTTGAAAGCGCCCCTTTAAAAACGTCAGTAAAAATTATCTGTCCAACTGAAAAACGAAGATTTGCAACTCGGCTAAATTTTAGCCAAATCTACAAAAGGGCGTCTAATAAAGTATCATATTTAATTTTCTGCAAAAGGGGCGCTTATATTTTCAAACGCCCCTTTCAAACTTTAATTCAAACTCATCAGACCGAAATACGAAGTTTTGCAACTCGATCTAAACTCGATGAAAGGACGTCTGCACTCTTTTTTGCCTAATTCAACTCCGCAAAAACTTTTTTTAAAAAAATCAACAAAAGGGCGTTAAAGCGTTGAATGTTTGCAAAAAGGGCGCTTATACTCACAAGCGTTCTTTTTAAGCATTTATTAAAACTCATCTGTCAATTTGAAAAAAAAAACAATGTTTTTCAACTCGGCAAAAACTCAGCAAAAATCCTCAAAAAGTACGTTCACTTAAGTGTTAAATTATTTTTTTGCAACAGGGGCGTCAGTATTTGCAAGCGCCCTTTTCAAACGTTGATTCAAACTAATCTGTCAAACTAAAAAAGCCAAACAGAAACTTTGCGCAACTTTTCGGCAACTCGGCAAAAAACTCAGCAAACGCGTCGCTAAACTGTTTGCCTTCGAGCGCTGATTTCGCCCCTTCAACAAAACAAAAACTTGGCGTCATTCGAACTTTTTGTGTGTGCGTCAGCCTCTATTCGTTAATCTTCACCTTGTAATCACTGAAACGCAACTTGGTAATTGATTCCTCCGCGCAAACAAGCGCAAACGGCGCGGCAAAAACGATTTTTTACACATCATTTGAGCCGCCCCTCGGCGTCCAACTGACCGACCGACGAAAGCCTTGAGGAACCGGTTCTGTCAGAGTGTAGTGTGTTATACAAACCGTTTATGTCATTATAAAAAAAAATACAACCGCTGCGTCGTAGTTTTAGTTTTCTTCTTCAACCTTGTTTTGTGTGTGGTTGGACAGATGACCGCTTGCTCTTTTCGGAAAATCGTTAAACTTTATTATCTCATCATTATGCCGAACGCGACGAGGGGTCCCACAAAGTGACAGGGGGCGTAGCACCACCCAGATTGTCTCCGCGATCTGTCAGATAAAAAATGTCGATTAGCCAAACAAAAACAAAAGGAGAAATGTCCCATTTTTACGCTTCGTCGCGCCCCTCGGCCGTATTTCATCTTCACGCGAAATGATAATTCGGTGGACCCCTCGGCGGCGTCTTTAAATGCTTTATTTGTACGATTAAGCATGAACAAGTCCGATAATTAGCATATTATGATTAATATACTTCTTCGCATTATTCCCCCTTCTTTTCACACCAGTCTTTTTCGAATCTCCGACTCGTTTCGTTTCGTGATTGCCTTCGAGGGGTTTTTCTCAATCCACTTCATTCGGCGGTGGTGAGTGAGTGAGTACAAAAAAGGGGGAGAGAAACTTTCTCGAAATGATTTATTGGCGAATAAATTGCTTATCGCAAAAGCGCGATGTTCGGGGTTTTTGAAAGGAAAAAATCGCAGATGAAAAAAGCGGAGAATGAGGTTATGTGTGAATTAATTTATTTATTGCCCATTTTGGCATATTTAGTGGCCGATTTGATGGTGTGACGAGGGGTGATTCAATTTTCTTCTCAGAGATCTGGAAAATATAGAAGAAACAGTAAAAAAAAATAATTTCTGGAATTTTTATGTTGATGGAATTTTCAGTAATTTTAATAATTTTAATAATTTTAATATTTTAAAAATTTTAATAATTTTAATAATTTTAATAATTTTAATAATTTTAATAATTTTAATAATTTTAATAATTTTAATAATTTTAATAATTTTAATAATTTTTATAATTTTAATAATTTTAATAATTTTCAGTAATTTTCAGTAATTTTAATAATTTTAATAATATTAATAATTTTAATAATTTTAATAAATTTAATAATTTTAATACTTTTAATAATTTTAATAATTTTAATAATTTTAATAATTTTAATAATTTTAATAATTTTAATAATTTTAATAATTTTAATAATTTTAATAATTTTAATAATTTTAATAATTTTAATAATTTTAATAATTTTAATAATTTTAATAATTTTAATAATTTTAATAATTTTAATAATTTTAATAATTTTAATAATTTTAATAATTTTAATAATTTTAATAATTTTAATAATTTTAATAATTTTAATTATTTTAATGATTTTAATAATTTTAATAATTTTAATAATTTTAATAATTTTAATAATTTTAATAATTTTAACAATTTTAATAATTTCAATAATTTTAATAATTTTAATAATTTTAATAATTTTAATAATTTTAATAATTTTAATAATTTTAATAATTTTAATAATTTTAATAATTTTAATAATTTTAATAATTTTAATAATTTTATTAATTTTAATAATTTTAATAATTGTAATAATTTTTATAATTTTAATAATATTAATAATTTTAATAATTTTAATAATTTTAATAATTTTAATAATTTTAATAATTTTAATAATTTTAATTATTTTAATAATTTTAATAATTTTAATAATTTTAATAATTTTAATAATTTTAATAATTTTAATAATTTTAATAATTTTAATCATTTTAATAAATTTAATAATTTTAATAATTTTAATAATTTTTATAATTTTTATAATTTTAATAATTATAATAATTTTAATCATTTTAATCATTTTAATAATTTCAGTAATTTTAATAATTTTAATAATTTAAATTATTTTAATAATATTTCTTTATTGTTTTCAAATCATGAACTTTTTCCCAAAAAGAAAACTGTGTTTCCCTTTTAAATTAAATTAATTTTGATTGAAAAAAAAAAAAACAAATCAAAATTATTTTCCCGCTAACCTCCTCTTCCGATCCACTTTCCCGCCGATCCCAATTAAACCCCGGTAATCGGAGCAGCAGGAAATAGAAGGCGCTAGCGTTCCGATCGGTCAATCAATCAATCACGGCCGTTTTCCCAGATGGAACTGCTGCAACAAAGCGCACAAAGTGGGGTGATAATTTGGCAGTTTAACCTTTCCGGTCGGCACTTTTCGACCCTGATCGGCTTTACGTCGGGCGCCTCCCCCCCTGACCAACTGTCAGTTGATTAATGGCAGTTTTTTTTTTTTTTTGAGAAAAAAATGTAAACACACATCGAATTTGAGCACGTCATTTTTCAACCTAGCAAAATTGTGTGACTTTTTCTAACAAACTTTTTTCTTTTTGTTTCTTTTGCAGGTAAGCGAGAAACGTCAGTTGCGTCGAGGGGTCGGCCACTTTCACATTCCGCCCTCCGGAAGGGGTTCACTCGACGAATGTCGAGAGCTGCTGAACATTATAGTGCCATTATCGTCATTAAGATGTGTGTTATTTGTGTTTGTGTGTGTGTGTGTGTGTTTGGGCCAAACCAAAACATACACGCCGAGAGTCGGAGTAGAGTTGTAAAGCGTAAATCTCTTAATTTTATGGCTTTAAACCCCTTCGGTCTGAGCGGTCGGTAAACACACACGTATGCCCATTTTGAGGGTAAAGTGTTGAAACGGAACCGTTTTGCTGTTTGCAAGTGTGAGTGTGTCGGGGAGAAAGAGTGAAGAGAGTGCCAGGCGAGATCGTCTTTGAGGTTAGGGTTAAGTGGCAAAGTTGATGTAATTTAGCACCAGAAAACAATTTCAAGTGTTTTGGCCCCCTCGGCACGTCAGAGAGAGCCGGCAAGCCCCCGAGGGAGCTGTCAAAATGGAATGTGTTAAATAGTAGGTGCTAACCTCGTTTCTTTTCAACGTTTCTTCGGCTGTGTGAGTGCGCAACGGTCCGGAATAGCTCGCGTGTGTAGCGTACCGAATACAGAGGCAGACCCGGTAAAAAACACATCGGGCGGCACGGTAGCGGTAGCAATCAAGATAATAATATCAAATCAATTTTAATACGATAATTGTAATTTAACAATCTATAATCATGTTAACCATCCGCGGCTAATAGCTAGATAACATTTTCGTTTCGATAACAATCGCGCTGCGGTGATGTTTGCCGAGGGGCGGCGGCGCTAGTGTCGGTGGAGAGAGAGTGCCGGTTATCAATTTTATCGTTTTTGCTCCACGGCACGACGGCACACGTTCCGTACATGAAAATCAAATTATCTTCCTCCCCCTCGTGCACATGTGGGGCCACTTATCTGATTAAATTGAAAGTGATTTTACCGCCGGCGGCGGCGCGGCTGTTCAAATTTCCGAAATCAAATCAAAATCTCAGCGCCATCTGTCGACCGAAAAAGGGGGGCAAAATGATTTATATCGTTTTTCTGCCACTTCACGCTCGACGTTCCCGCGCGAAATGTTAAAAAAGTGCCGCTCGTGCCACGATTGTCAGTTATCAATCATCTCAATTTACAATGTTATTACCCACTTCAATTTTTGTCGGGTGCCAGGCCAACAATAACACATCCGACATCTAACTCCGGCACAAAGCACATTTGCTCGTCGTTCTACATCGATAGGACGCCGCCTCTCTTTACCGGCTACCGCTGGCTGAGAGAGGAACATGACGACGATGATGATGTCGTTTTGTCGTAACAATTCAATCAACAAAATCTAATCGTTTGTCATCCGCCGACCGTCGACAGCCAAAGCCCGGGGGCTGACACGCAGTAATGGGTTGTGATGATTTGACAAAATTTCAACGACCCTCCCTCCGTCGGCTCGCCGAACGGATGTGTTTATTTGTCAGATAGATGGATCCCCCCCTGCACACGCGAAGTGATCGTTTAACTGTCAAACTCGAAAGTGCTCGTTCAGCCGTCGTGAGACCCCTTGGGCGAGATCCTCTCAAGAACAACCGAACAGAAACAACAATAAAATGTTCAATTGATACACACACACCTTCTCTCTCGGATCGTCCACTTGAGTCTTGAGTGGCTTGTTTAACTTTTTTCAACCATATTTACCTTCGTACTCAGAGCCATTCTCACACACAACACCGAACGGACCCGGAGTATCCAATCCACTTGATGCACCACTCGTTTGCCATAATGGACATCATTTAATTTACACGCCCGAACGAGGTTTGAGAAATATCGTTTTCTGCCCCCCCTTTTCCTCCCCGCGCCTTTTTAAAACGATCAATATTGACGGGGCCGTAAGCCCGCTGAAAAGTGGCCGTTTCAAGTGGTCGATTCTTGAAAAGGGGTCGTTGGGGGGAAAAATTACGCGCGCGTGCACCGCCAAGTGGCGAGTGCGCCCCCTTGAAAGGTTTCGAAGCGCGCGAAATCGGTGTGTTGATACTCTCGGCGTCCACTTGAGGAGCCCCTTGACCACCGCTCTCCAGAAGGTGGCCAGTGACTCATGGAGTGGCCGGCTGGAATGACGTGGAAGGGTTTTTGGCTGGGTTGGTGCTACGATTTTGGGTGATAAAAGGGCGATGTCGGGCAGGGTGTCGGGTCGATGTCGGGCGATTTTTTGTGAAATTGCGTTAAAACGATGTCTTGACGGTAAGATTTGTTGGAGTATTTTCTGAAAAATACAAATTAAACTGTCAGGCACAGGATCTGTTAAAAATAACATAAAAATCTCAAAAACGAATACAAAATGGCAGTTTGGAAATAATAAAAAAAAATGCTGACGTCAGCTCTACATCAATCTGACAGTCTGATAAAAGTTTGCTTTCAACTTTCGATTTACTTTTCAACTTCTTGGATTGGATGAGAATAACGTAGAACGTTTTGCGTTATTTGTCATACGATTTTGGGTGATAGTTGGTCGATGTCGGGCATGGTGTCGGGCCGACGTAGGGCTTTTTTTTGTGAAATTATGTTAAAACGATATCTTGACACTTTTGTTTTTGGAGTAATTTCCAGCAAACGAAAATCAAATTGTCAGGCGCAAACCCTGTTACACATTACATAAAAAAATCTTACAAACGAACATCAAACTGGTCATTTTGAAAGTTACTGTAAAGTCCGGCTGACGTCAGCTCTACATCAATCCGACAGTCTGAAAAAATTTACTAAAAATTTACCGATTTACTTTTCAACTTCATGGTCTGGATAGGAAAAAGGCGAAGCACGTTTTGCGTGATTTGTCATACGATTTTGGGTGATGGTTGGTCGATGTCGGGCTGGATGTCGGATCGATGTTGAGCTAAATGTACTGAAATCACTTTTAACAATATTTGACGATAAGAATTGTTGGAGTTTTTTTTGGCAAACGCAAATCAACCGCCAGACGCTTAAATACAAATAAAGCAGCATAAACAAAAATAGAAACTGGTCATTTTAAAAATAAATAAGTAAATAGGCTCGCTAACGTCAGATCGACATCAATTCGACACCAGTCTTACAAAAGATTGCTGTCAAGTTCGGATTTGTTTTTCGATGTTATGGAGTGGTTGGGGAAAACGTAGAATGTTTTGCGAGGTTGCTTCTACAATTTTATTTTATAATTGGTCGATGTCGGCCTGGATGTCGGGTCGATGTTGGGCTAAAATAATTGAAATTGCGTTAAAACGATATCTTGATGGTATATTTTCTTGGGTCATTTTCCGGCAAACGCCCATAAAACTGCCAGACGCAGACCCTATTGAAAAACAAACAAAAAATCTCACCGGTCAGCTCTACAATAGTTTGACACTAGCTCTACACCAGTCTGATCAAAGTATTCTATTAGCCTTCGAATAATTATCAAACTGAATCAGTAATTGCCAGCCTCTCAACAAATTCTAATTAAAAACAACAATTGGTCACAAATTTTAAGTTGATCATAACTTACATACATCAGCTCTACACCAGCCTGACATAAGACCGACATTAGCTATACATCGGCCTTATCAGCTAAATGTCTGCTCAACTGACAACATTTCGTCACAAGACGACCCTCTCAACGCATCACAGGCTGCCTCAACGAACTATCCGGTCCGCGGGAAGTCGACAAGCCACTTCAACCTTTTTTTCCGTGCTGGAAGAAGGGACCTCCGGTCCGTCGAGTTTCAATTAGCGAGTGAGCCACCTCGAAGAGGTGCGAGATGTTCTCAACTGTCAAACGGTCCTAACGGCTGAAGAGAACCCGCGCGGCAGAGAACAATGGCGCGAGAAGGGTCTGCTGCGGTCTCCGTAGATTCTTTGTGTGAACCCCTTCTTGCGTTTTTTGCTTTCATTGTTCTGCGCTCTTGTTCGTTAAGTACCGTATAGAATTACATGCCATCCGAGAACCCTTCAAAATATTTGTTTTCGTTTTCAATTTGCCTATACCGAAGAATGGCGGGACTGTGGAAGTTGGTGGGCATTCTTATGGAAATTGTGCCGTTGTGCGTTAGACCCTAAAAAAAGCGGCTTAAGACCCGCCAGAATATCGATAACAATCGCGCGAAACTCGGAACAGTAAGAAGGGGAGGGTAATAAAAAAGCAATTAACGCCCGACAAGGGTAAACCCAAGACGTGAGAGGATTGTGTTGTGTTCCCAGCAATTATCAGATCTTCCTCCTCGGAAACCCGGGCTACCGAACCGAGCAGGAGAAGGATGTTTATAAATAAAATTTAAATTATTTGTCACGTCATAAATAAACCCAGGGGGAAGCAACTGTTTCCACGCGTAAGACGAACGGCGCCCGGGAGTAAATTAAGGGATAACTGTCTCTCTCTTTTTGAGAACGGGCCGGGGAACTCCCGAGCCCAAGATAAATGGGGGCAATTTATCAAAGCCGCAGTCACTGTAGCCGAGCAGGCGTAGCACAAACGATAAACCTCCTTCTCGGAAGCCTAGACATCTGCCCTGCAGGGCAGAAGGTGTTTGTGGGATTTGTGGTCGCGCCCGCAACAAGGCGCGCACAAATGAGCGATAAACGGTCAATTCTGACGTTTGAACGATAAGTTGTCGCGCGCGCGCGCACAGAAATTTATTGCCCCCTCCGCCGCCGTCATAAGCCCCAATCATTCAGGGGTCTTACGAGCTTGTAAACAGCTCGGGAATGATTGCCGGATTGCGCGCTACCGAAGTAGTGGCGGACCCCGCGTGTCTGGTAGCCATTCCGCGGCTTATCTAGATTGCTGTTTATTACACGCGGCTAGGGCAATTTATTTTCTACGGGGGGGCGGGAAACCGCACAAAAGAGCCAAGAAGGTGGTCAACGTCTTGGCCGTTGTTGCACCATTTATCATTGCAACGCGCTTTGCGCGGGGCGGTTCCGCGCCAGTCACGGTGGGATCACGATATAAAATGACACAAAAACGATAGGTTTTGGAAAATTGATCAGTTTCGACCTAATCGTTAGAAACTTATCGTTTTTTTATAAACATCGTCGATCACTGTCGATTTGACACAAAAACGATAGGTTGGAGAAAGCCTGTAAATCCCCTCGTCAGTCACAAAATCAGAAAAAGAGAGAGAGACGCCCCTTATCAAGTGAATTGGGGTCCTTACCTCATTGTGCGCCGCGACTTTCCAACCTCGGTGCTAAAAAGAGTTATTTCGAGCCCGGGAGTGGGTAACGAGCCAAAAGATAAAAGGACGCAGATAATTTACTTCACTGCCGCCGTTGGCGGCCGTCATTATGGCGAGGACTGCCTTTCGCCAGCAGCACTCGAAGCTAGCCTTTTTTCGTTCGGACCACTCTTCACGATGGAGATCAAAGGCGCTGAAAAAGAGGGCGCGCGCGCCCGCTCGACACTACTCCCAGATTGGAAATGTGCACTTAATGTCTTAATTGACGTTTAAACGATAAAGTTGGTGGCGGCGCAGCAGCGCCGACGAAACGTAACTGGGTTACGTGACAGATAAACGATAATTTAGGGAGGTGAGTGGGGAAAAGTGACAGATAAACGATATTTTTCGGGTGAAGAATGCTAATGGCGTACGCGGGAAGCGCTTAAATGGCGATTAATATGCAAATTAATCGCGATTACGACCGAAAAGCGTGCATAAAAAGCGAGTCGTGCCGCGATCATGTAAATTGAATGCATTTTAAGACTGCGTTGTCGGCAGATTGTCGGCGTCAGGATGAGAAAAATAAAATGTGTTTACGTTTTTTATCGACGCACGAACATAATGGAAAAGTTTGTCGTTTTCACCTCGCTTTGTGTGACACATTGCGCCCCTTCGGCAGGCAGGTTTCGGGCTGTGACAGTTGAAACTTAAAAACAAAGCGAGTCAAGTGAGCGCAAAATAAAACGCGCCAAATGGCTGGGCACATATTGAATAATTTATAATCAACAGCGCAAAGAGAGAAAATTTAATTAACTTGGAAACAATTTTACGCTTGTTTGAATTTAATTACTCGCCACAGTGCTGCCGGCGCTGGACCGGGGACGGTTGCATTTTTTCGCTCTGTTGTTTAATTCAATGAGAGTGAAGCGGTAAGTCGATCGATATCGCACCGATATGTCGCGTTCCAGTGGCAGTGCCTAGGAGTGACACCTGATAGGAAGCAGTTGTTTAGTTTGCTTTTTTCGAATTTATCGTTTATCTGTCAAAATTTATCGTTTTGTCAAAAATGTTTCTTTTAATTTGGTCAGATTTTTCAATTCATTTCATAAAAAAAAACTTATCGTTTTCCCATCAAAATCACTCCAGCCGGCCAATTTGCACGCTCTAACAACCAGCCCAATCGGAATTTCTCACGCACGCCCTAATCGATTCGGGGCGCGAATCGACGAAACCCAACACCCTCTCGTCGCCGTCGGAACCATGTCAAACACGAGCTTATCGATGGCTGTCACGCTAGCTTGCACAACACCTTCCATGTCCGGGCCGGGATCGATTACATGGCTTTTCTTCTCTGCTCTCCGACGCGCTCAAAACGGTGTGGCATTCGGTTACAGACACTGCGGTATGGCTTTGCGGTTTGATCTCCCTTCTCTTCTGTGAGGAGGGTTTTCTTTCAGTGTTTCGAGAAGAAGGTACTCGTACAATGGATGCTCTTGTCTGCCACCAGCACCACTAGCTGTGTTGGCATCTTCATTACAAATACTTGACTAGATTCCAGCGCGCTACTGGCTTTCGAACGACGAAGTCGTGGGGCCCCGGTGTGTTTTAATAAATAATTTATACAATCCGATGAAATTCCAGACGCGCATTATGCAAAAGAAATCGCACTGCTGCTGCTCCACGGGGAACTCTCCGCGTCGGATGCATTCTACGCGGTCGCCTTGGAGGCGAGAGCACGCAAAAAGAGGGTAGAGAAAAAAAATCAATATCACGAAAGCAGAGATCTTAAGAAGTTGAACAATGGAGTCGAGGGTGGTACTCTTGGTCAGGGCAGAGAGAAGTGTAATCTGCTGACCAGGAATTGAAACAAATCGGTTTTCTTGTTCGTTTGAGTTTTTGCTGGTTGGAAACGTTGTTCGACCTGGATATTTCAGTCGTTGAAACTTGTTGTAAACAAATGTTTTTAAAGCTGAACAAAACTTATCGTTTTTTTGTAACTTTTAATGAAGAAGCTCAGTTTTAAAATTACCTTTCAATGTTTAATACTCTACCTGAAACGTTACAAAATTATATTGTTTTAACGTCAATATTGAGAGGTAAACGGTAACTTTTTAGATTGGATGGCTTGTTTGCCTACGACCAAACCCAACCCTTGCCTAAATTTCGTTTATCTGTCAAATCCGCAATCTTTTGACAGATAAACGATGTAAAAGCAAACGATTGCTCTTAATCTCCCGGTTTCCCCCGAAGCTGCCCACTTTTAACACCATTCGCGTCACACAATTGTCGCACACTTAACGTTTCTTTCCCGCGGACAAATTTCGCGTAAAACTTATCCCATTTTCCCTGAAGTTCCGTGAAACTTCCCGGAGACAATGTCCGGGGCACGGCTCTTGCTCCGCTCTTTCGCGCTCGCTCACGCGGCGAAAAGATGCTTCTTATTTCTCTTTCATTAAAATTTATGTTATTCAAATAAATTTTAATGTATTCAGAAGTGTACAGCTTTTCTGCTTGTTTCGCCTCTCGTTCCGTTCTGTTCGAAGTTTGCTTCTTTTTTTTTTGTTGGTCGGTCGGAAGAGCAGACTCTTGCGTTGGTCGTTCGTATCTTTTATTATGTTAAATTAAATATCTCTCGTGTTGTTGTGATGATTTTTATGCGCCTTTTTGCCACAACGAGAGCTTCTTCCCCCTCTTTCGAGTGTGACTTTTTTTCCCTCCGTGCGCTGCTCGCTCGAGTTCATGGTTCCGGAATCTGCCGAGATCTGGTAACGCAGATAACTCGATTTCTTTGTGGAGAAAAATGGTCGGCAAAAAACGCACGGGGTCCTCCGTTTGCTGAACTCGGCAAGAAACTCGGCAAAAGACAGGCAAAAACGTCTTGTATACATAATTTGAATGTAATAAATTGTGATGTCTTTCTTTTTTTTCTCCATTTCGTTCACAAGTAGGGGAAGAAAGAACAAGATTCACACGCGCGACGCGACCCCTCAGAGTTTGACAGCGCCGCCGCCGATCGGTTGGAATTCTTTTTATCGTTTTGCTTCACGCTTCGCGTCAAGCCGCGCCACGACACTTCTGCGCCAAGTCATCCAATGCGGGTCCTCAACTACGCTACGCTGCCAAGAAAGTCGATTGTTATTTAAATTTAAGCAATTATGGTTAGATTGGAATATTTATGCACGCATTTAGCTTAAAAAACAGTTTGCTTGAGCGCGCTCCCTCTCCGCTTTAGAATTCGGAGTTCTGACAAAAAGACCGAGGGGTCGCCGTTTTTCCTTTCGGTGCGCCCCTCGCGTTCCCGTCCGCGTCCTGTCATCGTTAAATGGTTTGGGAATAAATCAGACGGAAAAGAAGTGATTTACTTCTGCTTTTCTTGCTCTTTGTTGTGGTTGTTTCCTGTCTTGGCGTGTGTTTTTTTTTTGGTCGTTGTTCGAAGAATTCTGCCTTGGCAATAAGCGTTTATTGACAATTCACTTTGGGACTACCCGAGAATTGACTGTGCGAATTTGTGGCGACGACGTCGTCGTCGTTGAATAATGTACTATAATGGGAAATTGACACGGAAAATGGCAGATTGATGCTAATTCCCCGCTAATGGACAGCTAAACGATCAAACGATCTCAAGGTGCGCGCCAACTTGGTGACAGAAGTCGACCCGACTTTCGATTCGCTAATTTGCGTAAATGTCATCCGATGACAGCTAAACGATATGCTTCTGGGTGGTGACTCATTATCGTTTGATTGCCAATCAAATTATCTTTCGAAACGTCAAACGAAATGCGGCTCGACACGTTTCAAGCTGGGAAACCAACCCTGAGAGGAAAATCGCCTGGCGAAAACTGGAACTGAGCGGAAATTTTTCAAATTGCTCACAAATTTGCAGCGGCGTTGAAATTTTCACGACATCGTGCTAATCATTTTATTTTGATCAATGATTCAAGAGATTGACTTATTTTTTTTTTGGCATAAAGTGATAAAAGACTTAGTAATGCTTTCTGACGACACTAGGACAGTTAAACGATAAGTTTTGCGTGCGCATTTTCGCGCAGCTGTTGCGTCCGTTGGCAACAAGCTGAAGGTTAGCGCTCTCAGCTTCGCGCCCAGCCGCCAATTGGCGGCGATGCCCGAATTCATTGACGTTTCGATTTCTGTTTCGATCGATGATTGAGCGTGAGTGTTTAGCACAGCAGTGACAAAAATCAACATTTGATTGGCGAATTGTGTGCAAATAAATGTCAGATTTATTAATAGTTTTGAAATTTGACATTCAAAGAAGGTTTAGACAGCTGGAATCAGCGCAATTCAGGTGACAGTTAAACGATAAGTTCAAAATCGAGAGAAGCGTCCGCGGATCGGACGTTGTTGTCCAGCTGCATGAAGCTTGGTGACGTAAATTTCATGGAAACGTTACCAATTAGCAGTGCCGCTCTAAATGTGGCTAAATTCAGCAAAATGATGAGTATTTTTGCGATGATTCAACGATTGAGTGCCATTTTGACACTGTGGTGATAAAACGCAACAGCTGGCTCCTTCAACAGTGGGTAAACAACTATCTGATTACGCACGTTGTCTATTTAAAAAGAGTGACAGTTGAACGATAAGTTTTCTGGTCAACGCAGTTTTTCAAAGAAAAACAAAAAAACTTATCGTTTCAAACCTAAAGACTCACCTTAAATTGATGATCTTATCTTGTATGCTTACCGGTTCTCGAGAACCAGAAAGGTTCTACTTTCTCGAGTCTACGAAAGGAGTACGGCACTGCAGAACACCGTACGGAAGTCGACAAAAGAGCTGCCAGAAGCGGGGAAAACATCTACCTTCTGGTTATCTTGAGCTGTTTCACGCGCTGAAGAGAGGATACATTGCAGCAAGAAAGGATGGTGCTGTGCTACGTTGTAATAATAGTTTCTCGTTTCCTTGCGTTTCCCGGCCAAGACTTCCGGACCTCCAGTGCCGGGTAATAGTTTCGCAATTTTTGTCCGCCCTTTTTTGCGCACACCGGTGCGAGAATGATGAAAAATGTATGCCCAGCAGCGCTGGGACCCTTCACGTCAATGCCGGAAGTGTCTTCCTTTTGCGAAATCGTCGTCGTCTCTTCGGTTGAATAGAGTGGAAAAATCTTATCAACGAACGCGCCGACAGGGTTGTGACAGTTAAACGATAAGTTGTCGGTTTGATGGGATTTTTTACTGGGGTAACCCAGTAAGAAATGCTTTGAGCAGATGAGAGATAAACGTTAAACGAGAGATAAACTTATCGTTTTCTGTCCTGCCACCGCTACAACCCTGCCAACTGTCAAACTCGCGTGTCAAAGCCTGCTGACTTTCGGGCGACAACAAACAAGCCGTACAAACGAGTTGGCGTGAGCAAATTGTCGACACGTGTGGCGAAATCTCTTCGCACATCGTTGGGGCAGGAATGTTTACACTGGGCACACCGAAGGTAAACAAATGCCATTGCCACTGCTACTGTCAGGGCCCGTCGCCTTTGGGGAGATAAATTTGTACGTTTGGCTGATGGAATTTTAAATGAAACTGCTACTGGTCTCGGCAAATACCGTAGAGGTGGTAGAAAAAATGTTACGCTCTAGTGGAGTACTCGAGCCGTTTCGTGCCAGCCCTGCTGCAGACTAGTCAGTGCTGCCATCTGCCACTGGACACATGACTTACGCGCTCGTCAGGAAGGGCGCGCACGCTCCCAGGGGTGTGTATAAATTATTCATACGATTTTTCAATAAAACTTATTTACATACCAAGTTGACTAGCACATTCACTCACTCTTTCTCTTTCCGAGGACGAGGACACGACCAGGTTCTTCTGGCAGGGTGGAAAAACTCTTTAAACATTCATACATTTTTAATACCGATCCGCTCGGGCACACGTACAAACAGACCCCCCACACCTTTGACGTATGTGTGCGCCCTCGCCGAGCCCTGCACAGTTTTCCACTTTATTCATATTTTTCCCCGGTGTTCGCCGTGGCCAGGAACAGCTTTTCCCATCTTTTCACCGGGAATGACGTTCATAATTCTGTTTTAGCTCGCTCTCTTTCTCTCTCTCTCTCTCTCTCTCTCTCTCTCTCTCTCTCTCTCTCTCTCTCTCTCTCTTTTCAATGTTTTGCCACCGTATAAGCGCCTTTTTCTGACAGCCAAGCTGTCGTCTCGAAACCCCGAAAAAAATCTCATTTCCCACCCCTCACCTTCCGGAAAGTTTGCTGTAGGAAAAAAAATGCCGCGCCGAGGGGATTCCGGATGGAACATGACGGAGCGCCACACCGTCGTCGTTGCACCATACAAAAGTTTTTTTCTAATTAAAAAAGTTATACCACCACCACCGACAAGAGCATCTCGCTTCTACTTTTTTTTCGCCGCCGTTGATTCCCATTCCAATGGTTCCACTTTTTTGTTGTTGTGGGTTCTTTGCTCTATCACCCATCATTGCACCCCTCGACGACCAGACTGACAGGTCCCTGCGGGGGCAGGGTTGTCACACAAATACATTTTTTTTTTTAAAATCAGAAAGATGCAATTTAAAGGCCTTAAAACCCACTTATCGTTTATCTGTCAAATTTTATTTTCTTAATTTTTTACAATTAAACTTGTTTTGCAAATAAATAGCAACTACGCTACAATGCTAAGCTATCAATTTCTGTGTCAGTTGATGTCTTAATAACTTATCGTTTTTGGCTTTTTCAAAAATTCAAGCCATCATTGACCATCAGATAACTTTAAAAAAAAGTTATCGTTTTTTTGTGCTCCTTCAAATTCAGACCCACAACCCTGTCTGACTGATTTTTTGTAGGGAAAATTTATGAGAATAAAACTGCAACTTATCGTTTTGGTTATTATATTAAAATTTTGACATTTTATTTTGTTTAGAATTTGATGGCAAAATTGAATTGAATTTCATTTAAATTTTATTCTGTCGAATAATATTTGTTTAGATCTTGACAATTAATTTTGTTTAGAATTTCATGGCGGAAAAGCAAAAAAAAAATGTTTATCGTTTTTTGTTCTACAAATTCAAACCAAACAACCCTGTATGACCGAATTTTTGTGAGGAACATTCATTTGAGGTTCAAAATGTAACTTATCGTATTAAATTTGTTTAGCAAAAATGGTTTAAATTAATTTATTTCAAAAAACTTATCGTTTTTTCACTTTTCCAAAAATTCCAACCCAACAACCCTGTCCGACCGCAAACAAACAAAAAAAAGATCCAGCGGAATGTGACAGCCACAGGACCAAACAAACCAGCCCGGACGACACTTTGCACCGGAGCTTTTTGATGGATGAATAAAAACACGCCTTTTGAAAGGTCCCCAGCTTCTCGACTGTGGGTAAAAATGTTTTCTGTCCCCGCTGGGGCTACTGCTGCTGCGGTCGGTGACCACCAGAAGGCAGTTTGTTAATTAATATTCTCGTTCTACCCGGTTGGGTCGAGATTACCAGAGTTTTTTTCGGTTGAATAGAACGAGTTTGTGCAGAAGCAGAAATGTCGAGCCACTTTCTTTTCAATTTTTTGTTTGCAAAATTTATGAGAGGGCGCTTAAAATTGCCTAATTTAGGGTTTTTGAACTTATCGTTTTTAACTTTTAAGCTCATTTCTAACGAATTTCTCTCTTTTCTTTGCAGGTACGTAAAACCGACAGTTTCAACCAACAATTCAACCAAGAGTGCACAAACAAGATACTTAACCCCCGCAAAACCGTAAGTAGCAACACTTGAGCGGTCGACATCTGACCGACACGTCAGGCAGGTAATCCAAGAAGCCGTGACGGCGGCTCCAGACGAACGCGCTCAGCTCGGCGGAGATTGTAATCTGACAACTTCGTCACTCGATCATATTTCATCATTATCTCGCGTAATCGCATCTCTCATGCTCGGGACGGTGCGCTGCTGCGGTTGACTGATGTTTCCGAGCAACGGGGGACGCACTTGAGCGGTCGTAGAGGTGAAATTGGGGGTTTTCGGAGTACTTATCGTTTTTATCGTTTTTGGTAATTTTGCGATATCTTGGGATGGGAGTGAGATTTTTTGAGTTTTTGAAGGAAAAACGATATTTAACGACATTAGCATCAATTTTGCGACGTTAAGAGTCGCCGTTCCCCCTTTTTCCCAGAGATTGTCATCTGATTGCATTAGCGCTGGCAGTGTTAATTTTTTGCCCCTCTACCGTTCACCGCGAAACCCTTTGCTGGCGTAACGTGATATAGTGTGACACTGATAGTTTGTCCTCGCCGCATTTTTCTTGCTCGTTTTATTTTGGCAAGAGAGCAAGTTTTTTGCTGCTGCGGCGACGACGAGTAAAAATTATACACAATTTTTCAATAGCCCAGGTCAACAACAGCTGCCGCCGCACGAAAGAGATTAACAGTGTGGCGCGCAAACTGGGGTTGTATTTTTTTGCGCTCAAGATGCCTCGACGGGGGGTCCCTCGATGGGTTACCACCTGACGTGAGCGCGGCGACCCGCTGCTGAGATCGAGTGGCGGGAAGAAAAATTGCATCAGCGATAAGACAGCGCTTGCTCTTTGGCTATATAATAACGAGAATTAATAAAAACGACCAATGTGGGGACCCCTCGGAAGCGAACTGGTTCTTGGCAAGCCCCGTGGTCGTTGAGCGAATTACAATAATCATGTGCCCAAGCACCACTCTCTCGGTGTACTCTGGTGAGGCTGGCTGGCTGCCCAGGGGTAATTACGTGGTATGCAAAATAAAGAGATACATGTAAGATATAATTTACGGTAATTGCCGGCATGTAAAAATGCAAATTTGTTCGACGCCACCGACGCCGAGGGGTACGACAGCAAATTACCGCCCCTGCGACGACGACGAGGGGGCAAAGCTGCTCATTATCGCCGCCTAGTGGCGGAAAACGGGAGCAAAACGACGAGCGGTTTGACATTTAGAGCAGCTGTCACGGTGACAGCGGCAGTGTTGCCAACTTTGTCGAGGGGCTTATTATTTTGCGGTTTGTGGCTTTTGCGAGAGCGAAAAGTTGGCGAGAATAAAAAAAAGTAAATAAACCGACCCGTTAAAAAATGGCACACAATAAAATGGCAATAAATTTTAAATTGTGGTGCGGTTTCGTGCTGGTTGGCTCGGTGTGGAGCGCTTGTAGCCGATAATCGGTGCAATATTTTTGCAAAATTGTACGTGTGGTTTCTGAAAGTGACTAATTAACAGCGATTTTATCGCGCCGTGGTTTGGTGTAATAAATTTTCCAAAGGTGCCAGCGGAAAAAAACGAGGGGGTTGTTGTAGCGACAACTTAATTAATTTCCACGAGGGGCCTATCCATCAAAATAGCGATCCGGTACGCCCCCTCCTGGGCTAGGAATGCAGCTGCAATTGCGGTGGTAAACGAGTGTTAAATTCTTGTTCACCGAAACGAGAAAAACATTTCGAAAAGTCGTATGACAAAAATAAACTAATGTTTAGTCGCTATAAACGGTTTATATCGTTTTCAAAATAATTTTTCAATTCAGCTTAAAAGTTACGCCCTTTTCAAACCCTCCACCCTGACGCTCCTTCGACCAAACAAAGCCAAGTGCAGTGAGTCGCGCTCGTGTTTCGCGTGACTTAACCCACGGGTCTAGTTTATTAGCTCTCGTTGAACCGTTGAACACACACACACACAATGGCTGCGGCGGCGGCTACCCGTGTTTACTCAGCCGTCGACGGGGATTAACGCTGATGGACGGCGATGACGATGCAGTGAGCGCGTCACGCGCTTTGACAGCTCGCTGTCACGCGATGCTTGCGCCGGCAACACTGTGTTGAGTGCGGTGGAGGGTTTTTTCTGTGTTGCAGGGTGATTTTTTGAGCTAGAGAATGCGAAATTTAGTGTTTTTGAGAACTTATCGTTTTTATCGTTTTTTGTAATTTGTTAATATTTTCGTTCGGGAAGAAGATTTTCAACTTTTTTCAACGGTTTATCGTTCAGACAGTGATGCCAAACCCACATCTGAATGAAAAACATATTTTTTCAGCGATGATTACGGCATGCGGTGCCAAATTGGGCCCGCACAGCTGCTGCAACATTCGATAACCATCATCGATAATAAAAACGGGTAAAACATTGCCATGTCATAACCGCTTAATGCGATAAATTGCCAAAAATACGACCGACAGGCGAAACGAGCAACCTTTTCTTCGACCGCAACACACAATACCATAATAAAAACAAAGGAGTTAAAAATACCCAAAAAAAAACTGCAACACGCTGCAACCACACAATGCAAGTAGTCGCCGCATCATATGAATGAATAATGACCTCAATTAAAGTTCCTCTGCCTCTCTTGTGGCCACATCACGATTAAGGCCCCGGGGCAGCGAACGAGAGAGGGCGCGCACCCCGAGTCGCAACCTTTAATTTATCAATATTAAACTTGCGCGAGATCCAACCTCCAAAAACAAAACAAAAAAGAATGCAACGCAACACGACCACCTTTCGCGCAGCAGAGTGTGGCGTGTCGACTCCTCGAAAAACTGATTACGATCAGCGGGCAGCGCAGCGCTCGGCATGGCAGAGTTCGCGAAGAACGGCCACTTTCCGGTCGTTAAAGGGGCGGGACAAGGTCGAAATTGGCACCAGGGTCGGAATTACGTGGAATTTTTGAAGCGGGGAGGTTTGACGCGTCCATTGTGACAGTGCGGTGTGAAGTTTGGGGGGTTTGGCAGCCCTGGAAGGTGAAATTTGCAACTTATCGTTTTTATCGTTTTTCTATTTCTTCGACATTTTGAATAAAATAAGTGATATTTTGAGTTTTCTAAAGAAATTTTTGCAAACGGAACTCAAACCAAGCAGTTCTGCTCAATTTTCCGCACCGAAACGGAACAAGTTTTCCGCGGAAATGGCTTCCCATCAGTCGGTTAGATTTCCCCGCGGGCAAAAAGTTCCACCCCACTCAAAGTTGTTCGAGTTAATTAATCTCTTGAAACAACAACAGCAACAGCGACTCGACGCGATTCAACAACGGTGTCGACAAAGATAATGGAGAGCAAAAAGAGTACACTCTGAAAACAATCAAGCTGCAATAATCGCCGCTAATTCATCATCTACTTTGTATAATTAATAATTATCAAAGGCTATTATTTCAACGCGGCGCGGCGCTGTGGTTGTTGTTTTAAGTGGTTTTGCTGCACAGCTGTGGCAGTGCTGCCAGCTTTCACCCTCTGTATCGTTTAATTTATGGATGATGATAGTTTTTTTTCCAACTTTTTTGTTTGCTCGCAAAGACAAGAGCAAATTACAGTTAATTATCAGCGATGTTATTCGCGACGGGTTTGCCCACGCGCGGGCAGTGTTGCCAGTGTTGACGAACGCGCGCTGGATGACAGGCGGGGAAGTCCGCGCGCGGAAAAACAGACAAAATGACTCCCATTAAGACGTAATTGCTTAATTGAGATCGATTATAGCGGCGAGCTCCTCCTCGCGTCGACATTTCCCAGATTGAGCAATTTCGAGGCCGCGCCCGATTGCTTATTTATGGAAATTTCACATTGTCGGTCGGCCGGGTCAGTTAGGCCGCGGGCCTAAAACAATCCAATTATCTCTGGTCAGGTCACAGGAGATTGAGATTGGCCAAACTTTCTCCTGCGCCAAATTTGCGCCGTTTAACGGCCGTCGTCGTGCAGTTTTGACAGATTGGAGGCGGGCAACAATGGCCGCGCCAATCGCGCGCTCATTAAGCAGAGCCGATAATTACACGTTTACGGTCGTCGTCGTCGACGTCGACTTCATCGACCCGACGGCAAAAGATGTAGTCCAGCAAGATATCAAGCTACGAAAGCACGTTGTGATCATCAAATTAATAACTCTATAGCGCAAGAGTCGAGTCGGCTCGCCGTCGTGCAGAAGAGGACGGAACGTTGCAAAAGAGCATACCCGGAGCTCAACGACAGCCATGTTAAACTTGTTATTAGTGTCGATTCCCCGCCGCCAACCCTCCTGGATCGAACTCTTGTCCAACCGGGAAGCAGCGAGAAGGAGTAATGAAAACCCTTTATTGATGCCCAAAGTTTCCCTTCAAAAGTTATAATTACTCGTATACCCGAGAGTTTGCCTGCAATTGCCCGCCGCCCTCTTGCCCGCCTGTCACGACAAGACGCCGCGATCCGTCTTCGTCCACTTGTCTGTGGTGCTGTTCTGCAGCGACGAGGTCGTCTGGCCATCATCCGCCACTTAAAAGGTGCTTATTTATGGTTCTTTTCGTCGGGCAGGTCCGACGACGACGACGACAACGATTTCGCAGAACTCTGCGGCACGGAATCTGTGGTCGGGGCGTCACGTACCCGCAACAGGTCCCGAGGAGCGGAGAAGTCCGGCTAATGACCGGTTTGTGGGGGAAGGTGCGACGTATCGTGACGATCGAAGGTTCCGGAAGGGAAGGAACTGAAAGAAATTTGTTTTGCGATTTTTCAATTTTGTAAATTTTGTAAATTTTATCATTTTTGTCATTTTTGTCATTTTTGCCATTTTTGTCATTTGTGTCATTTGTGTCATTTTTGTCATTTTTGACAATTTGGACAATTTTGACAATTTTGACAATTTTGACAATTTTGACAATTTTGACAATTTTGACAATTTTGACAATTTTGACAATTTTGACAATTTTGACAATTTTGACAATTTTGACAATTTTGACAATTTTGACAATTTTGACAATTTTGACAATTATGACAATTTTGACAATTTTGACAATTTTGACAATTTTGAAAATCTTGACAATTTTGACAATTTTGACAATTTTGACAATTTTGACAATTTTGACAATTTGGACAATTTGGACAATTTGGACAATTTTGACAATTTTGACAATTTTGACAATTTTGACAATTTTGACAATTTTGACAATTTTGACAATTTTGACAATTTTGACAATTTTGACAATTTTGACAATTTTGACAATTTTGACAATTTTGACAATTTTGACAATTTTGACAATTTTGACAATTTTGACAATTTTGACAATTTTGACAATTTTGACAATTTTGACAATTTTGACAATTTTGACAATTTTGACAATTTTGACAATTTTGACAATTTGGACAATTTGGACAATTTGGACAATTTTGACAATTTTGACAATTTTGACAATTTTGACAATTTTGACAATTTTGACAATTTTGACAATTTTGACAATTTTGACAATTTTGACAATTTTGACAATTTTGACAATTTTGACAATTTTGACAATTTTGACAATTTTGACAATTTTGACAATTTTGACAATTTTGACAATTTTGACAATTTTGACAATTTTGACAATTTTGACAATTTTGACAATTTTGACAATTTTGACAATTTTGACAATTTTGACAATTTTGACAATTTTGACAATTTTGACAATTTTGACAATTTTGACAATTTTGACAATTTTGACAATTTTGACAATTTTGACAATTTTGACAATTTTGACAATTTTGACAATTTTGACAATTTTGACAATTTTGACAGTTTTGACAATTTTGACAGTTTTGACAATTTTGACAACAAATATTTCTCGCAGTGCATCCCAACCGCCCCAAAGAGCAAATGTGTGATAAAGGAAAGACCAGCTCACCACTACCTCACACGCCGAAGAAATCCCCGACCATTCCAGGGAAATTGTTATTATTTATAATAATACACTTTAATAGTAAGTGTATATAATCACGATTTACGTTAATTATTTTAATAGAATGTTAATTCGAGCTGGCTGCGTGCACGGTTCGAGTCTCTTTTCCCCATTTTTTCTACCTCTCATATCATCATCATCATCATCAGTAACATCGTCGAGCTTATAATTTATGTGTTTTATGCCAGCATTTAAGTCCGAACCCACTCTCCGGGCTTTGATTCTGCCCCGCTGCGAAGAAAAAGAAGCTTTGCGCTCACCACAGACAAATTGACTTGTCTTATGCCCGCTTTGGAGCTGTCAAAGTGGCACACATGACGGGCGCAGTTATTAATATTTCATGACGCCTAATTGGCACCTTAAGTCGCGCAACATACACACTTATTAATATTCATTGCAAAACGACGACGTTCCAAAGGTGTGTTTTGACAGTGAGACAATTGGCATCATGAAAATGTCATCCTTTTTAATGAGTTTACGTCGAAACGCGCCAGTAAAAAATAATAATACGGCTTGATGAAGATTTGGGGGTGTAAAATTACATCTTTTGTATGTAATTTTACATAAATTTAGATGTACCCTTTTTCTGTCACAAAATCATTCAAATTTTTCTTAGAAAGTGTATAAAATTACATCTGCGTTGTAAAATCTTTTTTACGTAATAAAAAAATTACATGTAATTTTAGGTAAAATTACACGCAAAGGATGTAAATTTACGCTATCAATATTTCATCTCGCTTTATACCCCTTTTCTGTCACAAAATCATTTTAATTTTTGTTAGATAGTGTGTAAAATTACATCTGCGTTTCAAAATCTCGTTTGACGTACTAAAAAAATTACATGTAATTTTAAGTAAAATTACACGCAAAGGATGTTAATTTACGCCATTAATATTTACATTTTTCTTTCTGTGTACGAGACGTCACCCCCAGCCGCCGCCATCTTGGATGTGCCAATATGGCACGTTTGCCAAACACGATTATTAGGGTGATGGAGATGATTAAATTCCGTCGACGCGTAATCACGTGTGTGTGTGTTACGCATACCGACGACGTTCTCACGTGAGTTTGTTTGTGTGTGCAAACGTATGATTAGGGAGATGATCTTTTGGCTTCGACTCTGAGGCACCCAAGAAGATGGATGATGATGACGACGACGCTGTAAGTTTGTGTGTGTAGCGTGCGTTTAGTTTAGTTCAGGCTAATTTATTATGGATTAGTTGTCGGTGTGATTTGTGCTACCGCGCGCAGAGTCGGTATTAGCGGTTAATGTGATTATCTTCTCTCGAAGAGAGCGGCGGGGGATTAAGGGTGGAAGCACTATTTTTGACAGGTTGCCCCTCGGGGTAATTTGTGGTTAGCTGTTGCTGCAAGTTAATTAGTGTGATAATTGGGCGCCTTAAGGGTTCTTATTTGAGCGACGATGAAGATCGTATTCTAGAACTCTTTATTTTGGTTTATTGTTTACCTCTTTCCTATCACCTTGACTTGTTTTAAGTTTACATCGAAACGCGGCAATCAGTCGGTTTAGATTTTGTTAATAAGGCGAGTTTAAAATTTTAGGGTGTAAAATTACATCATGTACATGTAATTTTCCCTGAATTTATCTGTAACAAACAAATTACATACAAAAACATGTAATTTTACCATCTTTTATTGTTACAAATTGTTTTAATTTTTCTCAAAAAGTTTGTATAAATCGTTTTTACGTATTTAAAAAAATACATGTAATTTTCGATAAAATTACATGTTAAAAATGTAATCGTTAAATTTTCAACTCGCCATATTTACATTTTGTTTTTGTTCCCTTCTTAGTTTTGGGTAGATTCAGTTCTACTCAACTTTGAGTAGCTTCAAGCTGTCAAAATAACCCTTTCAAGGTTATGAATATTTAGGTAACAACAATGATAAATGAACTTTTTCATTAAAAATTAAATAAACGAGTCTGGCAACACTCCCGTCCCCACCTTGATTAAGTGATTCCGCGGCCATCTTTGTCGCCGCGCCAAACCGTGTGACGACCATGAAAGACGCCTCACTCGCCCTTCAAGGCGCATTTAATTAAACTTGATTTAATGGATATTTAATTAAGGTGATTTGCTCGGGCTCCGCCAGTTCGATAACTAATGACCGCGCATCCGCTGTCGCGTCTTCTTCGCCGCAAACAAACAAAAAAAAAACACATCGATGGCACGTCAATCGAATTCCGCACCGACCCGCGCGACGTTTTCCCCAAGGGGTTCAAGAAAATATTTTCACATCAAATTCCTTCCCGTCAGCGATTTTTATTGGCCGTCGTCGGCGACGACGACGAGGGGCTCCCCAATCGCACACTTAGAATTCGAATGGTTCAAATTTTAGAAATTCCATCGCGGTGGGTTCTGCGGTATAATTTCAGCGTTGTTTGCATTGTTGCGCAAATAACCCCTCGGGACCTGGTCCATTAGCGGGCGTCCCCTCGGTTCGATTTTATCTTCATCTCTGCTCTACCTTCTTGGACGAGGGGTATAATGGCAAGTGGCGGCTTGTCGCGCCGCCAAATCCGGCTGCTGCCGCTGCAATGTGTCCACTTTGAGCAATTCCCGAGAAATAGCTTGTCGCCGGTCGCGCGGAGCGCGTAATTGAGACTAACTCGGGAACCTGTTTGTGGCACGAGGGGTCCACCAAATCGTCTGGCACTAATTTGTTTGTTGGTTGGCTAATCGCGCGGAAAAGCTGTTTCCCCACCCCCGGTTGAGATTTATCGACGGTTGGAGAAAGTTTGCGATTGGGCGACCCCTCAACGCTGTCATTTTTTTGACAGATGTGACAGCTGTGACAGGGGGGTGACAGGGAGCAAAATTCTCAGAAGTGGAACCAATCGAAGTACCCCTTGAAGATTGTTTGGCTGCAAGAAGCTGCACGGTGAGAACTCGTTGACAACCGAGGGGTCGGTTTATTCAGTTCAAGTAGCTGAACGATGATAAATGGCCAAGTCTCTGCCAAGAGTGTATTTTTTTTTCTGCTTCTGCGGTCTTGAAGAAGTAGCGCAATTTGAAACAAGAGTGCGCGCACGTCAGCACTTATTAAGGTATATTTTATACCAGTGTAACAACATGGTGTGTGCACCTCGATTAGTCGTGAAGACCGGGGAGGGTTGTCAACCAGTAGCGCGCAAGATTTACATCGTCATTTTGCAATTTATAGCTGTGACATTTTGCCGGGATCTGGCGAAGGGGACACGCGAAGCGTGATTAGGTGTAACAAATGAGCTTCGGTTGTCGTTGCTTTTTTTGTGTAATAAATTTTGCTGGTGAGTAGAATTGTAGGGCCGAAGAATAAATCAATTTGGATTACATCATTTCAATTTATCACGATGAGCAGGCAAACTGCTACTGAATCATATGTCAACATAAATGGAAAACACGTTGTGATTTGTTTCAGTGTACTTGGCATTTTGACAGATTACACGCTTGACAGAAGCTACTCATTGTTGGTAATTTTCGAACCGCGACCAAAGCATTTAAAATTGATGTGATGTTTTTGTTCAGTGTATGCGATTTTGACAGTTGCACGCTTCGATTCTTTTCTCAAGAAGCGGAACTACGTCATGCCAAAAAAAACCCTAATCCCGTGTCAAGCCCAGGTATTCAACACCTTTCCTAGCCCCTGGATCCGCTCTTTTTTCGGGCTCAATTACCAATCAAAAGCTAATCGCTTTGTTTTCGGATCCGTTGTTGAATAGCAAAGAGCGAACAAAAGTATGTGAACCGGTTCCAACCGAAGGGGTCGAGTTCCGGAACCCCATTACAACCCGTGTGTGTGTTTGCAGTAATCGGATGTATGCAGTCTTAAATCACTCACTCAAGGGCTAATCCTCTTTTCTCACGCAGACAGAAAACACTGGGTCGGGCCTTCGACCCAGCGCAGGTAATATGACACAAGCAGTTGATCCTGTTTTGTCACGAACCGGAGCAGTACCTACCAACCTGAGACGCTTTTCTTTTATTCTCGGCTTGTCCCCCTTTTTGCCGGGGCTTTGTTCTGCCCCGCGGGAAACAAATTAGAGCACGCGGACTATAACACAACAAACAATTTCCGACCGCGTTGTAAGTGAAACCGGGAATTACTGGGCAACTTGCCCGCCCAGGAGGCGGGCAAATCTTGTCCAACTTGTCGGATTATTACGCGCAGAGCGGCGAACCTTATGAGTTGTAATGCGACAACTGGAAGGAAGTCGTACAACGGGAGCCACCGGGCTTCACCTATTATCGGCCTACTTAGCCGGTAGTCAAACAGGATCATTTTCGCGCGCTACCTGGCGTGCGGAGCCGTTCCGGACAATCGGATTCGGTCGGTTCAGGTCCCATTTGTTTGTGTGTCAAACTGGTAGGGTTTCCCCGTCCCCGTGTAGGGTTCTCAGAATAAAAAGTAACGATATGTCCAACATATTTTCCGACTCATTTTTTTAATAATCTTCAAAACTTTTGAAATGTCAACTGCCAAACACTGCCAAATGCAATCTGTCAAAATCGAAGAACACTGAGGAAAATTATCTTATAATTTTTATGAGTATTACCAAACGATTCAGTTTTCACGAACTGAATCGTGTGTCAATATTCATGAAAATTTTGAGATAATTTTCCTCAGTGTTCTTCGATTTTGACAGATTGCACTGTTCTGAGAAGGTATCCTTTCTCAAAGCATCTAGATTAGATAAGGTAGGGCGGGTTTTCCCAGCCCGGGAGCATGTTGACAGCTCCCATACAAACTGAGCGTACCCCTTTTTGTGGGCCCAGTGGGCCTAAGATGGCGTCATTTGATATCATCTAACCAAACATTTGAAAATGGCGAATAGTTTAAATTGATATAGTCTTTGCCTTGTTTTGGTTTAAAACGACAAAATAAGCATTCTGGAATCATTTTCTTGAAAAACTTGTTTAAAGATACGCCACGTTAATATATTAGTCTCGAACAGTTGGAGGAAGCGTGCCGCGAAAGCCGTCACGAAAAAAAAGTTTCCCATGCAAATTTTGAGTTGAGTTTTTAATGGGCGGACTCCGACGAGGTCCCCTTGCCATCTGTCGGTGGATACGCGCAACTCACGAAAACTGTCATGTTAGGGGACGGCTGGGTTTTCCAGCTGTTAAAAAGAAATTAGCACGAAACGCGTGGAATTTTATCTGTGAAAAAATATTTTTGTTTTAAAATTCGTTTTCGATGACAAAACAAGTTTGGTGAAATTTGCCCGGAAAAGAGTATAATTCTAACTTTTCTGAAAATGTCAATAACAATGTTGCTCCCATGCTAATTATTTTTTGACAGCTTGAAAATCCGTCTTACCTTATCCATCCTACATGCCTTGTCTATTGCTTGGATTTAACAAACACATACAAAGTATTCAAAGTATTTCAATAAAACAATCTAAAATCAAAGAGTAAATAAGGTATTTTGTACTCGTTTCTATTGTCAACATGTAGGGAGACGTTCTTTTACTACTTAACGCAAAAAAATATTATGAAAAAAATTGTGAAAAAGATCAATTTCCCAAAATCCGTTTTTTTATATGTTTTGGGGATTGATTTTTGTAAAAAAATAAATCTAGTCCTTCAATATTTTTTACCTCATTTGTTGACTGTAAAATCGAATTTGCAATCGAAAAGTACTTTAATTTTTTTTGATTAAGTGAACCATTTTGAAAATATAAACATTAAAAGTAATTTTTTCTCGATAAATTCCGTTTTTTTTACTTTTTAAAAAGTCTTCATGATTGTCCATGCCTGAAAATATTTTTTTTTTTGAAAGTTCATTTCCTACAATTTTGTCTATGAAACATTGACAGCGGATAAAAAAAACTATCGAAAAAAATATTTTCAGGAATGGACAGTCATGGAACTGGAATTTATCGGACAAAATTTAACTTTGAATGGTTATATTTTGAAAATGGTGCACTTGATAAAAAAAATGTGAAGTACTTTTCGATTTCAAATTTGATTTTACATAAAAAATCGAGGTCAAACAATTTTAAGTACAACATTTATTTATTTATTTTTTTAAAAATCACTATTTAAAAAAAAAATCACGGCTGTTCGGCAATTTTTCCTGAATGGCTTAAAAGATGCGGGGTTTTGTCCCCTAAAACATATAAAAAAAATCAAAAATTAAACAAATCAAAACTACGGATTTTGAGAAATTGAACTTCTGTAAACAAAAATAAATCATTTAAAAAAACCGTTTACCTTTATTTTTGAATAGTCCTCATCACAACTTTGCCGAAGACATCAAATCAATCCAAAAAATCATTGAAAAGTTACAGATTTTCGAATATTTACGTACCATTTTGTATGAATTGTATAGAGATTTGTATAAGTGAACCAATGACACAAAATGGCTTCTTTGGTGATAAGAATGGCCCCTACAAAGTTTGAGCAAAATAAAAAAATACAAATAAAATCAATTTCCGGTTTTGGTGGAGAATAGCTCGACCATTTTACCTACTCATAAAATGACTTCAATTTAGTTATACTCAAAAACAAAATTTTTACGCTTAACTCAATTTCGGGTAGTTTCGGCATTGACGATTTTGAGTAATTCTGACAAAAAAAAACTCTCAAAATTATGACACCACGTCCAGTGCAAACAATCCACTCTCAACTGTCAACAAACGTGCCGCCAAAGGGGTCTCTCACACACACACACAAACAAAAAACGCTTTCGCTGTCACTTTTTTAAATTTCAAACGATAATATTGACTCGCTGCCGAACGGTAAATTTATAAACAAAAGCCGACAATTTTTGGACTCTCTGTTGACTGAACCCCTCTTTTCTTCTGTAGTTTATTTACGCTCGTGGATGAAATATGTTTGGAAATTTGGCAATCACCCCAATTTATTTGTTTACCAACAAATAAAAAAAAAACATCGAAGTTAATGAAATAAATTTTCGCGTGGGAAAACCCAACTTTATTACTGCCAACGAGAGCGTAGAGTGCTGAAAAGTTGTTTTTTTTTAATGTTTCCACAAACAAAATCAATTCATTTCGGTCGGAAACGTATGAATAATACTTTCGCGAAGCGAAAAGTTTCTCCGTTAAAAACTCGCGTTTTGGGGGAAATAATAATCATAACAGAACTTTCTCGGTGCCCGGGCACATTTCATTGTGGCCAGTATTTGCGAGAGAGTTTCCACGAAAAGTGCAGCCGTCTCTCGTCGCTTATGAATATTTGAAAAGTGCACATGGTGGAAAAAAAAAGTCGAGTGGGGAAAAGTTTTTCGTTCCACCCGCAAAAAAGCTCGTCCTCCGGACGAGTTGCAATCCCATGATTTGCATATTTTAATAAAACTGAGTTTGGGTAGAGTTTTTTTGGCGAGCGCACTCGCCGAAAAATTAAATAATTAAAAAGTTATTTACAGCGCAAGGGTGTTTCGACGAACTGTTTGTGCTCTCACTGCTTCCACAGTTGGCAATTAGTTTCTAACCAAATTTTATTGCTCTTTCTCTTTGCAGGTACGCCAATTTCCGCGCTTATTCGGTCGATTTGACAACTTTTCGTTCAGGGACGGTGACGGCGCAGTGGTAAGCGCGCGCAGCGCACGCTGCGAATCCGGGTTCGAGTCCGGCTCGGAAAACTTTTTTTCTGCTCCAAACTTTTTTTCCCAGCCCATCAAAGCGTTTCAAACAACAAATGAGGCAAATTACTCGCTACCGGATCGTGCTACAGCTTCGTCATTCATCCACCGACGTCAGAGCAAAGTAGCTACGAAAAACGCCACACAATGAAATGTTAATCCCGGGACTAATCTCCCTCGATGATCTTCACACAACACAGAGAGCACACTCATTGTGTACGCCGTTGAAAGCACTCGTGTTTTTTTTTGTGGGCTGGTTTACATTGCATGACGTTTATGGGGCGCACTCGATGATTTTCGTTTTCACGCGAGCATTTATTGTGGTCGTATCCCTCGTCGTAGAGCAATGTTTAGCTGATGAGTTGAGTAGGTATTAATAATTGACTCTTTCACTCGGCGCTCTAAGCTCTCACTAATGGGCGGCCCCAACAAAAACACACCAACTCCGTGTCTGTGCGAGTAACAATCTCTAGTCACGGTCGGTTGAGCATGAGGGGGGGAGCGGCGACGAGGGGTCCATAATGGTGTAGTTATTTATGTTTACACGATCGGTCTCATGTTGGGTGTTTGTGCTCACCATGTCTATATCTTTTATTACGCTATTCGCTTTGTAGGCGTCTTCCCCCGGTCTGACAAGCCGACAAGTGCTGTGTTTTGTGTAATGGAGCACCCAGGCCCGGGGGGTCCACCAACGGTGGTTAGCGACACCCACCTCCGAAAAAGTAGCCAGATTGGTTGAAACACACTTGTTTACATTCGAACTTTGCCACAACTTGACAGCTGTCATCGCGCGCCACCATCGGTGCACCCCTCGTCACACGATGTAAACAAGCCGTAAAACCGTCATCGCAAAAGGAAAGAAAACCCATAACGCTCGTAAAGAAAGCCAACTGTTTGTTTGATTTAACTAAATTTATTTGCTTTTTTCTGCCGCCATATTGCTTTCAACGCGCGAGCGAGTTGTTTACCAACAGCGCGCAGTTCCGATCAATGTGGCAACACCTCGCGAAGCGAGCTGTCAAACTCACACCTCTCTTATCCACCATCTTGCGGTAGGGAAACCCCTCGTTCCCGCTGCAGCACGGTGCGAGTAAATTAATTGAAAATAATTCGAAGTAAATTTCCTAATAATTTACCCCGAAGCGAACGAGCGAGCTCGCGCAGAGAGTGGCTTTTATTACACCTCGTTTCCGTTCCTTTGGCGGCGGCGATTGCCTCGTCGAGGGGCTAATCGATGGGTAATTTCTGGAAAGGTGGCCGGAGTACCCCTCGGTGTGTGGCGTTGTCTGACGCGACGAAAGCGAAAATTATTTTTTTATGATGGTGAAATTTGTATGCTTATTGAGTCGTAAAACGATTCGTTAATGTGCTGCACGCTCTCGGCTCTTTTTTCTCTGTAGTTTTGCTCGCAAAACGACTGAGCAGTTAATCGGGCGCGAAATTACCGCGCGCCCCGACCGGATGACACGAAAAGGTCGACCTGCCGGGTGGCATTTGACTTTTTGAGGCAAAATGGCACGTTTTTGAGTTTTAGTACAGTTGTACTAAATTTAGTACAACTCATTTAAACGTGTTAAATCACATTGTTGAGTCGGAATAATAAAATTCCGCATATTTGGAGCGTTTTTAGCTTTTAGTACAATTGTACTAAATTTAGTACAAGCGCCCAAAAGGTGCCAACTCGCAAATTCAACCCACTTGAAGCATTTCCCAACCACCTTAAACGCTTCCCACTCAAATTATGCAATCCAATCGTCAATCTTGTTCGAAACTCTCACGGTTTCCTCGAGGGTTTGCCAGAAACTCGACCCAACCGCTTCTATCCCAAACCCAAATGCCTTCGGACTGAAGAAGCCCCTTCGAAACGAGCTCGGTCCGGACAGACTCGAGCAAAAGAGGTGTATAATTACGACTAAGTGGATAAATTGGCTAATCGCGTGGTGGTTGCCAAGTGGTGCCACTAAAGCGAAAACAAAAACAAAAAAACCGTCGATCGAGCGCCAAAATCCAGCTCAAACTCGCTCGCAGAAAAGGTGGTCACGAGCAAAAACCTTCGCCGATGACTTCATCTCTCGGTGGCGGCGGCGGCGGAGAATTTCATGGCGATTTTGCCCCGTTTCGTTCCAATCCGAGGGTGGTCGACCGTGGCTCATTTCTGGAACGGTCGTCGCGGACTGAAAAAAAATTAACACTGAAAACAAACGAAACAGTAATAAAATCGTCGGCGGCTGCCGACGGGGAGTGGTTTTATTTTGGTTTATGACTGAGCGTGACCCGGGTTTTAATTTCTCCGGTCGGATGAAAGTAATTTGCCTGCGTTAGCGACGGTGTGGTGATTTTTTAAAGGGTTTTTAGTACAAGCGTGAATTGTTGGTTGTACTGAAAAAAGACATTTTTTTTCGAAATTTCCATTCAGAACATAAAATTATTGTACTAAATTAGATTTTTTGCATATTTCATGCAATTTTAGTTTTTAGTACAATTGTACTAAATTTAGTACAAATGCCCAAAAGATGCCAGAACGCTAATTCAACACACCTCAGACATTTTTTCACTAAATCTGAAATTTAAAATTTGAATTGACCAAGATTGTGTTCAACAAGTTCGTTGGTATCACAAAGCTTGTCACATAATAACACGATCAATTGTCTAGCTGGAAGCTAATAATTAATTTCAACTATCCCAGTACCATCCCCCCTAAAAAAAACCCAACAGTGACATCGTCTCACTTTCCCGAAGTTCAACTAGCTCTTAACAGGGTGCCATTTTTCAATACAGCTAATTTTAGTACAAGCGCGCTCACCCCCAGTAAAGCAAACGGCCCACTTAAGAGCCACTTTTCTCTCCGTCCAGACAAAAGAAAAAAAGAAGAAGCAGGAGGTGAAACATGCTGGCTAGAATTTATGGAGCTTAGACACACGTTCCAGGGCTTAAGGATGTTTACATTCGTCGTCGTCGTCGGTGTCTAGCTTCGCTCTGTGTGTGAAGAGCTGGTGCAAGAGTGACACCCTCTTCGTCGCTGGTCTACAATTATGGGTGTATCTCTGTACACTCGAGGACGCAGACACACACGGGTCATAACTCATTTCGGTAAATCTGTCCCCGCAGCAGCAAGCTGTGAACGTCACAGAGAGTTGGAGGAGTTTTTTAGTACAATTGTACTAAAATTTAAATTTTGAATTCACGGAGTATTGTGTCCTCTGACTTAAACGAAAACACGATGATTCACGTTTTTCGTAAAACTGTTCATGATTTCATGAAACATGTTCACGATTCGTGAAAATCTATTCATGAAACCATGAATTGTATTTCACGGCGTGCATATTCTCAACATTCTTATGAAACTTAAGTCATGAATTCGAAAAAAACTCTTTTCTTGATTTTATGAATATAATTCATGATTTCATGAACAAAATTCATGATTCCAAGAATAAACTCATGATTTTATGAACAAAATTCATGATTTCATGAATAAAATTCATAATTTCAAGAATAAAATTCATGATTTCATGAATAAACATGATTTCAAGAATAAAATTCATGATTCAACCAATAACAATGAAAATCAAGCAAAATTTTAGTACAATTGTGCTAAAAAGCATTGAAGATTGCTTCAGAAAAGTTTTTGGGCAAATTCTTTAATTCTTTTTTATTTCAAGCTAGTGTGATTCTGAAATAGATCTAAATCATTCAGCGGTACGATTTAGTACACTTGTACTAAAATTGACTCTTTATGAAGTCGAGTGCGACAAAGCCAAGTTCAGTCAACTATCTTCGGTCTATGTTTTCCACACAAAGGAGCCCCCCCTCCCTTTTCTGGCATACATCCAGGGGCCAATCTGTCAACCGCAGCGTTGAGTGAGCTACAATAACCTAATATGAATAAATATTTGTCTTTATTGTTACAACGGAGGGCAGAGATTCGTCGTTCGTTGTCCCGTCGCAACCGGTTGAGAACAATACCGTGTGGATCCCTGTCCCCTGTCCCAAAAATCCCGAAAACCCACAGAGTGTCACGACAAAGGCGAAAGCCCCCAGCCACACGAATCCGGGGTTCGTTCGACGAAATATAAATTGATATGATTCCATTTCAATTCCTGGGCATAATTCAATTCACCGTACCGAGGACTGGCACAGGAGCGCCACCGGTAGAGGAGTTCACAAGTCAGAACAATAGAGAGGAGTTCCAGTTAACTCTGTGTGGCTTTTCACCGTGGTGAATAGCTCCCAATCTTGGCCCCGTACGAGCTGTGGAGCATCATCACCGTTCGGGAAATCCAATATTTCTTCCCTGTCCCCCCTTTTCGGAACCTTTGAGTAAACTCTCACTCGTTGGGTAGATGAGCTGGAAGCCAGCCAGCGGCGGCATCAACATCAGCTATCTATTCCGGATGATAAAATATTATTGCTGAAATGATTTAGATGTTGAACGACTCGGGTCCGGACGTCGATGAGGGTTCGTCGATTGTGTGCAGTTTTCACTCTCTGTGATGTTGGCTTTTCAACTGCGGGCGACACAACAGCATCTCTCCCCTTCGCCACTCCATCTATCGGTGAAACTTGCGAAAAACTCACACCGGAATGCCGAAAGATAGCGTCCTCGACCGAAACATGACTCCTGATGTGCGCTTCTGGTTGTCGTTGACGACCCGGGTTTTTCGGGGAAGAGCTGACTAGAGCTGGTTGCATTTCAATAGTCACATATTGTCGCTCAAAGTATTTTTGAAGTCACGGGTACGCAAGATTTCGTACAAATCGTGTCTTCTGACTTAAACGAAAGCACGATGATTCACGATTTTCGTAAAAGTATTCGTGATTTCATGAAACTTATTCAGGAAGTCGTGAAAATCTATTCATAAATCCATGAATTGTATTGAACGGCGTGCATATTTTCAAAATTCTTATGAAATTTTTGTCATTGATTCGTGAAACAACTCTATTTTTGATTTTATGAGTACAATTCATGATTTCATGAATAAAATTGATGATTTTTTTAAATATAATTGATGATTTCATGAATAAAATTTATAATTTAATAAAAAAAAAGTCATGATATCATGAATAAAATGATTTCATGCATAAAACATGAGATCATGAATACAATTCATGAAATCATGAAAAAAAATCAAGAAATCATGAATAATTTTCATGAGATCATGAATAAAATTTATGAGATCATGAATAAAATTCGTGATTTCATGAATAAAAGTCATGATTTCATGAATAAAATTCATGAGATCATAAATAAAATTCAGGAAATCATGAATAAAATTCATGATTTCAAGAATAAAATTCATGATTTTATGAATAAAATGATGAGACCGTGAATAAAATTCATGAGATCATGAATAAAATTTATGATTTCATGAAAATTATTCATGATTTTATGAAAATAATTCATGATTTTATGAATAAAGTTCATGAGATCATGAATAAAATACATGATTTCAAGAATAAAATTAATGATTTCAAGAATAAAATTCATGATTTCATGAATAAAACTCATGATTTCATGAAAATAATTCAGGATTTTATGAATATAATTCATGATTTCATGAATAAAATTCATGAGATCGTGAATAAAATTTCTAATTTCATTATTTTATGAATAAAATTCACGATTTCATGAACAATAATCAGCTCCACCTTTCAAAACGCAAACCCCCTGCCGAAAGGTTCCCGCACAGACAGAGATCCAGCAGCGAATACTTTTCAAATATTTATTTATGAGTTTATCTGTTTTCGTCTGCTCTGCAACCGAGAGTGCACTTCCGGACGATTCCGGATCGTTCTTCTCCGCCCAGGACGACGACGATTGTCATTCCCGGGGATCGATGTTTTGTTTTCAATTAAAATTTGATTTGCCGGTCGCCGTTTGCTGGCAAAGAAGAAGCCGTCCGTCTGTCTGTACCGGCATTGATTGCAAATGGCCAGAGCAAATTAGGAAACAATATGCGTACGGTCCGAACCGAGCTGGGGCCACATATGGTCGGTTGTTTTGGAAGGGGTGAGTGCCGACCGGAACTACCAGAAAGCATCGGTTGTGGGCCAATCGCATAGCTACGAACCAATCGGCCGTAAGTAATTAAGAGTCCTTTGGTTAGGATTGTTGTAGGGGGCTTTGGCGTTGATTTACCACTTTAGTACAGTTGTACTAAAAATGTTAAAGCTTCCCAAATGGATTCCCAGTTGAATTTTTCGATTCTGCTGATCACATGGTCATCCTCTGTGCCTGCGGCACATTTAGACCACTTGTACTAAATTTAGTACAATTGTACTAAAAATCTTTTTTCACCGAATTGCACCGGAAAAAAGTCCCCGCAACCCCACCATCCCCTACAGAGTGAAATAACCCCGTCCGAAGCTTCGAGTGCGTCGTTTCCCGTGACAACCGGACCGAACTGTATGCAAATTTGGTCCTCCTCACACAAAAAAAAACGCACCGCACTCCTTTTCATCAGCATTTTCCCCGCTCGGATAATGGAATTGGAATGGATTTTTTTCTGCTCTCGAGAGCGCGCTTCTTTTTTTCCGTTGGCGACGGGATTGGCTTGTGTTTTTTGTCGGTCGGGAGTTCGATTCCGGACGGACGGACCGCAGCAGTTAGTTTCCCATCCAACCAGCGCAGCGCCTCGGTCGGGCCAGTCATTCAGATAAAAGTGAGATTAAATTGTACGGTCGACGGGGGGGCTGAGTTGAATCCTTTTGCCACGTTCAGGACGATCCGGTGGTGCTGGCTGAAAAACGGTAGTCTAGGTTTTTTTTTGTGCGATTTCTCCAAGTCGGATTCCGGTAGAGTCCCTGCGGATTTAGTACCTACGAACGACAACGACGCACATAGCTTTTTCCCTTTCTCCTTCGTGTACACACAGCAGGAAAAGGGGATTTGAACTCGCCATAGACCGGTATTCAAGACGGGGAGTTCCGGTCGGAAAGGGCTGTTACTCGCGAACGCTCGTGAATACCGCTCCATGGCCAAGCCACTATCTCGGGCTTCCTGCAGAGATTGACTGGATTATGGGGCACATGCAGAGGCTTTTGATACTTTTTTTTTTCACCGGGGCGAACCTTCTGTCGTTCCGACAGGGCGGCGCTCTCTGCAGCTCCTCCCACCACGATTGAAGATAAACGGCTTAGTCTGCAGCTTAGAAGGGAATAAAATGGTATTTTGTGCCGGCCAGATCTTCAGGGGGCTTTTGGCTTTCACAGCAGCAGCAGGTTCCGGTACGTCTTTTTGTCCGGACCCGGATCAGTTTCCGATTTTTGCCGATGCCGATAGTTGGTTGCGTGTAGGTGGAGATATTCGAAATTGGATTCGAGCTGAAGAGACGGCGCCCCCCTTCTTGTATTGACGTGTATTTTCACTTCATTTCGAGCAAGGGGCGCTTTGGAGGCGCCCCTCACATTCCGTGCGGATGCAGGCATTTCGGTTGAAATCAAACCGAAATTGATGAAATCCCATTGCTTTTTAGCCTGAAAGCATAAGTCGTTGCAGAGCTGACAATTTCCTCCAGGAATTCACTTTTTTTGTTTTTCACTTGCCCAAAGGAATCCAGAAGAAAGCTTCCCTCACCACCGCACCGCCGGAAACTCTGGAGAGAAAATTATTATTAAATTACCGAAAATTATAATGAAAATTTCCAAACTCTCCAAGCTGTGAAAGATGGGGGGGGAGAGTTGTCTGAGATAAAATATTAAATCACTTTCTGGTTCTGTGTCCTCCCTTGGCGTCCGCCCTCGCTTTTTTGCCCGCTCGAAAAAGGAAGGGGGCGGATCGTCCGTTTTTCGGCTCCCGGGACGTCCCCGGCACAAGTTGTCTCTGCCGGCTAGAAGAGAAAAGATATGTTTGCAGACCATTTTCGTTTCTGTTCAGTTTAATTTCGAAAGTGACTCGGGGTGGTGGGCTGACTAGCGCTTAAGCGAGAAATTTGTTGAATTCGAAGTAGAAGATGTATTTTAGACCAAATTTAGCTGAAATCGCTCAGTTGAGCTTTGATCTGTCAAACTTGGTTGAACTATTCGCCGCTAGAGGTGAAATTTTTTTTTCGGCAGAATTCAGCATTATTTTGATCTGTCATACTCAGTTGAACTATTAGCCGCTAGGGGCGTGAAAAAGTGTATTTTTGACAACATTCAACTAAATATGCTTAGTTGAGCTCTGAGCTGTCAAACTTGGTTGAGCTATTCGCCGCTAGGGGTTTTGTTTTGATCTGTCAAACTTAGCTGATCTATTCGCCACTTGGGACGTTAAGAAGAGTATTTTTGACAAAATTTAGCTAAAACCGCTTAGTTGAGCTTTGATCTGTCAAATTTGGTTGATCTATCCGCCGCTAAAGAAGAAAAAAAATATTTTCGACAGAATTCAGCAATATTTTGTTCTGTCATACTTAGTTGAACTATTAGCCGCTAGGGGCGTGAACAAGTGTATTTTTGACAACATTCAACTAAATGTGCTTAGTTGAGCTTTGAGCTGTCAAACTTGGTTGAACTACCCACCGCTAGGGACTTTGTTTTGATCTGTCCAACTTAGCTGGTCTATTCGCCACTTGGGACGTTAAGAAGAGTATTTTTGACAAAATTTAGCAAAAACCGCTTAGTTCAGCTTTGATCTGCCAAACTTGGTTGAACTATTTGCCGCTAGAGGCGTACACGTATTCTCTATCAAATTTTGCTGGAATTGCCCAGTTTTGCTTTCATCTGTCAAACTTAGTTAAACTATTCGCCGCTAGAGATGTTGAAATCTCAACTTCCTGGTTGCGCTATTCGCCACTAGGAGCGCTTTCGACAACGTTTCGAATTTTGCTAAAAACCATCTTCAGGGTAGCATAAAAAACTTTCAACGACCATTTAAGAGCCCGCTCCGGCACAGAAGAACCCAAAAATGAACTGGGAGAAATGTACTCCGATTTCGGATGCTTGTAGTGCTAATTTTTCTACCCCCAGAACGGAGAAGTTGTACGGCAAAGTGGAAAACTAATGTGCTGCAACTTCTCACCTCCACCCTTCCCCCCTCCAAAAACACTCCAGAGAGATTCCAGCCTTCTTTTCCGTTTTCCTGCAAACGAGACTAGGATTTGCCGTCATCGTTCGTCGAAAGGTTGAAAAGGAATCTGGGCTCTCTTCCAGCAAAAAAGAAGAAAAGAAGAGGAAGAACCATGCTCACGTCAAGCTCTGGTATGTGTTCACCTTTCTTTCCCACAACCAATATTGGCCCCCTCGTACCAGACACGAACAAAGATCACGTTCCAACTATATAACTAAATTAGAATCCTTTCCGTACATCGCCGGCTGCTGCTGCTCCTGACAGGAGCAGCTCCGGATTCCGGGAGGAATCTATGCACCATGCAGCACACATTGCATCAGAAGACGACGACGTTCCAACGAAAGTCAGATCGAGAGTTGCTGGACGGCAGAAAAAAAGGGAGGAAGCTTATACTTTATTTATTTATGCCAATATACGGTAAAGCGATTGAGAGCTGGTCTCTCTTGTGGAGCATCCTGACACATAAAACCTCATCTTGGAGTGCAGCCAGAACGTCGGATATCTGAGGATGCGTTAACTTGCCGAGAAGGGACGCAAAACGATCCACACACTCAATGCACATAAATATATTATTTAAGGAGCATCGTGTTAAAATAACAATTTACGAGCTATCTCTGCACTGTTGAGCTATGAAGAGGCTTTGGGAATTGATACGGAGCCGGGAGGCGATGATCTGACAGCTTCAAGAGTTGAGCTGCTCAACTGGTTGGAAAAGATTTGCCAAAACTGTATCCCTCTAGCGGTGAGTAGTGCAACTTTGCAATTGTTCTCTTGGAAGACAGCAGCGAACCTGGTGGTTGTAATTTGTACTTCAAACGAGATTCATGTTAAAATAAACTAGTTGGAACAAATTTGCCAAAACGGCATCACTCTAGCGGCGAGCAGTGCAATTTTGCTATTGTTCTCTTTCAAGACAGAAGCGAACCTGGTGGTCGTAATTTGAACATCAAAAAAGTTTTATGTTAAAACAAACTAGTTGGAAAAGATTTGTCAAAACAGCATTCCTCTAGCTGAGAGTAGTACAACTTTGCAATTGTTCTCTTCCAGGACAGCAGCGAACCTGGTGGTCGTAATTTAAACTACAAGCAGAGTTGTCAAAATACACGCTTCTCTTCTTTTACAGGAGCTGAAAAAGGTCGAATTTCTCAATTCTGGTAACATCCCTTCCTAAGTGGTAAACATTACCCAGAAAACGACACTCAAACTACCTTGTTTACGCCAAGTATTTCCTCGTAACCGGTGCAAAACTTTTCCATAATGGGGTTCCTAATTCAATTTGGCGCGTAAAACTTCCTCTCCGCTTCCACCGAGGGGTCCACAAATGTTCACGAGAAAAAAAAACAACAAAGTATTTAATCCCACTCACCTAGCAACAAATTCGGGACCCCTCGACGAGGGATAATCCAATTAACTAGTCGTTAACATGAAGCGTGAAGGGGGTTTCGCGAAGATCTTTCATTAGTGTTACACCAAGGGGCAAAACTTTTCAACGGGCATAATCTAATCCTGAGCAACGCCACAACGAGGGGTGAATCAATGGTGATTATTTCCAGCGCACAAGTGGAAAACTTTGCCCTAACTATCCCTGGTCTACACGATAAATTAGTTTCCATCGTGGCGCTCGCTAGAGCGCGATCGTAATGATGTCAGTGCGGTTTATTTGAGGTCAGGCTAAAAGGATTAAACTTCAATTTTTGACGTTTAAACGGTTGAAAGTTGATCTTCAAGGCTGAAAAGTTCAATATTATATCAACCAGATTCGCCAACTCGACTTGGTTAAGCTTTCCACCGAGTCTGACCTTAAATCAACAACCTTGCCACCAAAAGGCACCAACTCGGGACGGGAACAGACTTTTCTTTTATTTGAAAAAAAAAGAAGGGAAAATCACGGAAACTTTTTCACTTCCCTGTTGTTCGCCGCGTCGAAGTCGGAGACAGGACGGAGCGAAATTATACCGAGATAAAATAAATTACAGAAAGATAAAGTTAGATGAAAAAGCCATTAAAAGTTTTTCAAATTAAATTATTAGAGCTACAGCTTTTCTTTCCCTTCCCGTTGACGATGATGATGGTGGCGGCGTCGGAAGGACCCGGGGAAATATGATTACTGTCTGTCTGAGAAACACAGGGAAGTAGTAGCAGCCGCAGAAGCTGAATCTTCAAATTTTAGACGACTGTGAAGATAGAGAGAGAGAGCGTGAAAAGTTTGGCTGGATGTGGCGTACCCTGCTCCTCTTAATGAAATCAGTTCAATTATAGCTAGAGATAGAAGTCGGAAAGGACCTCCTCTCCTCTATCTGGGTGTGTGTTTTTCGAGACGACGAATCGAACTGGGGACTGACAAGTTTCGGGCGCACTCTGTAATTGAATTTTGGGGAAAGTTTGTCTGCGTTTTTTTGGTTTGTGAGGGAAAACTCATGAATGGACACTTTTTTTAATTAATGGGAAGGGAAACAGGTCGTCGAAATTCCAGAGAGTGGGTTTGTGACATAAATTCAATCATGTTTGCGCTTTTTAATTCGAACAAGGGCGTCTATGTTTGGAAAAGTTGTTCAAAAAGACTCAAAATACTACTAAAGTATCTCAAGATATCTATGCCTCATAAAAGTTACTGCAAAAACGTCTAAATTTTGATGTTTTCGCATTTCCAATTCAACCAAGGGCGTCTATGTTCAGTAAAGTGTTCATATAGAAACCCAAAGGTACTTTTAGTTGAGTTGAGTTGGACGCGACATGTTTCACAAAAAATATATGAAAAAGTCTAAACTTTAATGGTTTGCGTATTTCTAAATCCAAACAAGGGCGTCTATACTCGAAAAACGGTCAACTGGAAATTCTAGCATTCTTTTTATGAAGTATTGTAGGGCGTCCTAATTTAAACTGGAGAAGACGTATTTGATGAGAGAAGATATAAAACTGTCATAAACTTTGTTTGAAAGCAAACAAGGACGTCTACATGCCGTTACCATAGCAGTAAAAATAACTAAATATCTAGAAAGTCAGCTGTCACATTGTGACAAATGCTCCAACCACACAGGTCCATTAAGAGTGCTTCCCCTAAATAAATTAAAACTAAAAACGCATTCCACCCACATTCGGAGAGCGTATATTTCGAGAGTAAACCAATTTGTTGGCATCCCAGTGTAATCCCAGCCCAAAAATAACAAAAACACTGCTCTGACTGTGATGCTGCTGCAACTGCACAACAGACCCGAGAGCTTAAGCTTAAGCCAGTAAGTATATTTAAAAAGGGACTGCAACGATGCATGGACGCCCTCGTCTGTCAGACCGTAGCCGAGAGGGGAAGGAGGGCGTGCTGAAAATAAACACCCATAACAATAAAATGTGTTGTTTATTTAGAAAACATGTACAATCCTCTTCTCTGCTGCTTCTCGTGACGTTTGTGTGTACACACACTGCAAACTGACTGAAACTGACTAAAGAGGGCGCTGCTGGAGCATCTTTCTCGGGCGGAGAAGAGCGATGGCGGCCATCTTTCTTTTTTTTTTTGTTGCTCTTTCGACGGGAAACAACAGATTAACGTCAGTCATTCTCGTCTTCTCGTGTTGATCGTAAACAATGCACCGTCCACTCGTAAACACAGAAAGTCACGAAATGAGCCCCATTTTTGACAGTTTATGGCCCCTCGGGGTGACAAATTCTGTGTGTGAGAGCGCCCTCTTGCGTCCAAACATTGTGCGGATAAGAGCGCCCATAAATTAGCCAAAGATTGTGTAAAACTGTTGCCACGAAAGATCAAAAGAGGGCGCTCGTAAATCTCGTCACCACTGCGCCACAGACAACTGGATTTGACATTCGCACAAATCACTTTCCTGCGGGGCGTAAAATGCACCGCAAGATCTGTAAATTAACAATCATAACTCAAGTTGAGCGCCCCTCGCGCCCTTTCCACTCCTCGCCGCAAACGGCAATATCATTTAAAAACCAGTTACGAGCTGTCAATAGTGGCAAAAATATTGGTACAAGCTCTCTCTCCGTCGAGTTGCGAACCGCAAACGACCGGACACACACACCATTAGCCCCCGTCGAACGAAACATGAAAAGGGGCGCACGAGAAATCCGCGGCGAATCCAGTTGATTCGAGCCTGCTCGGTATAAATAATTATTGTGTCATTTTTATTGAAAATCAATTAATTGCAATCCATTTAACGTGCCAACCCGGCGCGTCCGCGCCCCCTTCCTCCACCTGCCAAAACGACATTTTAACGTCAAGGACGCGCCCCGCCACGAAACGCCCCTGGTTTTTTTTTCTTTTTCATTCGCTCTCGGCCGATCCGTCCAATGAAAATTAATGGCGACTCTTATTGTGTGCGCTCGGACGAACGAAAAACGAAAAAAAGCTGCTTAACTTTAATCACTGAAATATGCAAATTTTGCGTCCCCGAATCGCATTTTAATAACGAGGGCGACGGTTCCTTTTTTGGGACGAGGGGCGGACTGGGCGACCCCCCCTGGAGTCGAAGGTGGTTGTTTGGGGGTCAAGCAACTTGGGTTGTGACCCCGATTGAAGAAGACACACTTTAAAAAAAATCCAAAATATTTGAAGATATTTTTTCTTGAAGCGCCCTCGATTTTTTTAAACGCCCTTTCGAATTTTCTTGATTGTAAAGTTTAAAAACGACGTCGCCCAAAGAGTACTTCTCACTTGAAAATTATTCCAAATTATTTAAAGACATTTCTTCTTGAAGCGCCCTCAAAATTTTTAAACGCCCTCTGATTTTTTCTTGATTGTAAAGTCTTAAAAGGTCCTCGCCCAAAGAGTGCTTCTCACTTGAAAATTATTCCAAAATATTTGAAGACATTTCTTTTTGAAGCGCCCTCGAAGTTTTTAAACGCCCTTTGAAATTTTCTTCATTGTAAAGTCTTAAAACGTCCTCGCCGAAAGAGTACTTCTGATAAGTAACCTTCGAAATATTCAAAAAATTTGGTGTAAAACCGTTGATCAATCCGCAAGACAGCGCCTAATGCTTTTTCAGCGCCCTCACAATTTAATTTGAGAACGCCCTTTAAAAAAAATAAATTTCAGAAGACCTTTCAGAAAACTCTGACCAATTCAACAGCTTACATACTTGTACTTGATAACAAACTCTTTAATAGAAGCGCCCTCTAAAAATTTGCAGACGCCCTTTCAAATTTGATTCATTGTGAATTCTTCAAGCTTCCTCTCCCCTAAGTGCCTCTGAAAAAATATTTTTCAAAAAAAAATCATATTTTATCGTGGATCAACCCACAGATACTTTACCAGCGCCCTCAATTTAATTCTTGAACGCCCCTAAAATAAAGATTACATTTTGAGAGACCTTTAAGAAAACTCAGTCTAATTCAATAGCTAACAAACTTATAGTTATTTACAAGCTATTATTTGTGAATTGTTTTTTCTAGAAGCGCCCTCTAAAAATTTGTATACGCCCATTCAAATTTTATTGATTGTGAATTCTTCATGCGTCCATAAAAAAATATACGCCCTCAACTTTATTTGAGACCAGCGCTCTCACAATTGAATTTGAGAACGCCTCTTTCAAAAAAAAATTGAATTTTTAGAGACCTTTTAGAAAACACTGACCAATTCAACTTATTATAAATAATAACAAGCATCTTATTAGAGACGCCCTCCCAAAAAAAGTGATTATTTTTCTTGAAGCGCCCTCTGACAATTTGTAGACGCCCTTTAAAATCTTTTAAATTTTATTGATTGTGAATTTGTCATGCGTCCATGAAAATATTTGAAAAAATATGGTATTGTACCGTTGATCAACTCTCAAGACAACGCTCGATTAATTTATTTTGAGACAAGCGCCCTCACAATTTAATTTGAGAACGCTCCTTTCAAAAAATAATTGAATTTTTAGAGACGCTTTGGAAATCTCTAACCAATTCAACAGCTTACATACTTTTACTTAATAAGAAACGCCCTCCCAAAATATTTGTGAATAGTCATTCTAGAAGCGAAAAAAAAACGCCCTCTTAAAAAATTGAAACGCTCTTAACAATTTCATTGATTGTGAACACTTCATGCGCCCATAACAATATTTGAAAAAAATGGTATTGTACCGTTGATCAACCCAGACAACGCCCTCGAATATTTATTTGAGAACGCCCCTTGAAAAAAAATGTGTCGCTCCTTGAAAATTTATTTTGAACTTTTGAACATTTTATCAACTGTATTTTTTTGCTTTGGGTGGTTATTTTTCTTCTGACAAAAAAACACAAGACCGAGCCCGATACTTTTTTTCAGTGTCTTAAAATCAATTTTGGAAACGCCCCTTGAAAAAAAGGTTTAAATTTAAGGGACCATTCAGACTATTCTAACTCATTGATCAGCTGATGGACTGAAAAAAACAAGCTCATAATTAGAGGCGGCATGGAAAATTTCCAAGCGCCCTTGAAAATTTTCTAAGCGCCCTTGCACATTTTATTGATTAAAAATGTTGTTTAAAAGCGCCCTCTCAGCTGTGATAACCTGTCTAAAAAATATTGAAAGACGTTCTCGAATAATTCACAAAAAAATAAAATTTTGTAGCGCCCTCGAGAGCAATCTTTAAAACGCCCCTTTTTCAAAAATAACTAGGTTTAATTTCTAGAGACCTTTTAGACAACTCAAACAGATTAAACAGTTGACACACTCAATTACAAGCTCCTAATTGCGTACATGATTATTAAAAGCCAGCAACTTCGCTGCCAATTAGCCGGATTATTCCCGCGCAGGCAAGAAAACCGAATTAGCAAAATTGTAAAGCGCCCCATTTCTTTCACCTCATTTCCAACTCTAGACGACAGCTCGGGAAAAGGGCACGTTTGCGAAACTGCAGCCAAAATTTTGCACGGCGGTGCAGATTTCTTGCACCACGCTCATAATCGTAATTTTCTGGCAAATTGCCGTTTTGGCAAGCACCGAGAGCTCCGTTCAATATTCATCAGGTCGGGAAAAAACATAACCCTTGATGCACCACCACCGTCGCGGAATGCCGCGACATTTCAATTTCGGTGACATTTCGGTTCGAAAATGGCCGCGCCTTGACGTTTAACCTGTTGACATCTGGTGGCCGCTAGCCAAAGCCTTCCGCCAAATTGGGGCCACAACTTCTCTCTGTCTAATGAGAGTGCAGATTTCGGCTTTGGCCGACTGACAGCACCGTGTTAAATTCGAGCGCGGCTCGGCCGGTTGCCAATTTTTCGTCTTTTCTTTTCCCGGGGTGCTAAATTAGATCGGCAACGAGAGATTTAAAATATGTTGACATCTAGCCAAAATAATTTACCCACCACACAACCAGTTAGTCGCGGCGAAATGCCTGTCATTCCCCGCAGGCTGGTGTGACTCAGTCCGTCAGTCATTTTTGCGCGCACGATCTGCAGCGAAAAGAAACTGTAGCAATTTAGCCAAGTGACACCTCGTTTGGTTTGTGGTTCGCCGGAGTTGAGCTTGTTTCGGTCGCTCGCGCGCGCGCGCTAATTGGGCGGAGGCCAACTATGTGAAAGCAGTTCGCGCCAATTTGGAGCAAAAAACAACTTTCGACAAGTCATTCTCGGGCTTGTACGCCGCGAAAACATTTCACTTATGCCCAACCCGTCCCGTCGTCGAGTCTTGTTTGGTTGACGGGTTCTGGTTGGACGGTTCGCTGAAGTTGTGGCGGGTCGAGACAGACGGGATTAGGGTGGTCAGGCGGTTGGATAATTCTAAAATTGAATTGTTGTCTCAGCAGTCTCATCTGTTTTAGCTGTCTCAGCTGTCTCAGCTGTTTCAGCTGTCTCAGCTGTTTCAGCTGTCTCAGCTGTCTCATCTGTTTCAGCTGTTTCAGCAGTTTCAGCAGTTTCAGCTGTCTCAACTGTTTTAGCTGTTTCAGCTGTCTCAGCTGTTTCAGCTGTCTCAGCTGTCTCAGCTGTCTCAGCTGTTTCAGCTGTCTCAGCTGTCTCAGCTGTCTCAGCTGTTTCAGCTGTCTCAACCGTTTTAGCTGTCTCAGCTGTTTCAGCTGTCTCAACTGTTTTAGCTGTCTCAGCTGTTTCAGCTGTCTCAGCTGTTTCAGCTGTTTCAGCTGTTTCAGCTGTCTCAGCTGTCTCAGCTGTTTCAGCTGTCTCAGCTGTTTCAGCTGTCTCAGCTGTTTCAGCTGTCTCAGCTGTTTCAGCTGTCTCAGCTGTTTCAGCTGTCTCAGCTGTTTCAGCTGTCTCAGCTGTTTCAGCTGTCTCAGCTGTTTCAGCTGTCTCAGCTGTTTCAGCTGTCTCAGCTGTTTCAGCTGTCTCAGCTGTTTCAGCTGTCTCAGCTGTTTCAGCTGTCTCAGCTGTTTCAGCTGTCTCAGCTGTCTCAGCTGTTTCAGCTGTTTCAGCTGTCTCAGCTGTTTCAGCTGTTTCAGCTATTTCAGCTGTTTCAGCTGTTTCAGCTGTCTCAACTGATTTAGCTGTCTCAGCTGTTTCAGCTGTCTCAGCTGTTTCAGCTGTCTCAGCTGTCTCAGATGTTTCAGCTGTCTCAGCTGTCTCAGCTGTTTCAGCTGTCTTAACCGTTTTGTCTTTCTAAACAGTTTGAGCTCTTTCAATTAAATTTGTTGAACCTTTTCACGACTTGGCAACCCTATCCGCAGATCTGCAGATACCGACGGTAGTGAAACTATTTTGTGATCTAAATTAATACGATAATATCGTAATTTCACGACACTCGACTGTCTTACCCCGTCAGCCGTTCGACGAGAGTGGGTTTTGCACAGCAGGGAGTGCCAGTCCCGGTTGCAATCGTTGTCGTGCCAAGCCAAACCGAACCAAAAAAAAAACCGGTAGGCGAGAAGTTGAAAACAAGTTCTGAAAATAAATCTGACATGCGATGAATGTTGAACACGAATTCCACCTCTTCACTGAGTCGCTGCCGAGTTGAGAAGGATTTGTGCCATTTGTCGTCGCCAACGCGCCGACGAGATGATGAAGCTGATTTGATTTGATTACTGCTAATGAAATTAAAAGTTTATGTGGCCCACAGCTTCTGTCGGCGACGTTGGCACTGGCTCATGCAAATATTTATAGGTCCACGACGACGACGACGACGACGTTGGCGGTGAAATTTATGTCGTTTGAAGCAGATTAGTCACAGCCGCGCAACTTAATCTCGCGTGACATCTCTCTCTCTCTCTTGTTGTTTTTTCTCTGTGCTTGTTTTGACTTTTCGCCACCAGAGGGCACGCCTCGGCAAAAGTTGGGCGGCTTGCGCGCGGTTTAATTAGCGATAAAATGGACTATTTATTGTTTAAACATGTCCACCGAACTCGCCACGTCGGCGAAGGTCGTAAATTGTGCAATGGGGGCGCTCGCGCGCCCCCTCCACGCCGCTGCGCCATCTGTTGGACGGTAGCGCAACTTCAAAGGGCGCAGCTCCACACTGCTTTAATGTTTCAAATATTTTGAAAGTTTTTTCCCCGGTTTTGACTACGGTTGGAGCTCGCGTGGAAGAGTAATGAGAGTTTAAATGTGTTTATGTGGCGCACATTTTGCGGCCTCTCCGTGTGGTCGTCGGAAGTTTGTGTGAGCTTCGTCGGGGGTGGTCCCGACATTTTTTTTCGGGGAAAGTTCGAAGGTGGTCCCGCAGGGTTTCGCACGTGTACGAAATTAGCTGAAAATCTGGCAACTGCGGTGTGTGTCGCGCGAACCCAGAGAGTGCACTCGTAAAAAAAGGAGCTTACCATTTTCTGACATTTTAATTCCCCCCGAAAAACTTGAGTCGTTATTTATGTTCCGGGCCCAAAGCCTGTTCAACGACCCAACTAACACCCCATAAAACCTCCAATCACGACCAATAATAAAACAAAATCGCGCGCGCCCCAAGAAAAGGCGACCACAATAAATTTCAATCAGCATTATGTTTTCATGTCGCTCGCTTTTACTGCCGTGCGATGTTTTTGTGTCAGTGTTTATTTTTATAATTTAATTTTCCAACTCCCCAATTTTTCGTTCGAGAACGAAAATCCCAATTTCGTGCCGTTGCCACAATTCGGACCGACTTTTAATTACCCAATTTCCCCCTTAAAAATCCCGTCACTTTGCTGCTAGCTTTTAGACTCTCAATCATTTTCCGCGGGGTTTTTCCCTCCGTGCCGACGCCGACGGTGTGGTCAAAGTCTCAAGTGGGAAATCGCGCGAGCGCGCGTCGAACACAATTTTACGAGTCGCGGCTGTTAAAAAGAATTATGAGGAAAGTTTTCCCCAGTTTGCGGTTTTGACGGGTTTTTTTTTTTGTTCTGCTTGAAAAGAGTCGTGAATATTTTTTTTTCACTTTTTCTCGCACCCACTCAGTCGGGCGATCGTTAAATCGGGGTTTGAAAAGCGGGAACGAAACGTGTGAAATTGAGCTGGAGATTTTTCTCAGTGTGAAGTTTTTTTCGTTTTTTTTTTTCAATTTAAGTTCCTTGATTTTTGGTGTGTAATGCGCTTTTTTTATTCGTTGAAAAATATTAAAAAAATCATCTCGCTTTTTCAAGTGCCTTATTGGTGCCCTTTTTTAAGTGCCTTTTGTAAGTACCCTTTTGGTGCTCTTTTGATTCTTTATTTTTTCCGCTGTTTTTGTTTTTTTTTTTTGTTCAATATTCCTTATGTATTAGAACCTTCATTTAAGTGCCCTTTTGGTGCCCTTTTTGAAGTGACCTTATAAGTGCCTTTTGTAAGAACACTTTTGGTGCTCTTTTGCTTCTTTATTTTTTTATATTTTTTTCTTTCTTTTTGTTGGTCTCCACATTATTTTGTATTAGGGCCCTTTTTTAAGTGCCCTTTTTTGGGTGACCTTTGAAATGCCTTTTGTAAGTACCAAATGAATGGTGCTCTTTAGCTTGGTTATTTTTCCTATTTTGAAAGTTTTTTTGGCCTCTTTTTTTATAAGAGCCCTTTTGGTGCCCATGTATTATTTTTCTTTTCTTTTTAGGTTTATTGGTCTCAACATTCTTCTCTGTTTGAACACTTTTTAAATGTCCTTTTGGTTTCCTTTTTTTAAGTGACTTTTGATGTGCCTTTTGTAGTTAACCTGTTGTTTTTGTATTTTTAAAAGTTTTTTGGCCTCAACGAAACTTTTTTAAGATTCTCTTTGGTGAATTTTTTAGTGCCTCATTGTGTTTTTTTGAAAATTGTTTTTATTTATGCAAGCTTTAACCTTAACCCTTTTGTAATGGTCTATTTATGAATGTTCTTTTGGTCCATTTTTTAAGTGACCTTTGTTATTTGTCTCATTTTATGTGCCCTTTTAAAGTATCCTTTTTGAACTGCATTTTTTTAAAGTGTCTTTTTGAGTGCCGTTGCAGAAAAGCAAGTGTCTTTTTGAAAATCCCTTGCAGAAAATCTTTTTCGCCAGTTTCTTGTATAAGCTAAACATAACTCTCTTTGTATGGTTGCCTTTTTAAATGTACTTTCAGTGCCTTTTTTTGAGGAGCCTTTTCAATTGTCTTTTTGGTGCCCTTTTTCAAAGATATTTTCTAGTGCCTGAGCTAAACCTAACTTCCTTTGTAGGCGGGGCCTTTTTTCAAATGTGCATTAAGGTGCTCTTTTTACGGCATTATCTAGTGCCCTTTACTAATTGTCTTTTTACAAGCGCCCTTTTTCAAGTGCAATTTTTAAAAGATTTTCGAGTGCCTCTTTAAATGCACTTTTTATAGTGTTCTTTTTTAAAGCGCCCTTTTAAGAGTTTCTTTTTTTAAGTGCCATTTTTAAGGTATTTTCCAGTGCCCTTTACTAATTGTCTTTTTAAAAGCGCCCTTTTTCAAGTGCCATTTTAAAGGAATTTTTGAGTACCCTTTTAAGTGCCCTTTGTGAAGTGTCCTTTTTATAGCGCCCTTTTAAAAGTTACCTTTTTTAAAGCGCCCTATTTAGTGTCCTTTGTTAAGTGCCCTAAACGTCCTTTGGTGCTTTGAAATGCACTTTTAAGTGCCCTTTTCAACTGTCATTTTTCAAGAAAAGTATATGTTTTGCTCGCAAACGTTCACTCCAAAATCACAAACCAATCACGCCCTAATCACTTCCACAACCTTTTTCCAAAAAGAGTACATTGCACACGATTCCGCTTTGACAGCTGGTTGTCAAATAAAAGACTGTAGCGATTGTTTAAAACGTGACGCACAATTACGTGACGTTCACCCCTTTCGCGCGTTATCCCGTAAATTATCCTTGGAATAGGGTAGTTGGCCCAATGTTGTACCATCACGATTGAAATATTATATTTTTTCTAGGTTAGTACTAACATTCCTTCCCTAACCCGAAGTTGAACCAATAAATTAACCCGTAGAGACCATTTTGCCATCCACCGTCCCCGGGAAATGTGCCAACTTCAGGAACCTAGGCGAAAAGTCTATCAACCTCCACCCTCTTTCTGAAAAAAAAACAACCCCAGTGGCGTAGCAAAAACAATCAATAAAAACTTATTGTCTCACCTCATTCCACCGAGTTCTTTATTTATTTGTGCCCAAATCAAAAACCTGGAGCGCGTCCTCGTCCTCGCTTTTATTTTCTGAAACCAGGGGGCGCTTAAAAAGCTCGTAACAGATTCTTGTCATGCAAAGCAATTTGTAGCGCCGACGACTTCCACCGCTCCAGGAAAATCCGGACAAGTTTCCGTTTATTTTATACACCGGGGGAAAATTCAAATCACATGCCACCGGCAGACGCTAATAACAATAATATTAATAAAATTGCACTCGCCCCGTCCCCACCCCTGAATTTCCGCAGCACGAGGGGCGCACCGAAAAAACACAGAGGGAAGCCAAAGTTGTTCGATAAATTCACAATTTTTATTTCGATTCGGCACGAAATCTATTTGGTCTCTTGGCGAGGGGAGCGAGAATAAAAACAGTGTTGCCAGCTGGCGACTTTCGTTTTTTTTTTTTTTTGTTGCTTATTCTGAGGGCGATTTGCATACATTTCACGAGCGATTTTCTTCGAGTGTGGGGGCGAAATCGAAAGGGATTATGCCGAGTAGACAGTGCCGGACAGAACGACTCGTCCGATTTATAGGATATTTTTTGTCCCGGTCAGGGCTGCGCGGAATGGTCCCTGGTGGATCTTTTGGTCTTTCGGAGGATGAGGTTGGTTTTATTTCTTGAGTGGAGCAAGTTTAGCCCTTTTTTATTTCTCTATCTTTTCGCTTTATTTGTGGTGAATCAAAAGGGTCTTTCTTGGAAAAGTAACAAAAAAAAAGTTTTAAAACCCCGAAGATACTCTCATCAAAGTGAGCAGAAACGTCATTTTTTTATTTTTGTTTTTGTTTATAATTTTGAAAGTTATCTTCTGCGCTTTAATTTATTCTATGGTTACAACATTATTAAACCTCAAATGAGATTTTCTTCTTCCTAAAATTTTTTATTGGATAAAAAAGAAGGACGTTTAAGAATGTTTGCTAATTAGGGTGTCCAAAATTTTAAAATGATATACTTTTTTCAATTCGTAAAAATATATTAAACATGATTTTAGCACAAATGTACTCAATGCCATTAAATGTGCTTTCACCAGATTTTTTTTAATAATTTATTTCAGCCAGAAAACCTTTTTCATTTTTTAGTACAATTGTACTAAAACCTTCCAGACGTCCCTAATTGACATCAGATGTTCTGCAAACGTCATCCACCGACTTCCTTAAGACAAAAGTGATTTTTGAAACCCTTTAAAATTTTAGTACAATTGTACTAAAACCCCCAGATTACCCTAACCAACTTCAAACGTTCTTCAAATGTCATCCACTGACTTCCACAAGACAAAAGTGGCCTGGGAGACCCTTTAAAATTTTAGTACAATTGTACTAAAACCCTCCAGACGTCCCTAACCGACTTCAAACGTTCTGCAAACCTCATCCACCGACTTCAACACGCCAGGAGTGACTTTTGTGCACCCCGGGCAACACCACTCGATTAACAAATGTACTAATTAGCAAAGCGACATTTAACAGCTTCAAAACTGTTGACAATTAATCATGCTACCGTGAGCTTGAACGGCGGGAAAGTGTCAACAGGAAGACGACGACGACGACTTGAAAGGCAACTCTCGGCTGCCACTTTGAGCCACAAGAGTGTGTGTGCGTCTCACTTGGAGTGTCGTCGACGTCGTCCCGTGAATGCTTTTGAAGCAGGTAATTAAAAACTTACTCTCATTCACCGCGTCGGGGCACTAGAGAGCTCGAGCACGTTCGTCGTGACGCGGAGGAGGTTGTTGGTGGTGGCAGCAGCTTGAAATTATCTTGTTTACTTTGCTCAAATGAGACACCCAGAAGAGTTCCCAACCTTGTCACGAGAACGACGACGACGACGACGGTGACTGAGTTGTTTGCTGGTTGATTTCGTTTTTGTCGTTACCGTTTCATGTGAAAATACCTCCCGTCAGGTTGGGTATTTTTGTGCGATTTGTTTGACTAGCGCAAACGAGACGTTAATATGTCACCTCTTGAAGGAACGAAGGGAGGAAGATAGATGTACTAAATCTTGGCAGCACTCGGGGGGATGTGATTTAACGCCACATTTCTTGTACCAAAATGTCGGAATTACATCAGGAGCATGTCAAAAGTGTTTTTTGTGTTTAAAACGACCCAAGAAAGCTTTTAGAACATTTTAGTACAATTGTACTAAAAAAAATTTTTCTCGAAAATGAATATTTTTGATAAATTTCAACAAGCTTTAATTTGTAAAGGTACGTTTAAGCCTTTTAAATGTTTTGTTCATTGTACTAAATTTCAAATATGATTTTTGATCACCCCTATTTGATTCTTAAGTCCATCAAACCCTCCCAGATTTCTGGTATTTGATCCCACGAGGGACAACAGCCGGGAGGGACGCCCCCAGATCGTCACTCGGGCCTGACAAAATCCGGCACGTGTCGAGAATATAGCAATATACAATTTGCACCCTCTATTCGGCGACCCCTCGAGCAGAACAAAAACCGAATCGAATCCGGGGGACACTTTATTGCGAAACCAATTACCAAAACACTTCATTCTCTCTGGTTATTATATTGGCCACCCCCTTTCGGAAAAAGCAGAGAGCATTATCTGGTCTGATCCCATAATTTCGGCCACCCCTCGTCGTCGCCGGAGGGGTCGCCATGGACGCACCCCTCAGTCAATGACTTCCTGTCCCGGGACCAAGACCGAGCTTTTGTTATCATCCCCGGGGATCATCGCCGTGGCGCGCAAAGGCATTAAATAAATTCATAATAATAGCAAACGAGAGGAAATCTCATTTATTTTTCATAAACTTGGGTTTTCCTCCGGCGGAGATAAGCGAACGGTGATGGACCCCTCGGAAGGATCTTGCTCTGAGGGATGGAGAAAAAAAAAGTATCTACCTTTTTCGTCCTCTTCTTGTGGGGTGAGTTCAAGAAACCGACCGAACTCACTGCATAAACATGAAAAGGAAGCCCGGAACGGAACTTCCCCCGACATAAGAAGCGATTTACAACAGTGAAGATACACGGTCTAAGGTTCTCCCCGGGAAGAGCTTTCAGGCATCTTGACAACTCTCTCTTCGCTGCTGCAATCCCTGTCGGAATAGTTATTCTCCCTTTTTTATCTTTCTTGTTGAGAAAAGCTATGTTATTGCTAAGCCCTATTTAGAACTATTTGACACCTTCAAGTTTGGTGCAGACTTGTAATGCTATGCTATGCTATGCTATGCTATTTGACAGATTGACAGATTGACAGATTGACAGAAATACTTACCCCTTTAAAATTTTCCAGCAACTTATTTTGTACTTACCTTTCAATATTTTCAAAATTTGCTCCTAGATTCATCTAGTACCTCGAATCTGACGTCTGTAATAGAGATGCAATAAGATTGCACCCTGCTAGGCGAATTCGCCACGGTGGCTGGCAAACGACCAGGACCGTCGACGTCGTCGTTCCAAGTATCTGTGATTTAACTGTAGCTTACGAGAGTACTCAAAGACGTCGTCCTCTCACCCCACACAGTCCACTAGTCATGCCAGACGACGATGACTCTGAAGCGCAAAGGATAATGTTGAATCAATGGAATAGTTTTATCTCTCCTTTTCAACTTCTTTTTCTTTTTTTTTGCTCAACTTGACGGTTGGCAAGCAACCCGAGAAAGTCTCACCCCACCCCTCTTCAAGAAGACTGGAGCAGTGGAAAAATTGCATTTTTCAGAGGATTTCTTCGCGCGTTCCTCGCCAGCCAGACTGAAGCGTGTCTCAGCTCAAAAAAGCAGTGGGATGAAACTGTCGAGGAATGCGATTTAATCAACATTTTTCCGCTTGAATGGCGAAATTCCATAGGAAATTGAGCGGGAAAAGCTGTTGTACTAAATTGTACTAAAATTTATTTGTGGTTTTATGACTTTTTTAAAGGTGTGAACGAACCAGAATAGGTTAAAATTCTTTATTTCATGATTCAGTGTAAAATATTCGTGTTAAAACTATTTTAGTACAGGTGTACTAAAAAATTGCAACTTCCAAAAAGAAAAAACCAATTTTCAATCGGGAAAGAAAAATTTCTTCATTCAAACAAACCAAAAAAAAACAAAGTTTAACTTTGTACTAAATTGTACTAAAAACCTAAACAGCCCATTTTCAACTCGCAAAATCTTTTCCAAACTTTTCTAGCCGCCGACCCTTTTTCCTACCCTCACCACAAAAAAAGACCAACCCATTTTAAGGGCCACTTTTCCGCGCGAGTCAGAAACGTTTCCGTTTATTTTAGTACCCCCTCACCTTTTTGCGTGACTTTGATGCGATACTTGCCGAAATAAAACCCACCTCAGCAGCCCAACTTTCTCTGACACTTTTATTTAACGAAGAAATAAAATATAAATCACCAATTTGCTCCCCTCGAAAAAAGGGTTGTTTCTGTCCTGAAGAAAAAAGGGTTCATAAAATTGTTGCGTCGGCCGCACTTTTATTGAGCTGGAAAATGGGCGGCTCGTCGATATCGCATCGACACCAGAGCCAAAATCTTATTTATCGTCGGAAATTTCGGGGCGAGAAAATGAGCGGTCAACCTTTGTCGGGGAGTAAATCGAGTCGAACCTCAAGTATTTTCTCAATAACATAGCTTTTCTCAACAAGAAAGATAAAAAAGGGAGAATAACTATTCCGACAGGGATTGCAGCAGCGAAGAGAGAGTTGTCAAGATGCCTGAAAGCTCTTCCCGGGGAGAACCTTAGACCGTGTATCTTCACTGTTGTAAATCGCTTCTTATGTCGGGGGAAGTTCCGTTCCGGGCTTTTTCTCTGTGGGTCCTTAATTGAAATCTGCGCGATTGGAAGCGCTGTCAAACTGTGTTTTATGAGGTGGGAGTGAGCTGGGCATCAATTCAGAACTTTTTAAATCGCTGGGAGAGTGAAATTGAGTTTTAGTACAATTGTACTAAAAATTGGTTTTCAGGTTTTTTGATGATTTTTTGATTGGAAGACAATTTTCGGGCAATTTCAACACGTTTCCCATAATTTCTACAACGAATCTAGCCCCAGAAATCCTCCCTTCGAGCCACAAAGTTCGATAATGTATTGGATTATTGGTTTCCCTCTGTTGCGACCTTCTTATATTTCTCACCGAGCCCAAGATGTTTTCATTTTCCCCCTGAAGCAGCACACCCCAGACGAGTATTGATTGCGCACTTGAAGATTCATCCTCTTCGGCTCCGACTCTCTCACTGTGCTCGGGGAAAAATATTTGTGTAGTGATCATGTTAAATCACTCAAGTGGCAAATCTACTGATGGCATAATACGATAATATCTCGAGATCTGCTCTCCTAGCCTGTTTGCTTTTTTTCTTGGCTTTCGGAAAGAGATGCAGATGGGAGTTTTCGCCCCCTTTCCCGTTCGGCAAATCGAAAGAGGGATTATGTGTGTATATTTATTATGTTTAAACGAGCGTTTAGATCTGCTGTTAATATTGAAATAAATAATCTTGAGATGTGAACATCGGTTCGATTTCTTCTCGTTCATCGATGCCTACGGGTGTGTTTTCCCTTAGCTTTATTCTTGCCGACACTCTGCTGGAGCATTCCGGAATCGATAGGCATGCAGATCGAATCTGTGGAGGAAGCTGCTTATTTAACATATAGATTGGAGCAAATCGGTCCCCACTGTGTCAGTTGAATTTTATGACCGCATTTGGACACTAAATTGGCTCAATACGATGAGTTTTAGTACTACCTATTTAGAATGACACTTAATTTATCTTCAAACATTCAAAAACTAACTTTTCCAATTTTAGTACAATTGTACTAAAAACGCATACAAGAACATATAATAATTGTAGAATGATTTCCTCTATTTTCAGGTATGCAACCGGCAATCTCAAATGGTTTCCTTGTTCGTGAGTACTAAAATTTACATAACGTCAACGTAACAACGCCATTGTACTAAAAAAAAAACTTCACTTAATCTCCCCCCTAAACATTGCTTTCATTAGGCCACCTTTTATCTACTTTTAATTTACTGCCCAGCCTAATTTACGTCCCTGTCCGTCCGACGACGTCCATTAAAGTGGCCGCGTCTTAAGCTTAGCACAAAAAAAACAACAATCCGCCCACCCCTCGTCAAGCTCTAAGTAAAATGATTTCATCCCTCGTTTAATTTTTTACCCAAATCTTGTCGGGTAACGACCGCCGTCCGGCTTTTGTCCCTTTTGCTTAAGTAATTCTCGGACCGTTTTTTTTCTTCTTCTTCTTCAAGAGACAAAGTGAAAACAGAGCATTTTCTTACCCGCGACGACGACGAGGGGTGCCCGAAATGTTTAAGATTGTCAGTCTGTGCGAGGGGGCGATAAAAGTCGGAGACTTCCCCCTCTAAGGAATTTTTCCGCTCTTTGTTGTTGCACCGCGTATATTAAATCCCAGAGTTGTGGTGGTGGTTGTGGGAGACGAGTAATCATCATAATTTTTCGTAAAGTAATGATTTTTTTTTTGTTGGTCTTGCTTTGGTCTGGGGACGCGCCCCTCGTCGGAAATGTGTCGCCCCTAATGCAGCTTCAATCTGTTAGGAAGATTCGGGAGGGATTTGGCGCCTTAAACCAGAGAGTGAAGCCACCGCAGAAGGGAGGATTTGCTCGGCTCGAGGGAAATTCTACGGATTTCCGGGCGCTTTTGAGAGGTGGGGAGTCGGCCGAGGGGTGCTAAGATGGTTGATTTTTGCGTTGGAATTTTTTTCAGCGCTCAAAGATGGGTCTGGAGCTGAAAAACGCATTTTAGTACAATTGTACTAAAAAATTAAATTCGTGAAAAACAGTTTTGAAAACATTATTTGATTGAATAGTCCAGATTAGAACACTAGAATCGATTTTATACGTTTAGTACAATTGTACTAAAAATTCACTTTCTTCAAAAACGTCGGAAAAGTTCGCAACTTTAACTTTTCAAGCGCAAATCACAACAGACAACCCCTTCCCAGTTATCCGCCATTCGTTCGTGCGGTGAAAAGTGCTTACACCATTTCCTGTCATCATCCCCGTCAAGACACTTGCGTGTAATTTCATCATTATGCGCGACTTTCCCGAAAGCGTTGGCACCCCCTCGTGGAAAAAAAGAAGGGCCCTCCGAAATTGTTATCGTAAAATATATTAAATTTATATTACGTCATAAAAATGTTACTTTTATGATGACAACAGACACACGCTCCAAAGGGTCCTCGTCGCGACAACGTAAAATTTATTCACAGCCCTGCTAGGCAAAAAAAATGTGAAAGCAGCAAAAAAAGGAAGGAATCTTTTCCACTTTTATGGCTTTTCCAGCGAAAACCCCCCCACCCCTGCGTGACTGCTCCTTCAAACGACTGCGCTGCTCATCTGGTTATTGTTAAACCGAAATTGTTTTTTTGCTGGTTCCACCCCTGCGTCTGACAGCGGCTTCGCCCGGGCGGTATGCAACCCCCCGCGTGCACTGACTTTTTCACTCGACTTCGTCGAAGACGAAGGAAGTCGAGATTTAGCCGTAAAAAAGCTGGTATTATGGTTTAACATCCCTACTCCTTGGTCGTCGGAAGCACTTTTCTGCAGGGGTGGATTTAAACTTGGCAAATCTGATTAAAAACTTTTCGCGACTCGGCTATGAAAAGCAAAGTTGTATGTCACACTATTCAACAGCTGCAATTGCGGCACTTTGTACTAAAAAATAACTTTCTTTCGACCTCGCCACAGGGTTAATGCCAACCCTGACACAGTGTTTTCGCTCACGCCATTGTCGTCGTCGTCAGCGCCGTAATATAAAATAAATAAACCCAACTTTTCCTTCTCCAAGCAAGCGCAAAAAAAAATCGCGTCCTCTAAGAAGATAAATAAAATCGGTAACAAAAACCGCGCCGTGGCATGTTCTCACACCCCTGCGAAAAAAGTTTTTCCAACCCTCCCCGAAGGGGAGGGTGAGTGAATGTTTCAAGTGAAAAACGAGCATTTCCTCTTCCTCTCGGCGCTGGCTTTTATGGCACTTGTCGTCGTCGTCGTGATAAAGCAGCTCGGAAATGTCACGGCTCTTTAGGAACTCGCTTTTTTGCATGTCCTGATTAAAAAGTTGACTGAACGGGGTGAAAATGGTTTTTAGTACAATTGTACTAAAAAAGTTTTTTGCTGAAATTTCACATTTCTCGACATTTCTAGTCGATTTGAGCGTTTAGTACAATTTAGTACAATTGTACTAAAATTTATTTTTTGTACTAAACACCCCAGAAAGCGATGCTCTCGCGCGTTTCACAAACTGAATCGGAACTTTGTCGTTTCCTGCAGTGCCAGCTGCTTGGGAATCTCAACTTTCCACTTCTTTTTATCGCGATCGCGCTGTCACCGGCGCGCGCTCGCTTCTTTCGCAAAGTTCTGGAAAAGTTAGATGATGCCACTATACCTCGAGACAGTTTCTTACATTTTGTCTGGCGTCGTCGTTTCTGGGAGAAATGGAGAGAGGAGCAAAAAACGCTGCGCTGAAGATGCTTTTATGAAGTTTTATAACAAAAGTTTTTTCGCTCCTTTCCCGGCGCGAAAAGTTTCCTCCTGCGGTTGTCAGAGGAACCACCGCACGGTTTAACTAGAGCTTTTCAATAATAATAAAAACTTTGGCGATTTCGCTTGTTGGCACAACGAGTTACACGCCATTTTCGAGGATGAGCGCGCGATAATCGCCATTATAGCAGCGGCTGCTATAAAAAGCCAACTGTCACTTCGTGATGCAAGCCATAATGACCAAGTAAACAATAACAACACACAATGTTGATGTTGTCAGAAAACTATAAAATTTCATCACGGCCAGCGCAGGCAAGCGTAATAACTTACTTGTGGACATAATTTCTGGCTTGTTGTTCCACCCCTGCGTCGACGACGACGGGGGGTGAGTCAAACATAAACGACGAAGATAATAATCATAATCTTGTGACAATAAACAGCAGTATAACGACACGATAATCATCATCATCGTCGTCGTAGTCGTCGTCGTCGTTATAATCGCATGTATGGTACCTTGGAACACGCGAGGGGTACGACACACGATAGTGGTGGACCCCTCGTCGCATTTGCGACGACGAGGACGCCACCCCCGCGCGCACAAGAGTAATAATGTCGTTAAAAGTTGATAGTTGAATAAAATTTAACAATTTATGACCCATTTCGGCGTGTGTGTAGTGGTGACCGAGGGGCGCGCCAATGTCACGCAAATGAACACCGCATTTGTCATGGTTACTGATGGATTTCGCCGTTTTCGTTTTTTTATGGCATCCCCTTTTACGGCGCTAGTTACGATTTGGGCGACCCCTCGTCAACGAGATTTCCGAGATGGCGCGCGCATCGTAAAAAAAGAGAAATGTCATACAAGACAGTGTTGCCAGCGCGCAACGGAATGACCTTTTTAACCCAAATGGCTCTGTTAGTAAAATGCTAGTGCTTTCGCGCGAAGGGGGGGTAGCTCAAAGAAGTCGTAAAACAAGTTATGGTCCCCTCGACGAAACAAAAAACCTAGTAAAATTTGCTCACACAATGTGTTTCGCCCTATTGAGGGACCCCTCGGATTTTCTGCAGCGCTAGCGCGCGCTCCGGCCATTACATTTGCATTTATAGTAATAGTTGAGGGAATTTATTTTTATGACCCCGGCAAAGAAGCTTCTCGCCGTTCTAAGTAGTAAAGTTTTTCGTTTTTTTCCACCCCTCGACTTCCCTCCACTTAACAGTGGAGTCTGACGGGGCAGAAAAAGTGCAACTCTTGCGCGCGGAAGTAAAAGTGGTGAAAATAATTAATGTAAGCATATAATCAGACTACCCCTCGGTTTCCGCGCAAAGTTGGCAACAACAGCGAGGGGGCTGCCACTCGTCCTTTTTTTGTTTAAACTAAAAAGGAAAGCAAAGAAGGGTGGGGGCACGTTCTTAGCGGATCGTTAAAATTTCCGGCAAAAGGATTTAATTTTAATTTACTCCTACCCCTCGTCGTTGGCGCTCCGTAAAACAAGAGCCCCGCGAAAAGGCACCGACTTTTTGTTTTGAGCGAGAGTGTTTGTGTGTGTACTTTTATAATTACTTTTTGGCGGCTGTCAAGCGAACGCGCGCGTCGGCGAAAAGATGGCGCTGCAAGCCTCCTTTGTCTACTAATTTAAATTTGCCCCCACTTTGCTTGTTTTGTATTCGTTTATTTTATTTTTTTTTTTTTGTGGCGAAGAGAGATTTTGAAGAAAGCCTTTAATTTTTAAACTTTGGGAAATCAGTGACTTTTGATATCAGTGGTTAGAAATGGTGTAAACAAGTTATAATTAGGGATGGCAGCACGGTTTGAGCACTCCAATTTACTTTTAAAGTTGTTTCTAATCCAATTTTATCAACAAGTGCATAGTTGTCTCATGTGAAATTTTGAATTTTTCAATTTATTAAATTAAAAATAGATCATAAAGATTCGTGGATACCTAACAGAATCCACCTTTCTATCTCATGTTAGAACACTTTAATAGAAAGAAAATGCAACAAAAAGCTCATTTACAAATTCTGTTCCTAGTTTTCTCAAATATTTGTGCGAAACTAAATTTCGATCCGAATAACGAAAAAAAGACAAAAATAAATATGGGATATTTTTAAATGACTCAGCAACTTCGATTTAAAAAAATTGGTTTTTCAAGAACCGATTTTCTGATCGAATTTGCATCTTCACATTTTTTCTATGTAGTAGAAGAATTAGGTAAGCAAATAAAATCGGCGAAAAAATAAGAACTATTGGAAAAAAAACTCTTGATTTAAATGACAAAAATGACATAATTTTAGATCAAAATATGTTTGGCTATGCTGCCAATATTAAAAAAAAAAAAACAAATATTTTTAAAAGTGTTGAAAATTGTTTGTATAAAAATAACATTATATTTAACTGTGGAGTCTAATTTAAAATTAAAAGAAAGTCCTAAAGCATATTGAATAAAGTGCCTAATTCTCTTTTTTTTTTTTTTTTGTTACCAGAAGACTCCATCATCCCTGTTTTTTAACGAAGAAATCAAAGAAAATTTCTCAAGAATTTTCCCCAAAAAAAGGCAGTTAAACCGAATTTTCAATAATGCTATCAATACATTAAAAAATCGGATTCCTGAAAACGGGTGTTCTAACTGATTTGGTATCTTTGGCTAATTGTAGCTGGTTGAGAAGAATCAAGAAAACAATATTTGAACTAAAAAAAAACTTTTTTTTACTATCCACACAAAGAAAAGAATTGCGAAAAATAAGAAGAAAAAAAATATCAGTTTTGCTCATGACAAAAAAACTTAAAAATGCAAAACAAGACGGCCAAAATTTGTTTGACAGTGCTGCCAATATTTAAAAAAAGCCAAATCTAAAATAATATGGTTTCAGATTTTGTTTAACAGTTAAAGCGGCAAAATTTATTAAAAAATAAAAACTTTTTTTTATGTTGAAAAAAGTGTATAAAAATTGTTTCATGTTTAGATTTAGAGCAAAATTTAAAATTCAAAAGTACAACAAGGCAAATTTTAGAAAAGTGAACAATTTTCAAGTTAAACTTTTTAACTGAAAACTTGATCTTTTCAGATATTTTTTTTTCGAAAAACGAAGTGAATTTCCTATCAAATTTCATTAAAAACTCAAAAAGGCAATTAATTTGGATTTTTTTAAATGCTGCAAAAGATTTTAAAATATAATACTTGAAAATGGATTTTTTGATCAATTCGGTGTCTTTGGAAAATTGTAGTTGGTTAAGAAGAATTAAGAAAACAATATTTGAGCTAAAAAGACTCTTTTTTACTATCCACACAAAGCAAAGAATTGCGCAAAATAGTTATAAAAATATCAGCTTTACTCGTGACGAAAAATGCCAAAAATGCAAAACAAGACGGTCAACATTTGTTTGACTGTGCTGCCAATATCTAAAAAAAAGCCAAATCTAATAAAAATATGATGGTTTCAAATTTTGTTTAGCAGTTAAGCTGGCAATATTTATTGAAAAAGAAAAACAAAATTTTTAAAATGTTTAAAAAGTGTATCGAAATTGTTTACTATTCAAATAAAATAGAGTAAAATTTTAAATTAAAAAGTGCAAAAGGCAAATATTGGAAAAGTGAAAAATTTTGAAATTATTTTTTTTAACTGAAAAATTGATCATTTCAGATTTTTTTTTCTACGAAAAACGAAGATCATTTCCTATGAATTTTCATTAAAAACTAAAAATGACAATTAATCCGTTTTTTTAAATGCTACAAAAGATTTAACAATATAAAACCTAAAAAAAGATTTTTCAATCAATTCTGTGTTTTTGAAAAAATTGTAGTTGGATGAGAAGATTTAAGAAAACAATATTTTAACTCAAAAAACTCCTTTTTAAATTATTCACACTAACAAAAAATCTCAAAAAAAATTTATTCAAAAATATATATTTTTGCTCATGATGAAAAGTAACATTCTTTGAACTGAAAACCAAGATGGTCAAAATGTATTTGACAGTGCTGCCAATATTCATTTATAAAAATTAAATGTCGAAAATGATGTGAATGAAATTTACATGATTAGATGTAGATTCATTTTTTTCACCTTAAGATTTGAACTCTACTGGTTTGTATAACTTTCGTCAAAATTGAAAAAAAGGAGCAACAATAGACATTTTGATAAAAACAATCCGGACAAAATAAATAAAATTGAATCGATTTTTTACATTTCTAATCTTTCAAGTGAAAACATTTTCAAGTATTTCAACTTGACGTCAAATATACAGTAAAATTAGTGATCTTTTTGAGTAATAGTAATAAAATTAATATTAATACATGAAAAATAAGTGAGGTTTTACTTTCATATCAATTAAAACCGCACTAATTTTTCATGTAATATTAATTTTAATTACTTTTTTTCAACAAGCAACACTGCCAAATTTCTATTTTGAGAAGTTTAAAAATAACTTTTTTTCAATTGGCAACACTGCCAAAAAAACATATTTTGAGAAGTTTATTTAATTTTTAATAAAAAGCATAAACATAACTTTTTTCAATTGGCAACATTGCCAACAATTCATATTTTGAGAAGTTTAAAAATAACTTTTTTTTTCAATTGGCAACACTGTCAAAAAATTATATTTTGAGACGTTTATTTTTTTTTCTAAAAAATAAAGAAATAGCTGAAAATGTTGCTTGCGACTGAAACTATGATATTATTAAATAATAATCTACTACTGCCATCTTTGCTGAAATATTCTTCGATTACGTTGAAAAACTCTACAGATCGAATTCCATTTTAGCCGCAATTTGTGAATACCTATTCCCAGCTCAATTCAGAGCAGTTTAAGAAACTGTTTTGAATTGAACCATCTAGACTTTGGGGAGAGACCCAAAAAAACCGTCCAACTCCAAGCGAAACTTTTTTGGCGAAATCGTGGAGATGTTTCCTTATCCCCTTAAAAAAGTGGAGCATCAACACTTCTCGTCTTTCAAATCCCTTCCCCAGTCGCCGGTGGAGATGGGTATTGTTTATATTCCCAACTTTCAATCCCTACACACAAAAAAATATCTCCGAATGTCACATCATTTATGATGTAACACTTTTGCACGTAATTAAACATTTAAATTTAAATGCAATTTGACGTGAATTTGCGACAAATTATACGTAAAACATGACTTTACGTGTGATTCAACCGTTTACGTCGAATCTCAAGTTTACATCAACTGAGTTTACATGTGATTCATTTTTTTCCGTTTCGAGTAAATTCACATTTTTTTTCTGTGTAGGCAACTTGGGCACATCACATGGCGAAGTCCAGTCTGCAATCAGCTTAAATCAATCCTGGCAAAGCGAAGCGATAAAAATAATATTTTTCTTCAAAAAGCCACCTTCTCAACTTCCAAAATTGCATTAACTCCATACCCCTCGTCAGTGCTGCCAGCTTTAATGTTCCCCCAATTGAATCCACTTAGCGCGCTCACACCGGCAAGTGCGCTCACCATTTGTTTACAATTTCCAGCATGAACATGAAAAAAAAAACAACATTAAAACAAAACAAATCGCTCGGAAATGCTCGGATGCCGGCTAATTGTAGCGGGCCAAAGATATCTCTCACGAGAGCCTGCGCCGATAATTGATTTCGGCTAATTAACCTATCATTACGCCTTTTTAGAGCCCCTCGCACGAAGAGAAGAGGGTGGTGGGGTCCGAGGGGTCCGAGAATCGTTCCAATTACACATCTTCCGGCGCGGCTGCAGCGCTCAGCTTTGGGGAGCGAGCTTCCATTATAATAATTACGCTATTAGCTGAAATCGAGATGTTGTTTGAAAACATTCGCCGCCGTCGGTTCTCCGCTTCCCCGCCAAATTGCCCGTCGCCCCTCTTCGAGGGGAAGGCGTGAGAAGAATTCCAAAGATGTTAAACACAGTGTTTGTGAGGAGAGATAACATCGATAATTAGTCGGAATTGGGATTAGTTTTCAATTTGGCACCTAATTTTCGTCGATTTGCGGGCGGCGCCATCTTGAAGCGATGTGCGCGCCGAGGGGCTCGACAATGGTCGTGGAACATTAGGGTTGCGCTCGAGCGTGCGCTCACACACAATGTTGATAATAAAGTGTAAATAGAATCATTTTTAATAGTTGGCGGTCGTAAAACGCGCGCGGGGGTCGGTCGGAAACCGCAGTAGGCCGTCAGTTAAACGTCAACCGAGGGGCTGCTGCCCGCCCATACGGCACCGAAAAGAAGAGTATAAAAATAAACTTATATTGCATCTCTGTCATAAAAAGGCGAGGGGCGCAATAAAAATAAACTGAATGAATACCCCCGGAGTACGATAAAGTTTAATGGGAGTGCCCCCCGTTGTTCTATTGGCCGGAGGTTGTCCCGTCGTTTCTTCTTCGAACCGAACGACAACGCAAATGGCTTGATCGTATAATAATTTTACGATCCGTGCCGGGGTGAAGAGAGCCCGAGAACCATCTTGTGAAGCCGTCGTCGTCGGAATCAAACGTCGTCGTGTGGATTGAGAATGAGATTTTTTTATTGCTTAATAATCATAACATGGGTTCGTGGCACATACTTACGGTCGGGGGGTCCACCGCCACTTGGGGGGAAAGGACCACAGGAAGTTAATAACACACTTCAGAGGGGATTTGCGGTAAATGTTTAGGGGGAGATTTGGGGCAGCCCTTTTTGACAGTTTACGGCAGGTTTGGTAGAATTGAATTGTCAGAAAATAATAAAAATGAACGTCATAAGAAGTAAATTTTATGCGAGGTTACAATAAAAATGCGAAAAAGCATTTTTGTAAAAAAGATTGGAAAATTTCTGTTGCGAAAAAAAACTGCAAATCTGGCATTCCTGAAATTATCTTTTCAAAACGTCACCTTTCTATACGAAATAAAAAAAACTTTTTTTTTTGCAGCGAAAAAAAAAACTGTAAATCTGGCATCCCTGAACTATACTTTAACGTCACCTTTCTACACGGAAAAAAATCACCCTCTTTGTTGTCCAACAATTGCCTTTTAATCTTGTATAAAGAAATATGAAAATTTTTGTTGCAAAAAAAAACTTCAAATATGGCATCACTGAACCAAACATTTCGAAACGTCACCTTCTTGCACGGAAAGAAAATCTACAGCGAAAAATCGCTCACTTTCCAACACAATTTCCTCTCAGTTTCTGATAAAAAAAAATCTGATTTTTTTTTTGCAGCGAAAAAAACTGCAAATCTGGCAACTCTGGAGAAAACTTTTCAAAACGTCACCTTTCGACACGGAAAAAAATCTCCCGTTAAAAATCGCTCACTTTCCCACACAACTTCCTCTCATCATGCCAACAAAAAAAAAGCGTTTCGCAGACAATGAAGCCGTATCGGAATCAATTTATCAATTTCGTAGCTGCGATCGTTACCCATCAAGTGTCCGCACCCGGAGGAATCCGCCCTTTGCTGTCAAAAAAAAACTTGAACCCGACGTTCCCGACGACGACGAGGTGAGAACATTCCCCTTCCCCTCGGTGTGACCCCTCGTCAGCTGCAACACCTCCAAGGAAGAGCTGTCAGATTAGTGCGCGGGGTGGGGGGCGCACCTCGCTTAAGGAATTAATTAACGGCGGGGGCTGACTGACGTAAAAAGGCACAAAGTAGAAGTTACGACCCCGCGGGTCCCGTTCGGTAGCCGCGCTCCGTGAGAAGAGCCAGATAAGACAAAACCCATAACAAGTTTTTTTTTCGTCGACGTTCTGCTTCTTCTGCTTTTGAGGTTATGGTCAGAAGGGCGTTCGAGGGGGCGCGGTGCGCCCCCTAATGTATTTAATTATTATGTCTTATGGTTGGGTTGTTCGCCTCCTCTTTTTTTCCGTCGTTCCTCGGTTTACGCACACTCTCACACTTCGGAAGTGCTTATTAGATGATGAGCTTCAAAGGGCAGTGTTGCCGGAAAGGGGCGCGAAGCGCCCTCGCATGAATAATTATGAAATTTGAGCGATAAACAACACGAAATTTTAATAAAATAAATATTAATTTAATTTTTATGCACGCGTGACGGAAACGTTCGTGCGTGTTAAGCCGTCTTCCTTCCGGAGGGCCACAACTCTTGGAAGTCATCAGGGCTTAACCGCAGAAAAGAAGGGGGCGGGGATCTCTAATGAATGTTTACGATGCGCCCTCACCCCTCGCACACACGCTTGTCAGCACATCATCTTTACACGAGCAACTACATGACTCCCGGAGGGGGGCAAAAAGGGACAGAATATAATGATAATATCAGCTGATGGGTAAGGTGGGGACAGGAAGTGAAACACGCTGTTCTACATGCTCGCCAGCTTAGCTCAAAAGTGCCACCGAGAGTAAACTGGGAGCGAAAGGTTTTCCGGGACGACCCCGACGACGAGGACGAGGGGTAAGACAAAGCCCTACAGGCAGCAATCGGCTTAACGGTTATGATAATGGGATGAGAGTGTTTAAACCCAGGGTGCTGCCATCTTGTGGATCCGGAGGTTTGTGTGTGGAAGCGATTACGGTGGGCTTAGCTTATGCTAAATTGAAAGTAATTGACGGTGGAAATCGCTGCGAAATTACGTGAGATTTGGTGAACGTAATCGGCAGTTGAAAACGTAGCAAAATTTCGTTGGATTTGATGGAAATTACAGATTGATATTTTTCCGTGTTCAAAGTAACAGTTAGCAAAAACGTACACGCTTCTGTTAAATCACTGAATTTAATTGAGAAAGGAAAACGTAGGAAAATCATGTTGAATTTTGTGTAAATTACCGACTGATTTTTTTCCGTGTTGAAAGTGACACCAAATTTTAAAATAAAAGCAACTAAACTGCATTTCCATAAACATCAACCGAGGGGTCCACCAACAAACTCGAAAAACGAAATTACCTCACTCTGTCAGGTCACCAATTTCCCACGCCACAGGTGAACGCGCCACGTGATGGGGCCACCCCCCTGCTCGGCCAATTTGTCCGAGGTTGAGCCCGGCACGACTCGGTGAACCCCTCGGCGCGCGCCGTCAAAAAGCCAAACTCCATTAAAAATAAAAATTCATTTTCGTGCTCTTCGTTCGCTCGATGCCACAATTTCAATGTTTTAGAGATTTAGAGCTGTGTCTTCTTGGGTTTTTTCGCCAAATTGACGGGGGGTGCGCGACGCGGCGAAGGCCGAGGGGTAGGAGAATTGCTAATAGTATGGTAATAATAATGTAATCAAATTAAATCAACCGTCATTAGCGTGAAGTGGTGTTGTGCGTAAATGAGGCGCGCGGAACGTTAAAGTGACAGCTTGAGATTTGTGTGTTTTTTTTTTTTGCGTTTGACGCGACGAGGGGTCCAACGCAAGTCCAACAATTGATGTGAATTTTGAGTTAATTGTACCAGTGAGGAAATTGGCAGCTCTTAAAGAAACATTCATGTAAAAGTGTAGACGTCAAGTTGCGTTAGTGATGTTTAAACTGGAACACTGCAAATGTCAACGTTTGCATGTTTGTTTTGATAATTTAAATTATTTTTTTATGTTGCAAATATCATAAGGTTGGCATATTCCTTTAGCGATTGATTGTTTTTAGAACTCCACAAATGTTCTTAAAATTGTTGATTTTTTTTATTAATTGCGATGTGTTTATCAAATAAAATTAAGTGGGCATGCTCCTCTAGCAATGTAAATCCTACATTTTTTTGTTTTTTTCTTTTATAAAATTCCGAAGGAAATTTATTCTGAATTATCATTTTTGGGGAAGCGGTCAGTTAGTAGTGAAATCAACAAGTTTCACCAGCGATATTTATTATTTGAACATTACAAATGGCTGCGTTTGCTTTTTTTTCAATTTTGAATTCAACCAATTTTATGAAGAGATAAACCAAATAAAAATGGTTGACATGTTCTGGTAGTGATGGTTGTTCCTGTAGAATGTCTCTAAACCCTACAAATGTTTGAAGAACAAAAAAATGGGTAGAAAATTCAATCGAAACAAGCATTTTCGAGGAAGCGGTCACCTGGTAATGAAATCAACAAGTTTAAATAGCGATGTTTATTACTGGAACGCTACAATTGTCTAAATTTACTTTTTTTTATCAATTTTGAATTCAACCAATTTTATGAAGAAATAAACCAAATTAAAATAATTGACATCTTCTTGTAGTGATGTTTGTTCCTGTAGAATGTCTCTAAACCCTACAAATGTTTGATAAACAAAAAATTGGGTAGAAAATTCAATCGAAACAAGCATTTTCGAGGAAGCGGTCACCTAGTAATGAAATCAACAAGTTTAAATAGCGATGCTTATTACTGGAACACTACAAATGTCTAAATTTCCTTTTTTTTGTCAATTTTGAATTAAAGCATATTTAAGAGATACACCAAATAAAAATGGTTGACATGTTCTTGTAGTGATGGTTGTTCCTGTAGAATGTCTCTAAACCCTACAAATGTTTGATGAACAAAAAATTGGGTAGAAAATTCAATAGAAACAAGCATTTTTGAAGAAGAGGTCACGTAGTAGTGTAATCAACAAGTGTCAATAGCGATGTTTATAACTGTAACACTACAAATGTCTTTTAAATTTTGAATTTAACCAATTTCAGGAAGAGATATACTGAACAAAAATAATAGACATGTTCTTGTTGTGATGTTTATTTCTGAAGAATCTCTTTCAACCCTGCAAATGTTTGAAGAGTAAAAAATTGGGTAGAAAATTTAAAATTCAACCAATTTTATGAAGAGACACACCAAATAGAAATAGTTGACATGTTCTTGTAGTTAGTTAGTTTTGCTTTGCATAACATTTCAAATTTGTTAAAACGCTTGAAAAATATTAAAATAAATTCAGTGGACAAACTCCTCTAGCGATGTATGTCTCTTGAGCTCAACAAATGCCATTAAAGCAAAGATATTTTCTAGAAAATTCCTACTAAATTATCATTTTTGAGGAAGTGGTCACGTAGCAGTGGTAATAATAGAAATCAACAAGTTTCGCTAGCGATATCAAATATCTCTACAAATGTTCTAAAAAAGATGTAATTTTCGTCAATTTTACCGCTTTTCGAGCGATCTTTCAACCTTAGTATAACTTTTCCAAATTTTTAATTAAATTGCGAAATATTGGATAAAATTAAGTGGACATACCCCTCTAGCGATGTATGTCTCTAGAACCCTACAAATGTTCAAACAGAAAAGGGATTTTCTATAAAATTCCAACGAAATTATCATTTTCCAGGAAGTGGTCACCTAGCAGTGGTAATAGTAGTGAAATCAACAATTTTCGCTAGCGACATTTGAATGGAACTCTACAAATGTCTTCAATAAAAGTTATTTACGTAAATTTTACCGCTTTTGGAGTGATGTTTCAACGGGAACACTATACATGTTTTGCTTTGTATAACTGTTTAAATTTGTTAAAACAATTGCAAAATATTAAATAAAATTCAGTAAACATACTACTCGAGCGATGTATGTCTCTAGACCCCTACAAATGTTAAAACAGAATAGAGATTTTCTAGAAAATGTCAACGAAATTATTTTTTTTAGGAAGTGGTCATCTAGTAGTAAAAGAGTAGTAATGAAATCAACCAGTTTTGCTAGCGATTTTTGAATGGAACTCTACAAATGTTCTCAAATAATGTTATTTACGTCAATTTTACAGCTTTTCCACCCTAATTTTCAAGCAAAAAAAACTCAAACAATACTGTCCAGCAATGTATACTCTCCGGTGAGGTTCCTTCACTCAACAGCCGAACCGCGCGAGTTCGCCCAAGGCGAGCAATGAAAGAGAGCGCGAACCGTCAAAAAAGAGCTCACGAGTGAGTAAGAAGAAGAATACTCGCCGCAAGGGGCGATGCAAAAAAAACGCTCTGAAAAAAAACGAAGCAAAAATGAATAATGATGATGATGATGATGGCTTAGCCGAAGAGGTAGCTATTATGGGTTGTTATACACAGCGTATAATTTGTAATTCATTTCACTTAGTTCTGTGTTCTTTGTTTTCCTGCTCCTCCTCGTCGTCGGCGTCTTCTTCTTCTTTCTGGCACATTCTTGTTTGTTGACTTGTTCACTTATTCCTCTTCTCTCGTTTTTTTTTTCTTTTGTGTCCAATTGTTGCTCGTGAAGTGGCCTTTTTGCGCGCGATGCTCTTGCTAAAGTTGTTGATGCTATTATTATTAAAATATTTCATTAGTTTCGAGCTACTGAATATTCAAAAGTGTTATGGCTTTTTGTTGATTTTTTTTGCTTCTTCTCTCTGCCACTTCGCTCTTGGGTTCGAACGCTTGAACATCTGCTTTATGGCTCGTGAAACGAATGAATGATGTGGATGGGTATGAAATGGGTAAAGTATTTTTAAATGCACTGGTGTGTATTGTGTGCAGGAGCCTCTTTTTTCGCTACTTTGCTGTCTATTTAAGGCGAAGCGTGATTTAAAATAATTAATAATGATGGGATTTTGTAAACTTTTGATGAGCCTTTGTCAGAATGGATAATTGAAATAGCTCTCTATTCATGTTTTTTTTTTATTTTCAAAAGAGGGTGAGCGATGTCCATAAAAAAGTCACGCAACCCTGCGTTTGACAGCTGTGCGCAGGGTTGGGGCGCCATCTACCCGTCACTAGCGCAATTGCGACCCCAAACATTTCAATTCAGTCTCAATTATTCAACAATTAAGTTTGATTGAAGTAATTGATGTTAATTAATGGCTTCCAAAGTCGTCGATGGCGACGACTGCCCGTCGTCGCCGTCGTCCACGGAAACGATTGCCCGGCGACTTACTTTATGGTGTAATTTTCTTAATTATTTCCCGTGTTACACGTCAAAGTGAGTACACTCACGCGACCGAGAGGGGCGACCCCGATTGGCCCGAGATGTGTACTCTGTTGCTACTGCTGTTAATTTATGGGTAATTAAATCTAAATTAAGCGCAATCACGATCGCAACGAATTGAAATGATTTGTTTATCGCTGTTTGCTACAAAACTCGATAAATGTCGTTTCGTGACCGCCGGCGGAGTGATTTCGCCTCTTGATTACCACTGAAAGCACGTTATTGTGGGCAGAGATTAACGATAACTAGAATTCTTTTGTTACGTTAGCGATGTTTAAGCTAGGAACGCTACAAATGTTTAAAGAATTTGGCCTATAATCAACTTTAAATGTCGAACGATCTCCGTTAGCGATGTGTGAACTCTACAAATGTCGCACAAATTCAACCCTTTTCCACCAGCTGTTGAGCGTGTCAAGGCAAAGTTAACCTCAATTGACGAACAGGCCGCAAACGAATCGCTCACACACAAATATGGGCCCCGTTGACGGTCGTGGGGTGAAGTGTAAAATTGAAAGGTTAATTAATCCTACCCCAACCCGGTGTCACAAACCACAAACCGTCCTCGTTATTTCCATGTCATCGTCGTTAAATCGTTTAGCGCGAGCGCACGTTGCTAAACTGGTAATTAATTGTCACTCTCCGCGCGCGAACTGTGAGCTTGTCGAGTAGTGCAATTTGCGCCGAGGTTTCGACTTACTCTCGCCGACAGATGTCGCGCTCTCGGCATCACGTTTGCCGCTACTGGATCCCGGGGACCTTAATCAGCGCCTAATTACATCTTAATTTTATTACTTCCTCTGGCGCGTCCAGAGTCCAATAAAACCGCTCGACGTCGTCGTCAGAAACGATCCTCGCATTGGTGGACCCCTCGTTACACTCTAAAATTGCACTGCGCTAAAAATAGCGATAAAAAGCACTCTTATTCTCTTTATTCGTCGTCTAATGGTAACACGGGGCAATAAAAGAGGCCGCCACTATCCTAGATTTCGGGGGGTTTTACAACCGCGCGCGTTGATGGGGTCCGCAAATGGCAAATGCCAATTATTTTACGACCCTGTTTTATGGGCGTGTTGTTGAAAATTTCCGTTGAGCAACCCTCCGAAGACCGTCGTCGTCGCTATGCCGTGTGTATGTGATTACTAATTAGCACTTTTATTATGAATGCACTGCTGCGTGCGACACCTAGCGGCGAAAGTAACTGTCAATCGCAACTGTACAGACGCCATCTCTGACTAAGTTTTGGAAATTCTGACTTCAAGTCTCGCTAAAACTATCATTTCTGACTCCAGCTTATCCAGATTTGTAGAATCCAACTCCTACTTCAAATCTCCATAAAGCTGGACTTTACCGACGCCATGTCCGTCTCATTTGGATTTGAAAATTAATACGGCAAGTCCCTTAAAAGGTTTAAGGACTATCGATTCCAACTCAAGATTGTCCACGTTTGTAGAATCCTGCTCAAAAATTAAAAAAAGCTGAATATTACCAGCGCCATCTTCGTCTTATTATGATGTGTAAATATTTTGACTTCAAGTCTTCCAAAAAGCTAAAACTCTCAATTTCCGACTCAAGCTTATGCAGATTTGTAGAGTACAACTCCTACTACAGATCTTCAAAAAGCTTGACTTTACCAACGCCATCTTCGTTGCATTAGGATTTGTGCATTTCGACTTCAAGTCCCCAAAAAAAAAAAACTCTTCTGATTCCGACATGAGCTTATCAAGATTTGCAGAATCCAACTTGTACTTCATATCTGCAAAAAGTCAAAATTTACCGACGCCATCTTCGTCTCATTTGGATTTGGAGACGCCGATTTCAAATCCAAAAAAACTGAAACAGTACCAATTCCGATATTAGATTATCTAGATTTGCAGAATCCAACTCCGACACTAGATCTTCAAAAAAGGCCAGACTTTGCTGACTCCTCCTCCTGCTAATAACGGCTCAATTATGAAGCAAAATCTAACAACACGGCCTAAACCGGCTGCAATTTCAGCATATCAAAAAGTGTAGATTCCGTCTCCGAGTCTAGCTCTTCTAAATGAGTAGTTTCCACTGACTAACAAAAATTGAAGATTTGGACTTCAAGTTTGAAAAAAAATACGACTTCAGCATTTCAAGATTTGTAGAATATGACTCCTGACCGCACTCAACCACTTGAAATTACGGCTTAACAAATTACTGAAATTACTAAAATTACTGAAATTACTAAAATTAGAAAAATCCAGAAATTATCAAAATGAACAAAATTTAAACAAATCACCAAAATTATCAAACCATAGTCCAAATAACCAAAGTCGATAAAATCACCAAAACGACCAAAATGACCAAAATATTCTAAATAAACAAATAACCAAAGTTACCTAAATGAACTTCACCCAAATTACCAAAATTACATAAATTACAAAAATTACAAAGTAAATCAAAATTACCAATATTACCACAATGACCAAAAAAACGAATACCATAATGACCACAATGACCACAATTGCCAAAATCCCAAAAATAACCAAATCGTCAAAATCATCAAAATGACCTAAATGACCAAAATTCAAAAAATAAAACCAAAATTATCAACATACCCAAAATTACTAAAATTATCAAAATTTATACAAAAAAACCAAAATTACCTAAATTACCAAAAGTTCCAAAATAACCATAATTGACAATATCATCCAAATGACCAAATTTACTTTAAAAAAGACCAAAATCGATAAAATTTAAAAAAAAAAACATTCTGAAATAAACAAATTTAACAAAATCACCAAATTTACCAAAACTAGCAAAATATTGAGAAAAAAAAACAAAATGACCAAATAATCAAATTACATAAATTAGCTAAATTTCAGAATCGGTGAAATTCGCCATAATGGCTTGAATGACCTAAATCATCAAAATGACCAAATTCACTAAAATAATTAATTAGCAGAATCTACAAATTTACCGAAATAACCAAAATTAAAGAATAAAATTTACAAAAATTTCAAAACGGATCAAATTTTCAAAAAATACTGAGATCAACAAAATTACTAAATTACCAAAATGATCTAAATCATCAAAATCACCAAAATCAAGAGATGACCAAAATTACAGAAACAATAAAATAGACAAATAACAAAACGAACAAAATTTTAAGTAAAAGTTGATAATTGAATAATCTTTTGGAGTCAGGACCACCAAATAACCAAAATGACCTAAATGACAAAAATTAGAGAAAAGTACAGAATATTACGATTCCAACTCCGACCTCAACTCAAGTTTCCAAAACATTAGCTTGAACTTTGGCGGGCTTTAAATCTTGACTAGTTCCAGTCTGATATTTTTGATGAGCTGTATTCGGAGTTGGATTCTACAAATTATGAGTAGCTGGAGCTTTCGACAGAGTCAGTGTTAGAATCTACAAATCTTGATAAACCAAATGCAGTTATGGAGTTCCGACTCAAATATTGTTAGCCGGAGTTAGACACGGTATAATTGGGATTTTTTAGAATGCTGAAGATGGAGTCGGATTCAACATATCTTGATAGGCTAGTTCTGTCAAATTTAACTCTTGTTTAACATGATTTGTCTTCTCCGACTAACGAATCTAGCTCATCAAAAAACAGTTACCATAGACAACTCTGGTAATTTTATGATTTGTAGAATTCGAATCCACCTCCAGATCTTCAAAAATACCTTACATTATATTGACTTCGACTTTTCTGGATTACATATCATGTGACAGATCCATTCTTTAAACGAGTCACAAGTTAGCTGAAGATTCCTCAATTTTGTACACTTTTATTTGTTGAGCGCAAGAGTTGGAGTCGGATTCTACAAAACTTGACAAGCTAACTCTACCAACTCTTACTCTTGTTTTTTAGTAGAATTTATCTCCTCAGACTTTGGTGCTCACTCCGCGATTTCGAATCCAGCTTCGAAACAAGCTACATAGTCTCAACCCTGTGTTTTTAAATAATTTGTAGAATTCACCTCCAATTCCATCTCTTCAAAAATACCGTACTGTACTCTGATTTCCTGGATTTTATATCTGAACGGTTCTAATTTTTTACACATGTTTGAGATTTTTACAAGCTTCATGAACATCAGAATTTCCTAGCTAGCCAAGGGTTATCCACAACTCAACTGGAACAATGACTCTCGAAGCTCGGCCCAAGACGACACGGTGTGTTTCCTCCGAGCACCACACCAACATTTGCTACAATATGATAATAACAGTAACCTGTTTGTGAGAGAGGCTGGCTGTCACTTGCATTGTCGCGGTGAAGGGGTAGGGTCGTGTGGGGGTATGTTGAGAGAGGCTGTAATGACTACGTGCTCTCTCAAGACTACGACGACGAGTCAAGTTGACGATCTTCGTCACCGTCTGCTTGTGCAAGATGCGATAATGACCTTCCCCGCAGGCTGCTAATGGCTGTGTAATGGAATATCTCCTTAGGGGGGGGAGCACGTTCACGGAGCCGACTAGCGACATCTGTTGGCCGAAACTCGTCGCATAAATAACTAAACAGATGCAGCTCTACGAAATAAGTTGTTGCTAACAAGACAGATAGCATTGCACTGCACTGGCGGTTGGTCTCGCGGTGCAGCATTCCAATTTATGCAAATCTCTGACCACCGCCGGTTCCGTTCCCAGAACGTCGACCAACGACGGTGCGCTAATTTGAATATCAAACAACGACTGTGCACATATATTTCTTTCGAACCGCAGAATAATATGTAATCGCTTCCCAATATGGCGCAGAAGCATATTCCAAAAAAGGGGGTTCCGCCTCCGCCACCGCACGACTGTGAACGTGCCACCCCCAACCCCATTCGGAATCCCGCGCGATATTAATGTCATTTGTCTGCCAAACAAAATTTAAATGTACACAAACATTGCATTGTAAATGCAACGGCTTCGCCGTTTTGTTCGCAGTGGAATGAAAATTAAATTTACAAACCACCGCGAAGTGGTTTTTAAAATGGTTCGGCGCGCAAACAGTCGACTGTGAACGGACCCCTCGGCGCCGCAGCAGCTGTCAAAATGAAATGCACGTTAAACTCGGAACCACCACCCCTTTCGCTCTCTCTAATTCAATATCGGGGGTACAAACTTCGTTTCGGTCACAGTATGCAAAAAGTGTGGTGCACTCTCGAGTGCAATCCGCAAACATCCGCAAATCCGGTGCGCGCACGGATTTGGTCCCCGGTCGTTGGTGGACCCCTCGTGCATATGTGAGAGCGCGCGCATATAAATCGAATAACCGAAACCATTATTATTCAATGAAATTAATATTTATGGATTGAGCGAAACCAATTTACAAATAATAATAGCTCGGTTTTGGGGGGTTTGCGTCGAACCGCAAAAAGCGGATGTTATTGAAAGGGGGGGAGGAGGGGTGATGTAGGTTCTAGCAGGGACGCGCCCCTAGTCCCTAGGGGACAACCGTTCTCGCTCTCAGGACGGATGCATCGAACGGTGAAGTGCATCGGTGCGGTTAAGAACTGTCCCTTGGTAGGACGGGTTCAATTTTATTTGAATATTTTGTCATTTTTGAAATTAAGGTCTTTAGGTCAATCAGATCATTTAGGTTATTTTTGTCAATTTTGACAATTTCTAAAATTTCTAAAATTTCGACAATTTCGACAATTTTGACAATTTTGACAATTTCGACAATTTTGACAATTTTGACAATTTTGACAATTTTGACAATTTTGTTAATTTTGACAACTGTGAATACAAAGAGACGAGTTGTTCCTTTTAATTCCGCTATATATTTTTAATATATTGACAGATACGTATTTCGTCTACTACTTGCAGACTTCATCAGTGTTCTGTTCTCGAGAACAACTCGTCTCTTTGTATTCACAGTAATGCATTCTGCTAAAACGCTCAACCAAACCACAATTTTGTCAATTTTGACAATTTTGACAATTTTGACAATTTTGACAATTTTGAAAATTTTGACAATTTTGACAATTTTGACAATTTTGACAATTTTGACAATTTTGACAATTTTGACAATTTTGACAATTTTGACAATTTTGACAATTTTGACAATTTTGACAATTTTGACAATTTTGACAATTTTGACAATTTTGACAATTTTGACAATTTCGACAGTTTTGACAATTTTGACAATTTTGACAATTTTGACAATTTTGACAATTTTGACAATTTTGACAATTTTGACAATTTTGACAATTTTGACAATTTTGACAATTTTGACAATTTTGACAATTTTGTCAATTTTGTCAATTTTGTCAATTTTGTCAATTTTGTCAATTTTGTCAATTTTGTCAATTTTGTCAATTTTGTCAATTTTGTCAATTTTGTCAATTTTGTCAATTTTGTCAATTTTGTCAATTTTGTCAATTTTGTCAATTTTGTCAATTTTGTCAATTTTGTCAATTTTGTCAATTTTGTCAATTTTGTCAATTTTGTCAATTTTGTCAATTTTGTCAATTTTGTCAATTTTGTCAATTTTGTCAATTTTGTCAATTTTGTCAATTTTGTCAATTTTGTCAATTTTGTCAATTTTGTCAATTTTGTCAATTTTGTCAATTTTGTCAATTTTGTCAATTTTGTCAATTTTGTCAATTTTGTCAATTTTGTCAATTTTGTCAATTTTGTCAATTTTGTCAATTTTGTCAATTTTGTCAATTTTGTCAATTTTGTCAATTTTGTCAATTTTGTCAATTTTGTCAATTTTGTCAATTTTGTCAATTTTGTCAATTTTGTCAATTTTGTCAATTTTGTCAATTTTGTCAATTTTGTCAATTTTGTCAATTTTGTCAATTTTGTCAATTTTGTCAATTTTGTCAATTTTGTCAATTTTGTCAAAATGAGCAAAATGACCAAAATAACCAAAATAACCAAAATAACCAAAATAACCAAAATTACCAAAATGACGAAAATGACGAAAATGACCAAAATGACCAAAATGACCAAAATGAAAAAAAAAGTCAAAATGACCAAAATGACAAAAATAACCAAAATGACCAAAATGACCAAAATGATCAAAATGACCAAAACTCGGATTAGTTTTCAAAATGCCGTAAGAGCCATTGGTAAACCTACTTGGAAAAATTAATATCTAAAACGCTCGAGATTGTTCATCTACACGTCCTTCAAGTGCCCCAAACTAAAAATAAACGAAATTTTGTCTCATTTTTGAGAAAAACAAAAATTAGTGTAGGAGTTTTTGAAAACTCACCCGAAAAAATGACCAAAATGACCAAAATGGCCAAAATGACCAAAATGACCAAAATGACCAAAATGACCAAAATGACCAAAATGACCAACATGACCAACATGACCAAAATGACCAAAATGACCAAAATGATCAAAATTACCAAAATGACCAAAATGACCAAAATGACCAAAATGACCAAAATGACCAAAATGACCAAAATGACCAAAATGATAAAATGACCAAATGATAAATGATAAAATGACCAAATGACCAAATGACCAAATGATAAATGACCAAAATGACCAAATGACCAAATGATTAAAATGACCAAAATGACCAAAATGACCAAAATGACCAAAATGACCAAAATGACCAAAATGACCAAAATGACCAAAATGACCAAAATGACAAAATGACCAAATTGACAAAATTGACAAAATTGACAAAATTGACAAAATTGACAAAATTGACAAAATTGACAAAATTGACAAAATTGACAAAATTGACAAAATTGACAAAATTGACAAAATTGACAAAATTGACAAAATTGACAAAATTGACAAAATTGACAAAATTGACAAAATTGACAATTTTGACAATTTTGACAATTTTGACAATTTTGACAATTTTGACAATTTTGACAATTTTGACAATTTTGACAATTTTGACAATTTTGACAATTTTGACAATTTTGACAATTTTGACAATTTTGACAATTTTGACAATTTTGACAATTTTGACAATTTTGACAATTTTGACAATTTTGACAATTTTGACAATTTTGACAATTTTGACAATTTTGACAATTTTGACAATTTTGACAATTTTGACAATTTTGACAATTTTGACAATTTTGACAATTTTGACAATTTTGTCAATTTTGTCAATTTTGTCAATTTTGTCAATTTTGTCAATTTTGTCAATTTTGTCAATTTTGTCAATTTTGTCAATTTTGTCAATTTTGTCAATTTTGTCAATTTTGTCAATTTTGTCAATTTTGTCAATTTTGTCAATTTTGTCAATTTTGTCAATTTTGTCAATTTTGTCAATTTTGTCAATTTTGTCAATTTTGTCAATTTTGTCAATTTTGTCAATTTTGTCAATTTTGTCAATTTTGTCAATTTTGTCAATTTTGTCAATTTTGTCAATTTTGTCAATTTTGCCAATTTTGTCAATTTTGTCAATTTTGTCAATTTTGTCAATTTTGTCAATTTTGTCAATTTTGTCAATTTTGTCAATTTTGTCAATTTTGTCAATTTTGTCAATTTTGTCAATTTTGTCAATTTTGTCAATTTTGTCAATTTTGTCAATTTTGTCAATTTTGTCAATTTTGTCAATTTTGTCAATTTTGTCAATTTTGTCAATTTTGCCAATTTTGTCAATTTTGTCAATTTTGTCAATTTTGTCAATTTTGTCAATTTTGTCAATTTTGTCAATTTTGTCAATTTTGTCAATTTTGTCAATTTTGTCAATTTTGTCAATTTTGTCAATTTTGTCAATTTTGTCAATTTTGTCAATTTTGTCAATTTTGTCAATTTTGTCAATTTTGTCAATTTTGTCAATTTTGTCAATTTTGTCAATTTTGTCAATTTTGTCAATTTTGTCAATTTTGTCAATTTTGTCAATTTTGTCAATTTGGTCAATTTTGTCAATTTTGTCAATTTTGTCAATTTTGTCAATTTTGTCAATTTTGTCAATTTTGTCAATTTTGTCATTTTTTTCAATTTTGTCAATTTTGTCAATTTTGTCATTTTTGTCACTTTTGTCATTTTTGTCAATTTTGTCAATTTTGTCAATTTTGTCAATTTTGTCAATTTTGTCAATTTTGTCAATTTTGTCAATTTTGTCAATTTTGTCAATTTTGTCAATTTTGTCAATTTTGTCAATTTTGTCAATTTTGTCAATTTTGTCTATTTTGTCAATTTTGTCAATTTTGTCAATTTTGTCAATTTTGTCAATTTTGTCAATTTTGTCAATTTTGTCAATTTTGTCAATTTTGTCAATTTTGTCAATTTTGTCAATTTTGTCAATTTTGTCAATTTTGTCAATTTTGTCAATTTTGCCAATTTTGTCAATTTTGTCAATTTTGTCAATTTTGTCAATTTTGTCAATTTTGTCAATTTTGTCAATTTTGTCAATTTTGTCAATTTTGTCATTTTGGTAATTTTGGTCATTTTGGCCATTTTTGTATTTTTTTATTATTTTTGTTATTTTTGTCATTTTGTAATAAATCTCTTAAATATTCAAAATGATCAAAATTACAAAATAAAAATTCTTAATTTAAAAATAAATCCAAATGATCTAAATGACCAGGCCATTCAGGTCATGACCTAAATGACCTAAAAGACAAAAAAAACTAAAATAACTTATATGGTCACCGTGGTGGAACCAAGGGTTAAATCACAGCCTTAACCGAATTGCCTACCCACCCTTGGGTCCGCAGGGAGTCCGGACCCCGGGGGGTGAGGACACAGAAGTGCATGCAAAACATCGAACCTCGCTCGTACAGCCCCACTCACACACGATTTGATTTGCATCGATATATCCAACCGAGCACGAAACCGTTCCGTTTTGCGTCGAGACTCTGGTCACGGACCATGTCGAATGTTCATAAGCATAATAGTGTATTAAATATATACATGAAATCAGATTAGTTTATAACAAACCGTCCATAAACATCGCCGCCGTCGTCGTTTCTCTAGTTTAGCCCGCGTCCGCTTGAGGTCGCCTTCTTGCTTGCTGCTGCTGCACACTGGAATAAAATCGCGTCGCTAAACGACAGCTTTGACGCCATAAATATAGCGTGCACTGGTTTGAGGTTAGGACGCTTTTTCGTAGTGGTCACGCGCGCGCCAGCCTTTTGACAGCGCGGCGATCTTGTCGAAGCACCAACTTAATCGCGCGCGCTACATTGCGGGTTATCGCGCTCGGACATAATAAATTCAACCTGTGCAGAGAGATCGAAGATCATGCCCGCGGTCTTCGCCGTGAATGCATAATAAATTTCGCGGCTGTCAAACGAAATCCCGCTCTCCTCTCGGCGATTGCAGCGCCGCCGGTCGGCGAGAGCAAGAAAATAATTAATTTCTTGTATAAATTATCCTATCGGGGTACGAACTCCGGGTTGACATCTCGAAAAAGGTTGTGCAATCGCAGCATGCTACCGGGGAGAGCGTAATCACATTAGTTATCGATGCTTTTCGCAGGCTACTGCGATGGCGACCGGTTTCTTTTGTGGGTCCCCCCTCGTGCCAATGGGCTGTGATTATCGGTCGTTCCGAGCGAGTGGGGCCACCAACACCATTATCGACGCCATTAAGTCCGTGGTCGTATACGGTACGACCCCCGTCGGTTGGCAGGTTAGAAAGGCTGTTAGCACCTGCTCAACCGCGAGTAAAGCGTGTAGTTAGCTGTTTAGTGATTAGTTGGACTTGACGAGAGATCAATAGAAGGCTGATGGATTTAAGTCTTGGCTACATTGACTCTTAATGTTGACATGCATCTTGTTCTACTTCTTAATAGATGGCGTTGTCTTCTTAGATTGAATAGAGTGTAAATTCATTTCCTGGCATCAATTTGACGAGAGACCAATAGAAAGGATATTGGTTTGAGTCCTAGATAAGTTATCTGCCAATCTGCATTTGTGTTGCGCACATTTTACTCTACTTCTCAATAGATGGCGTTGTCTAACTTGATAAACTAGAATATAACTTTCCTTTTATCAAATGGACATCAATTTGACGGGAGACGAATATAGAGAAAACTGGGTTGAGTCCTCGCTATGTAATTTTCTTGGTGGCAGATATTTTGATCTAGTACTCAATAGGTGGCGTTGTAGTGTTTGATTGGTTTACAATTGGACTTCAATTTGGAAGGAAAATAGATATGTTGATCTTGTAGATGACACAAATGTTTCTATACTGCTCAATAGATGGCGTCGTCACACTTGATTGCAAAGTGACCTTTTAATTTAAATCAAATACGCCGATTACTCGCCACAAACAATCGCTCTAATACTTCCATCGGTAAACAATCCGCACAAATTGAATTACACCAAACCTGTCGCAACAGTTTGCTCGCTCGCTCGGATTGTAATCCCGCTCCGTTTCGTTTCATATGAGAATTAATTGCAACAATTAATCAAATATGCAGATTAATTCGCCCACTCGAGCGCGCCGCCACCCGGCGGTGACTAGCGGAAGTGTAAGCGAAACGCGGGGTGCCAGGCATTAGTAGCACCATTCATTTACCTTGTAATTATTTTAATGAATGGATTATTTCTCACTTACTGTGACGAGTGAGAGGGGGGCGTCCACCGCGAGAGGGCGCCCTCAAATGGGTAAATTAATTCAAAATTAATAAATATTGATTCCCCGCCATCAGCGATGGCGTGCCAACGACGACACGAGGGGGCGCCAATCGGATTAAATGGGTGCGTGGTGATGTTTCCCCCGCTCGCCACTAGATGGAGCGCGCGCGCGCTATCTGTTTGCAAATTGATTAAATCAATAATTTACGACGATTTATCCCCTCGTTTTATTCTGTGCCGCGCTTCGATGAGTATGTAAATTGGCACACACGTTCAAATCACACATACACACAGTACACATGAGTAAATTATCAATTATTAATCGACTACAATGTTTCCATTCCCCTCAATTTCCAGGGTTCTGATGGAGGGTCAGTCGTATTCGCCGCGACACCACAGTCGCAGTCCGCGGCGGCAGCACAGTCGCAGCAGGGTCCAGCGGCGTCAGCGGGGGCGGCCGTCCCGAGTCCGGCGGCGCCCCGCAAGTCCGACTTCCCCCCGACGGGGCTTCCGCTCAGCAACGGGCCGCTGGCCGGACTGGCCGGCAGTGCCAGCCCGGTGGCGGGTCCGCCGGGTGCGAGCGCGGCCGGTCCGGCCCCGCCTGCGCCCTCACCGGCGCCCGCCGCCCTTCCACCGCCCAGCCTGCCACCGCCTTACCCCACGACACCAATGCAGGTGAGTGTCCCAGATCGTCACTGGGTTGTGTCTTGGGGCTTAAATCTTCTTTGTGTAACTGCTGCCATCTAGTTACGAGTAGTAGTAGTTTCTTCTAATATTCTTGAGTTTTAGGAACCCCGTCATCTAGTTACGAGTAGCTGAAATTGTTGTTATCATTTGATATTATTAAATTTGTAATTTTTGTGGCAACTCCATCTGTTAGCTTATAGCAGCAATATATAACTGTATCTTAGATTGGTTCATCCTAGCACAATGGCAGCCATCTAGTTACGAGTAGCTGAAATTGTTGTTATCATTTGAGGATCTCATTTGTCCAACTACCGCCATCTAGTTACGAGTAGTAGATCTCGTTGATATTATTCAATTATCCAATGTTTTGACAACGCCATCTGTTAGCTAATATAAGCAAAAATGGATGTGTCGTAGATTAAATCTTTCTAGAATGCTGTCTTAGTTTAAATATTTCTATTACAACGACCGCCATCTAGTAACAAATAGCCAAAATATTTTTTATCATTTGAGATTCTTCATTGTTAGGAAAATTCCATCTAATATTAGAGTATCCTTTGTCCAACTATCGCCATCTAGTTACGAGTAGTAGATCTCGTTGATATTATTAAGCAAAAATGGATGGGTCGTAGATTTATCCTTTGTAGTATAACGACCGCCATCTAGTAACGAATTGAAGTTTTGCAATGCGATTGTGTTTCAAATGTAGGTGGCTTTCCAAAAATCGTATTCCTTTCTGCTGGATTGAAGAACACATTCGCTTATTTCTCATGATTCAATCAATCTTAATGAAACTGGTTGCAAAAGACGAGATTTTTTTTTTTTTGCTTTAAAGTAACGAACATCAATTTTTGGGCGCGCAAAAAATTGTGAACTTTTTCTTTAAAAAAAACATGTTTTGGAGCACGAAAAAAATAGTGTTCATATACGGGTAACTGAAATAACCAGTTATATAGTTGATAACAGATGTGTTTACGTATATTCAACAATTTTTATTGATTTTTGACAGACTTTCTTGCCAAATAAACCAAATTACTAACTTATTCTAAATTTACAGTTTACTCATAGAAAAATTAAACAAATATTGGAAAATTCTACACCAAATTGTTGGAAATAATTTTCCTCATTCGAATCCGGCATAAGTTTTATAAAAATGTTGATTATGGAGGAAAAAAAATACATTTTTTCAAAAAATCATAGGTTTACGCTATTTGCTCATACGTGGCGACATGTATCTTTGAGCTTTGCAGAAAATCCTCTATTGTGGAAGCAATGCCATCTATTGGCAAAATCTCCTTCGTACAACTAACGCCATCTAGTAATGCGTAGAAAAAAAAATCATTTTTACCTTTTAAGATTGTCTAGCTCTTCATTGCTGGCACAATGCCATCTATTGGCGAAATCTCTTTAGTACAGCTACTGCCATCCAGTGACGAGTAGCTGATATCGTTGTTATCATTTGATATTATGTAGTTTTTCATTGCGGGAACAACGCCATTTATTAGTGAAATCTTCTTTGCCGATCTACCGCTACCTTGTTAGGAGTAAAACAATCATTTTTACCATTAAACAATGCCATCTATTGGCAAAACCTCCTTTGTACAACTATCGCCATCTTGTAACGAGTAGAAATATCTCTTATCATTTGAAGTTAACAAGCTCCTCCAAAACTGTCTATTAGCTAAATCTTCTTTTTAAAACTAGCGCCATCTAGTTAAGAGTAGCAGATCTAGTGCTATCCACTATTATATTGAATGTAATAACAACGCAATCTGTTGGCTAATAGAAACAAAAAAAACGAATATTGCGATTTATCCCAAAATAAACTGTCAACCGTTTGCAAATTGACCATAAAATGTAACGTCTCCCCCTTTTTATCTCCGACTCGACTCGCGCAAAAACAATTCCTGCCCATGTACGGGTCGTAAAAAATCTTCCAAACAACTGTGTTTCCCGTCGCAAAATCAATAAAAATCCCATAAAAACACGGTTTACGATCGGCACAAACAAACCATCCGGTGCGATCCTCTCTCGCTGCGACTCTGATTATCGGGGTGGAGGTCGTGTTGCCAATTTGATCGCACAGAAAAAAAAAACGACAAGAAGGGCGCCCTCCAGCGGCGATCAGAGCGCCTTAATTTGCCGGCTTAATTGTCAGCGCTGATCGGTTCGCGCCGCCATTCGAGATGACGTTTATGGGACCGTTTTGCCCCGTACGTTGCGTTGATCGTTGATCGAGCCGTTGGCGATCGCTGGTCGTAAATTTCTCAATTTAATTAGAGATCGCGGTTTTGTAGGTTGATTGACGATCGAGCGGCGAATAGAGCAATTCTGAGATGAAAAAATGTCATTCTTGGAAGCAGTGTTGCCAGTTTTGGTCGATTTTTGATGCAAAATGTATTTACATTCGTTACTTTTCGATTTTTTTATTATTTCAAAATATGCTATGCTGTGCTATGCCCACCTGACTAATTATACGGCTTTGCGTCACCTAGAAATAAAACATAACCTACAAAAAACGTGTTAAATCACGCGTAAAAGGCGACAATAAAAGCGCAAAACGATTGCCATTCGCTTGTACACAACCTTGTTTTGTTTTGTTTTATTATCGCATCGTTAAAAAGTTCTGCTTTGTCACAATACCGTCTCAAAAATAAGGCGACTCGAAGCACAGAACAAAAATGGCGTGGGTTGTGTGAGAAAGCAAAGAATCCCCGCCAACAAATCAACAAGACGTCGCTGTTTTGATTAACGTTCATTGTGCGCCCCCTTGATGGTCGTCGTTGGCGCTGTCAAGTCAAGTTGAGTTTGTTTACACACGTTTCTCGTTTTAAAATAAAACAAAGTCAAGTTCTTCGAGTGAGTTGTAAACCGACCCCCGGGTTGGCAATTAATCTTGGGCAACGGAATGGTGTTACGATTTTGTTTAGAGTGTGTACTAAATCGTTGAAAATGGCAACACAGTCAACTGTCAGATGGATCGTCTGTCAATTTGGCGTTAAACGAGAAAACGTCTGTTTACACGCTAAAATGAATCATTTCACCTCAGATTTCTCAGATTCCGTTACAAACCATGGTACTCTGAAATTAGTAAATTCAATTTCACTAAATTTTGGGTAAAATTTACTCAAATTTGAAATTCCCTTCTCTGTCTTATTTTTCTGTAATGCTTCGGTCAGTTCAAATCACTCAGTTTTTGTGAAAACCAAACTTACTCAGAAATGGGTAAATGATGCATCTGTAAAATTTGAGTGATTCGCGCTTACTTCTGCACTAATCATCCCATCAACTGTCAAATACGTCCAGTGTTCCCAGCTCGACAGGATTCGCTCGCCGCCGCCGTTTCAAATGTCAATTTCCCCAGCAAACAAAGCGTCAATTATTTAGCGATGCACAACCCGGTTCTCTGGACCTGACCGTGCCAAACCAACAAACCACAACGGGGAGGACAATTGCCTCTTGCCAACCTGGTTTCCGTCCGGAACGACAAAGGATCTCCCGTGTTCGCCATCGCAAACATTCGCGCGATAATGGCCGTGCCTAATGAAATAATCATAACGACAATTAGCCGCGTCACACACACATACGAGTTTACGCACACAAAGAGAACGAGAGCAATCCGGAACCGACCACGGACGGAGTTTGCAAATTTAGCGTGTTTCCTCCCTTCCACCTCCTCTTCTTCGAATCCGGACAGTAGTCCGGAATGTGTGACGACAATTCAATTTTGGCTGCCCAAATAAACAAATATTTGCATAATTGCATTGATTTCCTGTCCAAATGTTCCCGGCAAACTTGGACGGGAGCGGTTCCATCAACGGTGACGTCAACGGAAACGAGTACCGGGCGGAGATGTTTTTGGGGTTAGGGTTGTCAAACTTTAAGGTGGAATCAATTTTCAGTGTAAGTGTAAACATTGCTACCCAAAAGTGGGTAGGTTTCAAACTGTCACTGAAGTTTGTTTTGTAGTGACTAATTTGACGACAACATTGGACTGTCAGATTAGACACTAAAATTGAATTTCTGAGTGTAAACATTTTCTCTCAAAAATTAGTTGCTTTTGTTGGCAGATTTAAGCTAGAACTGTCATTTCGTGTAATTCCAAACAATTTTACCCAATAATGAGTAAGTAAACATTGGATTTTTAAATTAAACACACAACTTAGTTCAAACCAAGGGGCTGGAAACTCTAATATTACTTAAGAATACTGAGTATACTAACGATATTCGAGTATACTTGTTAGTATACTTACTGAACAGCAATAAACTCTTAGTATATTAAGATACTCTCAGTATACTGGCGATTGGTAAAGGAAATAATAAGTATACTAACATATATTTTGATATACTGGTTAACATAATAATTATAGGCCTAAGAGTTTCCAACCCCTTGGTTCAAACATGTTTACTCAAAAATTAATACATTTTTTATCAATTATTTTTTTGCAGTAAAACCAATTTTCGTAGAATCTAATTTGAGTATAACATTGGGTTGACATATTTAAATCTAAATCTGATATTTCGTGCAATTGTAAACAATTTTACTCAAAAAATGAATAAATTCCATATATTCACTTTTGCATTAGCAAGGAAGTTTTTTTTTACTTAAAAATGAATACATATTATTTTTAATTTTTTTGCAGTTTAATCAATTTTGGTAGAATTAAATTTAAGTTTAACATTGGGTTGACATATTAAAATCTAGAACTGATTTTTCTTGCAATTGTTGACAATTTTATCCAAAAAACAGAAAATTTCAGGCATTCGCTTTTTGCATCTTTTTTTTTTTAATGTGTTTTTTTACTTAAAAATGAATACATTTTTGTTTTAATTTTTTTTGCAGTTTAATCAATTTTGGTAGAATCAAATTTGAGTATAACATTGGGTTGACATATTTTAACCTCGAACTGATTTGTCGTGCAATGGTAAACAATTTTACTCAAAAATGAGCAAATTTCAGACATTCACTTTTTGCAGTTTTTGCAGTGTAGGAAGTTTTGTTTAACTCAAAAATGTTTTTTTTTTTACATTTAATTTTTTGCAGTTCAATCAATTTTTGTAGACTCAAATTTGAGTATAAAATTGGGTTGACATATTTAAATCTAGAACTGAATTTTCGTACAATTGTGAACAATTGTACCCAAAAATGATTAAATTTCAGACATTCACTTTTTGCATTTTTTGCAGTTTAGGAAGTTTTGTTTAACTAAAAAATGTTTTTTTTTTTCGCATTAAATTTTTTGCAGTTTAACAAATTTTTGTAGAATTTAAGTATGATATTGGGTAGACATATTTAACTCTAGAACTGATTTTTCATGCTATTGTAAACAATTTTACCCAAATAAGAGTAAATTTCAGACATTCACTTTTTGCATTCTTTTTTTTGCAGTTTAGGAAGTTTTTATTAACTCATTTTTTTATTTAATTTTTGCAGATAAATCAATTTTGGTTGAATCAAACATTTTAGTAAAACATTGGGTTGACGTATTTGCATTTTTTGCAGTTTAGGAAGTTTTGTTTAACTAAAAAATGTTTTTTTTTTCGCATTAAATTTTTTGCAGTTTAACAAATTTTGGTAGAATTCAAGTATGATATTGGGTAGACATATTTAACTCTAGAACTGATTTTTCGTACAATTGTGAACAATTTTACCCAAATAAGAGTAAATTTCTGACATTCACTTGTAGCAATTTTTTTTTGCAGTTTAGGAAGTTTAATTTTTTACTAATTTTTTTAATTTAATTTTTACAGTTTAATCAATTTTGGTAGAATCATTTTTTTGGTAAAACATTGGGTTGGCATATTTAAATCTTTAACTGATTTTTCGTGCAATTGTAAACAATTTTACCCAAAAATGAGTAAATTTCAGACTTTCACTTTTTGCATTTCTTTGCAGTTTAGGATTATTTATTTATTTATTTATTTGAGAATCAAACTTTAAGATTTTACCAATTTAAACCCAATTTGTTGAGTTCAAGTGTTAAAAACATTCTTATCCATCAAATGAGTAATTTTCAAGTCAAGTCACTTTTTTGCATTTATTTGCAGTTTAGGAAGTTTTTTCTAGAGTTACATTTGAGGATAGCATTGAGTTGTAAAGTTAACAATTCAAACTAATTTTCAGTAAAAGTGTAAACATCCTCACCCAAAAATGAGTAAATTTTATTCTGCCACTTTTTCATTTATTTGTTATTTAGGCTATTTTTGTTCACTAAAAAACTTCATGATAAAATGAGTAATTGGGTCCTAAAATCAAGCTTAAATTTGTGATATTATTGTTCACAACACTAAAGCATATTTATTTTAGTACAATTACCCTTTGCACGATGCGTTAAGAATTTAAAATGAAATTTAAAATCAAATTTTAAAAATTAACTTCGCGGTTCTTCCTGACAGAAAAGTAGTTTCTACTTGACAGCTCGTTCCGAAGAGACCATAGTTGTTCCATCCAAAAAATGTTGTCTTGTCAATTTATTTTTTAACATTAAAATGATAAAAAGTAATAAGAATTGGTTTTTAATCGTGTTTTTCACAGTTGTACATACAAAGTTTCACAGGGCTTTAGGACTGTTCGGCCAGGGGCCGAATCCGCGGGGGCCAGAACCACCAGCTTACCGATTCCTTCCAGCAGCAGACGAAGCGGACGACCAGCGGACCAGAGTACGGATTAAATAAAACAACTGTTTAAAATGCTCCGCCAGGCGACTTGCCTGGTCGGAGGCTGGACGTGAAAGAGGACGTTTTATTACACTAAACATAACTCGATACATTTCACAATAATAAAACGACACAAATTATTACAGATTTGATGTAAACAATAACAAAGATCCCTACGTTGTGTTTTGTGCAGCCTGATGGCAAGATTGTCAAATTGTATGTATGGGCCGCGATACTCACATTGGTTGGACCGTGGACCCCGCTATTTGGTCGATTTACCCCTCTGACGCTAAATATAGGGTAAAAGAGCCAGCAAATGTGCAACTGAAAAAAAGTTTTTTTGTGAAAAATTATTTTAAATTTTGTTTTTGATGAATAATTTTGAATATGTTTTGTCAAAAAATAAATAACTAGAAAAAATTTAATATTATCCAGCCTTTTGAGGACGAAGTCAATCGTTCACATTTTGTAATGTTAACTTATAAACATATTTTAGTGTTAAATGCCAATATTCCAAAAAGATAATGTCCTGCTTGTGATGATAAACTACTTTTCCTGTTCTTAGAAATCGAATCTAGAAGGGAAACGATAACCTGCTATGTTGGTCCGCACCGGGTTCTGAACTCCCATTTACGAGGCGGAAGCGTTGCCACATGGCTCGGTCTTAACAAAAAAAATTAACTAGACAATAAAAAACAATTTCAAATTACAAACCTAAATATTAAATAAACATATTTTTGAATTTACTCATTAATGGTCTGTATACCCTATTTTGTGCAACCAGTTTATGGAGCGTTCACCCTATATTGAATGTCAAAAGTGAGGTTCACTTTTTGACAAGCTTGCCACCAGTCTGGTTTTGTGTCAGTGTGGTGACATTTCTACGAATTCACCACACTGCTGTCGGGGGGCGTTTGTTTGGTTTCTGGAACACTAGAGATGTTAGGGTTTCATTTTCAAACTATTACTTTTTTCATTAAATTACAGTTAAGGCAGATTTGTGTAGAGACAAACTTTTGGAAAACATGATTAAGTTTCAAACTGTCACTTTTTGCATTTAGTTGCAATTAAGTTTTTTGTTTGTTTGTATTTGTTTGCAGCCTTGAAAGTTTTTATAGTGTCAAAGTAGAGGATAACATTGAGTTGTACAAATTATAAACTCAAAGTGGTGTTCACAAATATTGTAAACATTCTTACTCAAAATTGAGTATGTCTCATTGTCACTTTTAATTGCAGTTTAGGTAGTTTTTTTGTGAAGACAAATTGGAGGATGACATCGAGGTGTCAGATTTAAAACTAAAATTGGAGTTCGAGGTTAAAAAAAATTAAACATTCTTACTCAAAATTGAGTAGGTCTCAAACTGTCACTTTTGGCATTTATTTACAGTTTAGGCCGTTGTTTGCACACTCAAATTTCAGGATAACCTTCCGACAACCCTAAAGAGAGTAGCCCATCTAGACAAACATCGTTTTCGCATCGCAAAATGGTACTCTTAGCAGCAAAATCTGTCACCGGTCATTCCCAAACTTGCATCGGACACAAATACACACCGTTGGAGTTGGATTTGTGTGCACTTGGCCATATTTGCAACCGATATGCTGCTGCTTCCCCTTCCTGTGTGTTTCAAAATCAATTTATGCATAATGGACTGCCCGGCCATAGTGGAGTGCTGTACAGTCGAGTCCATGGAATAATTAAAATTCCTCGCAAATTTATTGGCATCGATTATTTATCATACCAGAAGTGGAGCCGGACCTCCTCACCACCCCCCTTTTCAGAGCAAATATTCGGAACTAAAGCCGGCTGGGGTGTGGATTTTAATTTGATTTGCAAAATAGCTCCCCGCCAAGCGCCCCCCTGAATGTAGTCTATAAATATTCGCACCACGGCTGAAATGCGAGAACTAGATTATTATAGAGTGCGTGTGTGAGTGGCGATTAAATTAAATGATAATTTGGAATGAGCACGGGCGCGCGAGCTTTTTCCTATGCTAATGAGCGTTTAATTAACTGTCGCCACTCGCCGGAACCTTGTTTGGGGGTGAGGTTAGGTTTTGGAAATTTATAAATACGCACTTTTTTGTTTGAAAATTAATTGAGTGTTAGTTATGCGAAGTGTGAAATTTTCAATTATTTCCAGTTAAGCGTGCAGCTGTCAAAGTGTTGCACGATCAAACAAATGTACGCAATTATGAGTTCAAACTAGGCATTTTGCTGCATGGGCATTTTCTCAAAGTGACCAATTTGTACAGCCGCGCTCGCGCGGTCGCGACTAATTTATGTTTCAATAAATTGTCTACTATCAGAAACGACTTGGGAACAGGTTTCCCACCAGCTATTAACCCACTCCTTAACAACGTTAACTAATAGCAGCACTTAGCATTGTAATGGGTACTAATTCAACAGCCAGACATGGTCGCGGCTGACGCCGCCGCCAAGCGGCCAATTAGAATAAACAAGTAACTTATTGACATTTCGTGTTTTTTCTTCGCTCTTTTGCAGGTATCGAACGGTCCCATTGGTACTCACCTAACGCCAATTGGGGCCCATCCGGGCGCGGCGGCTTCCGTGGCGTCACCCCAGTCCCAGCAGCCGGTGGCCTCGCCGCAGCAACCTCAGCCGCCGGCGTCACCCCAGACGGCGGCCGGTCTGGGCGGGAAGCCCTCGCTATTGCCCACGGCATCGGCCAAGATCCCGGTCACGGCGGCACCAACGACGACGGCGCCAACGCCACCTGGTTCCCAGAAGCAGCTGGGTTCGGCGCCCCAGTCACCGATGCAGCAGGCCGTGCCTTCGCCGGCCGGCCAACAGCCGCACACGCCACAATCTCAGCCGCCGCCATCGCCCCAACAGCTGGGACCGCCCGGCAGTCAGCACAACAGCAATAGCAACAGCAGTAGCAGCAACGCCGCCGCCACCGCCGCCGGTGGTCCCGTGAAGCCTTCGTCGGTTCCGAGTTTTATCGGAGCCGGTTCCTCGTTTGCGCCGTCGGCGGCTTCGTCGTCGTTTCCAAACGGTTTGCCGCCGGCAAGCCTCTCGAATACCGGTGGCCAACCGCCGCACTCCAACTCCAGCAGTAACAGTGCGGCACCCTCGTCACTGCCACTGAACGTACCGCACACGCCCCCAGCCGCCACTCCGGCCAGTGGCCAGAGCCCGGCGATTCACCCGTCGGTGGAGAGTTCCCTTGCGGCGTCCGCCAGCATGCTCCGGACGCACAGTCCGGCGGTGGCCACGAGTGCGGCCCTGTCAGCCGCGGTCATGCCCACCGGTCTGCTCAACGGATCTCATCACCATCCAGGAATCCCGCACACGGCCGCCATGATGATGCCCAACGGCCTCGGCAGTTTACCACCGCACTACCGAACGGGTTATCCCGGCTATCCGCCACTGTACGCCCCGTACGGTAGCTTCCAGCACAATCCATATCTGCAGCCATCCCCGCAACTCTCCCCACGGATGCACCCCGGTGCCCCGCTCGGTCACGGCGGCCTGCCACCCTCCATGATGGGACTCGGCCTAATGGACTCCCGGTTGCAGCAGTCCATGGTGCACGGCAACGGCAGCCCATCGCACATGGTCCCACGCGACCGGGACGCCTCCCCAATGGCACAACCGCCGCAAAAATCCACCGTACGCCCAATCACCCCCAACACAAACAGCAACGGCAGCAGCTCAAACCCGCCACAACCCTCCTCTCGAGATCCGGGCCCACCTCCACCTCACCCGGGAGCCGCCCACCAGCTGCATCAACCTCCTCAACCGCCGCCGCCGCTCTCTCACCAGCAGCAGCAGCAGGGACCACCGGGACCGGGCCCGGCGCCGCATTTAGTGGGACCTCCGCCCTCCTCGCATCACCCAACGCTCGGGCCCGGAAGTCACCATCTGCCACCACATCATCCGCCCACCAGCAGCAGCAGTAGTAGTAATAGCAATAATTCCTCCCATCCTCCTCCACACTCGTCGTCGGCGGCGGCTTCCAGCGCACGGTCAGCGCACTCCCCGCGCGGTCACAGTCCCAATAGAGAAAGAGATAGTTATAGGTAAGTTTTTGGAGACCCCCGTTGCCAACGCTGCTAACGCTTAGGGTGGTTTGCAGTTGAACAAAAATACTCCTGGCGCCTTCTGTGGAGGAATAGCACAAATTTAGTTTTAAGCAAAGTACGGAGCTAGGAAGAAAATTTCTAAATTTCAAGTCATAAATTCAAAAACTAAAAATTCTGAAGCCATGCATTCAAATTGAATAACTCTACAATATAAAATTGAGGTTTTGCAGCGCCATTGTGTTTCAAATGTAGGTGGCGCCAAAATGAGGTTACTTGCCAAAAATCGTATTCCTTTCTGCTGGATTGAAGAACAAAATCGTTTATTTCTCATGATTCCCTGCATCAATCTTAATGAAACTGGTTGCAAAAGACGAGAAAAATTTTTTGCTTTAAAATAATGAACATCAATTTTTGGGCGCGCAAAAATTTGTGACCTTTTTCTTTAAAAAACATGTTTTGGATCTCGAAAAAATGAGTTTCCCCGTATGAAATAAACAGTTATATAGTTGTTAACAGATGTGTTAACGTATATTCAACAATTTTTATTGATTTTTGACAGATTTTCTTGCCAAATAGTCAAAATTTCTATCTTTTCCTAAATTTACAGTTTTCTCATAGAAAAATCGAACAAATATTGGAAAAATGTACACCACATTGTTGAAAATAATTTTTCTCATCTGAATCCGGCATAAGTTTTATAAAAATGTTGATTATGAAGGAAAAAACACATTTTTTCAAAAAATCATAGGTTTACGCTATTTGTTCATAGGTGGCGACATGTGTCTTTTAGCTTTGCTGCAATTTCTTTATACAGTTTATTAATTTATTAAATTCTTAAAGATTTTAAAATTCTTAAAAACTTAAAGATTCTTAAAATTCTTAAAATTCTCAAAATTCTGAAAATTTTGAAAATTTATAAAATTCTAAAAACTCTTTAAATTCATAAAATTCTTAAAACTTTTCAAAATTCTTAAAAATTTTAAAAATTTTAAAAAAATTCAATTCTTTAAATTGTTTAAATACTTTAAATACTTCAAATTCTTTAAATTCTTTAAATTCTTTAAATTCTTCAAATTCTTCAAATTCTTTAAATTTTTTGAATTCTTTAAATTATTTAAATTCTTATTTTTTTCAAATTCTTCAAATTCCTTAAATTCTTTAAGTTCTTTAAATCCTTTAAATACTTTAAATATTTCAAATTCTTTAAATTTTCAAAATTTTCAAAATCGTTGAAATTCAAAAAAAATCTTAGTATTCCTGTATTAAAATTCTGTAAATTCTTTAAAAATTTTAATTCTTCAAAATTAATCTTTAAATTCTTAATTTTTTTAAGATTCTTAAAATTCTTAAAAATCCTGGAATTCTTAAGGTTCTTTGAATTCTTAAAATTCTTAAAAGTTCTTGAAAATTCTTACAATTTTTAAAATTCTTAAAATTTTGAAAATTCTGAAATTCTTTAAATTCATAAAATTCTTAAAATTCTGAAGACTCTTTAAATTCTTTATATTCTCAAAATTCTTAAAATTTTCGAAATTCTTAAATTCTTTAAATACTTTAAATTCTTTAAATTCTTCAAATTCTTTGAATTCTTCAAATTTTTCACATACTTTAAATTTTTTAAATTCTTCAAATTCTTTGAATTCTTTAAATTCTTGAAATTTTCAAAATTCTTTAAAAATTTCAAATTCTTATTTTTTTAAAATTCTTTAAATTCTTTAAGTTCTTTAAATTCTTTAAATATTTCAAATTCTTCAAATTCTCAAAATTTTTAAAATCGTTGAAATTCAAAAAAAATCTTAGTATTCTTGTATTAAAATTCTGCAAATTCTTTTAAATAATTCTAATTCTTCAAAATTAATCTTTAAATTCTCATTTTTTTACAATTCTTGATTTTTTTTATTTTTTAAGTATTTTAAATAGTTTTGAAAATTCTTAATTTTTTTATTTTTGAAAACTAAATCATAAACTTTTTCAATTGTTTTATCTTTCAAAACCTTATAAAATTTAAAAGTTTTAAATCCTTAGAAATTTTAAAATCTTTACATTAAATTTTTTTATAAAAATTCTTAATTTTTTTTAAGTTTTTAAAATGTTTAAATTTCTTGAAATTCTTATAATTTAATTTTTTTAAAGATTCTTAAAATTCTTAAAAATCTTACAATTTATTAATCAATATAAGTAAAATTCATAAAATTCTTTGAATTCTTGAATCGTTGAAATTATTAAGCATCTTAATATTTCTCTAACTTCTTAAATAAAAAAAAATAGTCCTGAAATTTTGAATTTGGGTTTTTTTGTAGTTTTGTATTAACGAATTTCTAAGTTTTGGAATTTATTATGGTTTAGGAATTTCGATTTTTTTTTGGTTTAAAGTTTTTGGATGTTTAGAATATTTCAAGTTTTTTGGTTTATTTTTTAAATGTGTTGAATTTATGAATTAAAATTATTTAAGGTTTATATTTTTTTAAACACGCTAATATTTAGAAATTTGCCAATTCAAAATAAAAACAAAATTCAAAAATGCAATGATTTTTTTAAATTTTTTGGATTGATGAATTCTTAAATATGAAATTTTTTTAAATTTTTTGGAATACGGGTTAAAATTCGTAAAATTATTATAAAATTTAAAATTTGTTCTTAGAATTCTTTAAAACTAAATTGTAAAATAATGTAAAAATTCTTTTAAAAAATCTTAAATTTCTTCAAAAAAGAGATTCAAAATCAAAATCAGAGATTCAAAAGTTCAAAAATTCAATAATTTGAGAATTATTTCTTAAATTCCCCATTTTTTTCTCTGGTTTTTATACTTTTTTTATTGTAAATTTTAAAATTTTGAGGTTTACAATTGATGGATTTTTGAGTATTTTTTTTCTTTTTTATTTTGAAAGTTTGGAATAACTTAAATATATTTATTTTTAAGTTGTTGAATTTTTCGGAAGAAAATGTTATAGGCTTAGATTTTGTACTTACTAAACTTTTGAAATTTTTAATTTTCAATTGTTCGAATTTTAGAATTATTGTTTTTTAGAAATTTTGTTTTGAGATTTTTTTTTGCTAAAAGAAATGCAAGAAATCCTTCCGCTTTACTTTATTTTGAGCAAAAAACCGTCATTTAAATTTTCGGCATTTTAGGATGCTGGATTTCTAACGCGTTTTTTTATGGAATCTTGCGTACCTTCCGAGCTCCGTATTAGCCTTTAACAATCATTTTCAGAAATTCATTGTTTTTGACAAAACATGATGCAAAATTATTGAAAAAAAGTTATAGTTAAATTAAGATTTGTGCGTCAATATTACGTATAAAACCAGGCAACGCCATTCGTCTAACGCCTGTTCCCATTGTTCTCTCCCCCTTTCTCTCTCTTCCAGTAGTAACGTAAGTAGTTTATCGCGATCGACGCCCGGTTCGGCGCTGCCGTACGGCAGTGGAGGCAGCAGCACCAGCAGCGCCAGCACCGGTGGACCTCCCCCGGGTCCGTCCCCAACGCTTCCTTACGGCAGTAGCCCGGCGGCTGGTCCACCGGCTTTGTCCGGCTCGCCGGCGGTCTCCTCGGCGCCCATCTCTTCTAGTCTAACCTATCCTAAGCCAACGCTGAGCACGACCACTAGCGGCAGTGGTTCCACCGGCGTTCCTCCCGGGTGGCCTCCGGCGTTACCGCCCACGTCGCTGCCCTCGTCGGCACCGCCCTCACACTCACCGGCGGCGGCGGCGGCGGCGGCCAGCAATAGCGCTTCCTCACACTCGCGACCAACTCCTCCCTCACCTTCTGCCTCCTCGGTGCCCGGTGGTCCACCGGTTTCGGTCGGGGCTCCGCCCTCATCATTCCCGGCGCCACTGTTTGCCGCGCCGATGCCACCCCCGGTCGTATCGACGGCCGGCAGTACACCAACGCAGCCAAGCCCGGCCCCGCTGCCCTTCTCGGCCGAATCGCTCTTCTCCACGAAAGGTTAGTCACTCTAATGATTCTTAAAAGGTCCACAATTCTAACTCAAACTCTCCTTCCCGCAACAGTGTCCGACCAGGCGGATATGCTGCGGCGCGAGCTGGACAACCGGTTTCTGGACCGGAGCGGGCTCAGTTCCGTTCCGACGTCGCCGTACCTGCGGCAAGAGCTGCACCACCACCAGCACCAGCACACGCATCTGCACCAGCATCAACACCAGCACCAGCACCAGCCGATCCTGCCGACGGCTCCGGCGCCCACGTCGGCGCTCTTTCCACCACCCCTCTTCAAGGACGTGCCCAAGATCGGCGCGGGCGATTCGCCGTTCTACCGGACGGGGCTCGGAATGCCCGCCTACCCGGCGTACGGACCCGGCCTACTCCATCCGGGTCTGAGCGGACCAACCCAGTTCGTGCCGCCGAGCCATCTGCAGTCGTTCGTGCCGAAGGTAAGAACCCTGACCAAAACCGTGACTAGAACAAAATTTGACGTTTAGTTGTTAGCCGTTAACGCCCCGCAACTCATCATTCTGTCACACTCACCCGCTGCTAATCTAAAAACAAAACCGCCTTCCACCAGATCATAAAGCTTTGTTTTCTTTTCTCGTTCTTGTTTCATTCTCGATTGTTGTGTTTTGATTTGTGTTTTGGGCTCATAACCACCACCACCACCACGCCTACCACCATTGTAAACACACGTTCACGTTCTTTGTCACCACCACCACTCACAGCAGGCGGCGCCACCGGTCGACCCGAACAAGAAGGTAGGTTTTGCGATCACCGCTCATTAAAATCATTTCAGCCCCCCCACATTTCATTTGCTTTTGATAATCGCTACCCATCGATTGTTCTCACCTGTTCTGGAGTGATGAGTTGAAAAGCAGAAAAGAAAAAAAATGAGGCACCTTACGTGTACCATCTTGGAGAGGAATGGCAGATCGACGTAGCAATGACAGAGGTTGATGCGGATGATAAATAAATCAGTCGTGTGTTTTGCTTGGGATTGAGAATATTAGAATTTTGGCTTTGGCTTGCTTTTCTCGAGTTAATTGATAAAAAGACAATCATTTTCAAAGTCATTTTCGATACATTTTGGAAATACTTGTTTAAAAAAGTTTCAGACTCGTGCTTTAAACACAAAAACAATGAAATGTTGTGTTTTTTTGTAGAAAAAACGTAAATTAAAGTCAGAGGTGACCTAGGAGGTGACTCTGATACATTTCGCTAATAGACATTTCGCCGATGGACGTTTCACCAAGATGACATTTCGTCAAAACATTTATTTTGTTTAGAAAATCGAAATTCTCTTTTTTTAAACATTTGAACCACATCTCGTATTTTTTGTATTCAAAAATAAATCTCAGAACTAAATGAAAATATCACTAAATTTATATGATATTAGTGTCAAAACTGCCTTTTTCAAATTAATAAAAAAAATAATTTTAATAAAAAAATCTTCTAAAATGTTTTCCGATAACTGCTCATGATTTATAGAATGCAAAATTTAAAAAAAATCAAAAAATATTTTTGAACTCCTGTTTTAAAGCACCAAAAAATGCAAAAATGTTCAAACATAATTTTAAAAAATCTTACTAATACAAAAGCTCCCAGAAATTTATTAATTTACGGGTTATGTTTGCAAGAATGTAAAAAAACGTTTTTTTCTGTAAGCCAGTTAATTTTCAAAACCGGGTCATGTTGACAACAAAAATGCAAAAACTCTCGTCACAGTGTCCTGATGTAAACAATGATCGTGCTCGAGCTGTCACAGTCCTGCGAAATATGTTGGCTGGCTGACATATTGGGCGATCAGTAAAAAAACAACTAGAAGTCGTCTGACAAAAAACCCATGCTAGAAGAGATAGCAAATCTGATGCAAACAAACTCCCAGCTGCCATGTAAACATACTTTGAATTTGTTGGTTAATTTCTGACTATAAATGCTAGAAAGCCTTATTGAATTCCAAACAAAACACACGACTGATTTATTTGTCAGCGCAAATTTTTCAACTCCTTTTTTTGTTACGCCAACTTGTCATTCCCAGCAAGATGATTTGCGCAAGGTTTTATTTTCAATTCTGCTTCAATTTTCAATGACATTTTGGTGGATGTCGTTGCTAAACTGTCAAACACGCACACTTTGTTTTGATTGTGTTCACTGTCATTCTGTAAGTCATTTTCCTATGATATTCAGAAGGTAAGCTCAAAACGGTAGCCGTTATGTCACCACAACTGTCAGCTGAAATATTTCACGAACCTTGAAATTTATCCACTTTTACTCAACGGTCGTTTCCTACCCCTCTCCCATTTCTCCACTTCAGAAAACCGGCAAGTGGAACGCGATGCACGTGCGGATAGCGTGGGAAATCTACCACCACCAGGCCAAGCAGAACCCGGACAAGGCCGCCTCGATGAAGACGGCGAGCGACATGCTGCGGCCGCCGTCCCACATGTACCCGCCCTCGTCCGGCGGTCTGGTGCGGCCCCACGACCTGCCCTCGTCGGCGTACCCGCCGACGGGGATGCCCGGCCGACCCGGCAACCCGTACGAGTCGGCCCCGCTGCCCCCGAGCTTCATGGGTTCGGCCGCTAGTCATTTAGGTATGAGTTGCTTAAGGACGTATTAGACTACAACAAACAAACAAACAAATAAGCAAACAAACAAACTTTTTGACAGTTTGGCAGAAACGTCAGCCGGCATACATTTTGCTTTGTTTGCAAGTTTGGCTATCTGTCAAACAAGAAAAAGTGCGAGTTTGTTTGTCATAGTCTAATGCGTCCTTTATTTGAAAATGTTGGATTGTTTTAACGGGTTGTTGTTCCGTTGTTTCCAGGTGTTTCCCCCTTCGGCCGGTACGCGTCCCCGTACGGCGGATCGCCGTTCGGCGGGATGTCGCCCTTCTCGAGGGAAATGCAGATGGGATCTCAGCTTCCGGGCGCGTTACACGACCCGTGGCGAAGGTAAGTTTCCCGGGCGTTTTGTTTTGTTTTTTTGTACGCCAACACACGTTACTAAATTTCAGAACCCTTTCCAGTGCAATACCGCGCAGCGTAGGTTCGTACGCGCCGCAGCCACCGCCGGGCGCGGCCGGACCGTGGCCACCCACCATCAAGCAGGACCCGGCGATAGCGGCCGAAACCGCCCGACGGGAAGCGGAGGAACGCGAGCGCCAGCGGGAGCGAGAGGAGCGCGAGCGAGAGCGGCAGCGGAGAGAGCGCGAAGAGCGTGACAAGCAGCGGGAACGAGAGAGAGAGGAAAAGCTGAGGAAGGAACAGCAGGAACGGGAACGGGAGAGGGAGCAGCGAGAGCGGGAACGAGAAAGAGAGCGGAAGGAAAAGGAACGCAGGGAAATGGAACGGAGGGAGATGGAACGGGAACGGATGTTGCAGCAGCAGCAGCGTGAGTCGAAGGCTGCGGCTGCGGCGGCCAGTGCGAACTCGATGGTGGGGCGGGACCGGTCTCCGCTGAGGAACGGTTCCGATCTGGACATCCGGATCAAGGAGGAACGCAAGGAGGGCGAAGAGATGATGATGCGAAATATGGGGGCAGCGGCGGCGGCAGCTGCTGCGGCCGGTGACCCTCGGTACCATCCGGGAATGATGCCCCATCCGTACATGACCGGTCGACATCCGGCGCACATGCTTCCGGGAGCGCAATTCTCGCGGTCCATGTTGCCACCCACGATGGGTCTACCGCCGCACTTTCCACCCTCCGGGCCGTGGGGTCCGGATCCGTTCCGCGACTACCGGTTAGAGTCCCTCCACCAGCTTCGTTACAACCCCCTCATGGACGTGTACCGGGCGGAAGAGGCCAAGGCCTCCCTGCTGTACGCGGCCCAATCCGCGGCGCACTACCGAAGCAAGGAACCGAGTCCGGTGCCGCCACCTCCCCAATCACACCACCGGATGCCTCCGGGAGCGCCAGGTGGTCCGGGCGGACCCCCGGGCCCGCCTCCCGGCAATCTGAAACCTCCCTCGTCGCACCTGGGTGGACCCGGCGGCGGACCCTCGAATGGACCCGCACCGGGAGGCGGCCCCCCCGGAGGACCCGTCCCGCCGGGAATGCCCGGCGGACCGATGCCGGTGTCCGTCGACATGCACAAAAAGGAAGACTCGTGCCAGTCACGATGATAGTCGTCGGCGTCGGCATCATTGATCGTCATCGATGACGATTGAGGGAGCAGACCAACACAAACACAATCAAATCAAAATCGAATCCGGATTGAGAGAGTGACGGAGCGGAGAGCGGGGAGAGAGAGCGCGCCTGTGATTGAACGTGAGCGTAAGAGGGACGAAGGAGAGAGGCGAAGCAAAACAACAAAAGGTGATATTTTTAACTTGTAATTAGCGTTACAATTAACACACAATTTGTGGACACACAAACACAAGCAAACAACGGGGTTTTTCGAGAGAAGGACTGCAAAACTGAGAGGGAGAGAGGGAGATGGGTGCGAGCGGAAACGCACCCAAAAACAAGCGAGAAGTTGAGCGGAGCAGGAAATTATTAGTGAGATATTTAATATATATTCAGAGAGAACGAGAGAGATAGAGAGCAAAACAAAACAATTGTGCATTTCCTTTCCAATTCACTGGAAAGCCAAACCCCCGAATCGAGTTACGGAGAGAGAGAGAGAGAGTTCCGCGTTTTCGTCGTCGTCTCGTCGTAGTAGTGGTTTTTTCTCTAGTTGTTAAGCACCAAAACTATTGCAAGAAAGAGAGAGAGAGAGCAGAAGGGAAATTAACAACAGCAGCAACCGCAACAACAAAAAGCAACTAATTCATATGTACTATATATACTATATATATTGTAAATGTTAAGTAGTGATATTTGTAAAAACAACAACAACAAAAAAGCAAATCTAATTTATATATTTGAATGCGCGAATGTTTGCGAGCGCGACCGCGCGACGTCACACAAGAGATCGATCGATTGTAAATAGTAGTTTTTAACTTCCGGTCCGGCGACGTTAGTTTTGTTCAAACCCTGGTTTTCGTGACGCTTTGGTGAGGGGCACAAATCGATACCACCACCACCTCCGGGAACAAGATTTTATAATTTTAAAACCAAATTCAGTATCAAACTCGTGGTTTTTCCTTGGTTTGACGGGCGGCAGTCCGTTGTGTTGTGTTTTGTTTACGTTTTCACTGATGACATTGCGATGACGGCGATTTGGTGACTTTCAATTCTATTCTTTTGCCTAGCGTCACTTCAACAGTAATGATTTCTTGGAGGAAGCTTCTCCAACCGCGTCGACCTTGTTCCGCTACTCGTGTCGTAACCTCACTTTTCTTTGGTTTGATGTCTACGCATTCAAGATTTTACCCGGATCTCTTCCCATAAAAGATCTGTCAAAATGTTTGAAAGCGTTTGAAGCTGAAGAAAGCGACGCAAACACTGAAATTTCGACGTGTTCTGACTCGATTCGCACCAAGTCTCACTTCCGTAGAGCAACACCGATTTGACGTTCGAGTTGAAGATCCGTAGTTTTGTGTGCAAGCAAAAGCGATTGGTTTCTCAATATTTTCCATTTCCTAACAAAATTCTGTACTTCACTTGACACAACAAGATCAAAACACGTTTTGATCGCAGGAAGCTCCGCTGCAATGTGAGAGCTGTCAGTTGTGAAAGACTGACAGCATTCCGTCTTCACACGCTCACGCGGAACAACTTAGCTTGACTTGACAGGAGATGGATCTACTCAATTTTGAGTAGTTTTGCAAACGCAATCTGCAAGTGTTGCCAAATTTAACGCAATCGTGATTGTTCAGTGAAAATTACTGTTCAATTTTCCGTTTCTCATTTCTTAATGAAATTATCACAACAAACCAGGTCCTGCGGAAGCAACCGCAAACACAAACCAAAAATAAAACAAAAGCGTTTCAATTATCATCACACTCAAACCAGCCCAAACAAACATAAACATTACAGAATGAAAACAAAATCTAATAGCTGTGTTTTTACCAGTAGTAGTGGGTTTCCATTTTTAACCGTACCGCTGCAAACAAACTAACCGAGGGGCGCTTTCAAGTTTTACTATCGAATAAAAAGCAAGAAAAAAAAGTGCGACAGGACGCGTCCTGCTGCCGCTTCGGAGATCCCGTGACGTCAGTCACGAACACACCCCTCGAGTCGACTTTGGGGTGCCTCCGGAGCTGGTGGCAAAACGTTATTCGCTCTCTCTGTTTTTAGAGTCGTTTTTGTACGCGCGGAGATCAAAACAATAACACACTTACAGACAGACACAGACACACGTCATGTTTTTTCATCGAAATTTTAAATTTTATTGAAATTGGCTCGAAAAAAGTATTAGTATTTCGTGCGTTTAAAACGCAAACTAGAAAAAAGAAACTATTTTACGTTATCTATTTTGGGCGTGCTAAGAATCTCAACTTTACTTAATTTCGTTACTATTTTTTATTATTTTAAAGATTTTAGACCCTTTTCAATCACCTTCCCACAAAGCGAAACTCACAACACAACATTACGAGAAACCAAGCATACACACAAACACAATTGAGTAGATCAGAAAGGCATAAAAAGAAGAAAAAAAAACAAACTGTTTATATGTAAAAATTTTCCTTAGCGTGTAAGGCGTCGTAGCAAAGAATATAAAACAAAAGCACTCACAAACAAAACAAACAAAAAATGAGAGAAACAAAACTAAAGAAAACTGAACTCTAAACACGACAAGACGAGATAAAAAAAAAACCTAATAATTTATCTGCGAAGTTGAAAATTAGAAATCGTGGAATAACAAAGAATGAATGTGGAAAAGTAATTTTCTGAAAACACACACACACCCATAGGTCTAAAAATTCGTTAGTGTGGTAGTGAGCATGAGCGTGCGAGCGAGAATTTGTAAGTATTGGTGCGAGCGAGAGCGAAACTAACCCATGCATAAAAAAAACGGTGATTAGTAATCATGTAAAATCACACACTCTGACACTCACCCACACACATAGATATGAGCTAGAAGCAGTCAGACTATGAATCGATGTGAGAGATAATTATTATTGATAATGTAAATTAAAGAAAAAAATAATTAAAAACCTAAAATTCGGCGGAGCACAGACAGACAAAAAAAAAAGGATGAATGTGCAAAAGGTAAGAGGAAAATAAAACCGGATTGTGTAGCAATTAGAAGAAATTTAACAAACACACACACGCTAAATCAATGATGACGCGCAAAGAAATTTCAAGCGTCTCAAAAGAATGCATAAAAACAGTGGTAAATATACAATTACATTTGTGCAAGAAAATAAGACAACATTGAAAGAGAGAGCGCGCGAGTGTGAGAGAGAGAAACGAAGCGGGACGAAAGTGAAATCGTAAGCAAATTAAACAAAAAAGAAGGGAAACAATAAACGAAACAAATTCTTTCTCTAACTGTAATTATAACAAATTGTGTACAACGCGTCGTTTTTGTGTTCTACATTGCTAGAGCATTTGGTTAGGTCATAGTTTAATTTAATTGTCCCATTTTTTATTTATTTGATAGTCATTTTTTAAAAAATAAAAAGAAAAAATGCAAATCAATCAATTTATTAATTTTGTCGTCTATCAATTATTTTATTATTTTTACGAATAAAAACATGCATACTTAAAAAAAATACCAAGTTACTTGCGTTTTTATATTTTTTTTTCAGTTTCACCCTCCCTTTTCTTCCCTGTCACTCTAAATCTATTCGTTGGTTATTATTGTTCCTCCCCATTGGTTACTTGTTATACTGGCCTTCTACTTTGTTACCGAAACGTTCCGAACTTGGTGTCTGGGTGTAGGCTGTGCGCAACAAGGGATATCAACAGATGACGTCACGCACTCGCACCCACACCAGCAAATTGTAAAGGTGAAACTCTCACGAGACGATACAAATAATGAGAAAGAGAGAGAAACAAAACATTAACACAGCAGAGAGAAAAGAAGAGAAAAAAAAACAGAGTCAACACACAAAAAAAAGAATAAGATTAAAACTTTGTAATTGTAAGGAGCAACAGTGGAGATTAAGAAAAGGAAGGTAAAGGACAACACGGAAAACACAAAATCATTATGATTAAAAAGTAAAATAGTAAGAAAAAATAAATATTTAAAAAATATTGAAATTTCGTGTTTGATGAAGCATTTAATGTGAAAACCTTTGTAAGATTTTTTTTATTTTTAATATACAGTCATCCCACATATTCGGAACACCCACAAATTCGGAACACTTTTGTGATAATTTGCCAATAGCATGCCAAATCTATCTTTTCTGTCGACCCTACTATTTTAGGACTTTTATTTGGACATTCTCTTTATTCTCATTAATAAAAGTAGTTCTTTTAAAACAAAAAACTGCATTTCGAGACTATTTTATTCAGAGCAGCAAAACTCTGCCTCCAAATTGCCTGTTTCATAATTGTGGGACACCTGAATTTAACTGATATTTTCACAAAAAAAAGTTATCAGACCATTCATAAAACATTACTAAGCATGAGTTTTATTGGTTTCAGAATGTGAAGTCATTATTTTGTAAAAAAATATGTACCCCTGGAGAGAAAACAAGTTTGTTTACATCGTAAGAAATTTGTGTTCCGAATTTGTGGATTTCAAGGGTCAGAGTTTTTCTTCAAAAACTTGATATAAAAAATAAAATTTGCAGTTGTTCGAAACAGCATTAGAAAGATCGCAAGCTTACTTTACTTACTACTTTACTTTTACTGCTCGTACAACCTCCGGGTCATGAGCTGTCTCCAGATGCGCTGCCACTGGACTCGGTCCTGGGCTGCTACTCTCCAATTCCGCTGCGGAACTCCCACACTTTCCAGATCTTCCTCCACTTGGTTCAACCACCGTGCACGTTGCGCCCCCCTCCGCCGCGTTCCAGCCGGCTCCGAATTAAACACCAACTTCACCGGATTGATAGTCTGGTTCGGTTGGCGCGCATCCAGCGCGTCCGGCATTCTTGCGACGTGTCCGGCCCACCGGATTCGGCCAGCCTTGGCGACCTTCCGAATACTTGGCTTGCCGTAGAGTTGCGCCAGCTCGTGGTTCATCCTTCTCCTCCATACAGTGTTCTCACGCACGCCGCCAAAGATCGTCCTAAGCACTCGTCGCTCAAAAACTTCAAGCGCTTGCAGGTCCTCCTCGAGCATCGTCCACGTCTCGTGCCCGTAGAGGACGACGGGTCTTATCAGCGTTTCGTACATGGTACACTTTGTACGCCGGGAAAGGTGACCAGACCGTAGGGTCTTGTGGAGTCCATAGTAGGCACGACTACCGGTGATGATGCGCCTCCGAATTTCTCTGCTGCAGTTGTTGTCCGACGTAACCAACGATCCGAGGTACACAAACTCCTCCACGACCTCGAACTCGTCGCCGTCGATCGTCACGTTCGGTCCTATGCGAGCCCTAAGGGACTCGGTTCCTCCTGCCAGCAGATATTTCGTCTTCGCCACATTCACCTTCAATCCAACCTTCTCTGCTTCCCGCTTCAATTCGGTGTACCTCCTGGCCACCTCTTCGAACGTCCTGCCGACAATGTCCATGTCGTCGGCATAGCAGATGAATTGGCTGGATCGGTTGATAATCGTGCCCCGCATGTTGAAGCCCGCCCGCCTCATTACACCTTCAAGCCCAATGTTGAAACAGAGGCCGGAGATACCGTCGCCTTGTCGCAGTCCCTTGCGCGATTCGAGCGGGTCGGACATCGCTCCCGAAATCTTCACACTGCACCGCGCCCCGTCCATCGTCGATTTCACCAGTCTGATCAGCTTCCCGGGAAAGCCGTTCTCGTACATGATCTTCCATAGCTCTTCGCGATCGACCGAGTCGTACGCGGCTTTGAAATCGATGAACAGGTGGTGCGTCGGGATCTGGTACTCGCGACATTTTTGGAGGATTTGGCGTAGCAAAAAGATTTGGTCCGTCGTCGATTTCCCCTCCACAAAACCGGCTTGGTACGGCCCAACGAAATCCTTTGCTCGCTCCGACAGACGACAGAAGATGATCTGAGACAACACTTTGTAGGCCGCGTTGAGAATAGTGATGGCTCGATAGTTCTCACATTCCAACTTGTCCCCCTTCTTGTAGATCGGGCATATTACTCCCTCTTTCCACTCCTCCGGTAGCTGTTCTGTGTCCCAGACCTTGACTATCAGCCGGTGTAGACAGGCCGCCAGCTTGTCCGGGCCCATCTTGATGAGTTCAGCACCGATACCATCCTTACCCGCTGCTTTGTTGTTCTTCAGCTTCTTGATGGCATCCTTAACTTCCCTCATCGTGGGTGCTGGCTCGTCCTCGCCGTCCACCATACCGCTGACGTCGTTTCCCCCGTCGCCCTGGTACTCCGCCTCTGGGCCGTTCAGGTGCTCGTCGAAGTGCTGCTTCCACCTTTCGATCACCTCACGCTCGTCCGTCAAGATGCCTCCGTCCTTATCCCGGCACATTTCGGCTCGCGGCATGAAGCCAGTCCGGGATTGACTGAGTTTCTTATAGAACTTGCGCGTTTCGTTGGAGCGATACAACTGTTCCATGTCCTGGCACTCCAACTCTTCCAAGCGGCGCTTCTTATCCCGGAAGAGATGGGTTTGCTGTCTTCGCAACTGTTTGTACGACTCCTTGTTCCCACGGGTGTTGTGCAGCAGCCACTTGTCCCGCGCTGCCTTCTTCTCGTCCCAAATCGCCTGACATTCCTCGTCGAACCAGCCGTTCCGTCGAACTCGGTCCACGTACCCGATGGCGCTCGATGCCGCTGCGTTGATGGCTGCTTCCATATGGCTCCAGCAGGCCTCCAGAGGGGCTTCGTCGAGCTCACCCTCGTCAGGCAACGCAGCTTCGAGTTCCCGCGCGTACTGGGTAGCGACCTCATGGTCCTTGAGTCGCTCCAGGTTATACCGCTGCGGGCGACGGTACCGGATCTTGTTGACCTCGGACAGGCGTTGGCGCAGCTTTGCCACCACCAGGTAGTGGTCCGAGTCGATGTCAGCGCCACGGTAGGTTCTGACGTCGATTATGTCCGAGAAGTGCCGACCATCGATGAGAACATGGTCGATTTGCGTCTCCGTGTCGTTTGGTGATCTCCAGGTGTACTTGTATAGGGAGGTGTGCTGGAAGAAGATACTACGTATGGCCATGTTTCGGGAGGTAGCGAAATCGATGAGTCGTAGGCCGTTCTCATTCGTCTGCTGGTGAGCGCTGAACCTCCCAATAATCGGTCTAAACTCCTCCTCCTGGCCGACTTGAGCGTTTAAGTCGCCGATGACAATCTTGACGTCGTGTTTTGGACACTTCACGCAAGCACAGCTTTCAAATGAAGGTAAAAGCGAATCATTAAGTTCAATTATCGATTTTCTAGGATTTTTCGAACATTGGCCGATCTGTTAACTGTTCCGAATATGAGGGATGACTGTACAGTCCAAACTCGATAATCAGAAGCCTCGATTATCCTAAGTTACGATTATCCTAATGTTTGTAGTTTGAAGTCCCACACGAACAAAATCTTTTTTTAGTATTGTTTCATTTTCTTGATTGCCTATTACAAAATAAAATGCATTTTTTTCAATATGACATCACCGCCATTTTGGTCGCCATCTTGGATTTAAAAATTCTAAATCATTTTGCGTAGTTTAAGGGCATATCCGAGCTCGGCAATCAAAAATTAGACAACAAAAAGATTTTTTTTCTCCAAAGTGATTTTTTGCCGATGCCTTCGGATAATCGAGTCTGGACTGTATTCATGAAATTAATTTTAGTTCGGTTCATGAAATTAATTTTAGTTATTTGGAGAAACTTTGTCCTTGTTTTCCTTCTGTCAAAAGAAGCCATTTTGCATCTTCTTTTGTCCTACTAGTTACATTTTTGAGGACTGGTTTTACAAAATGGGTGTGTTAATGTATGAAATTCTGTATCTTGAGAAGACATTTTCTGATCGATTTGATGTCTTTGGTCATTAAGACTTTTCGAAAAAATATGTACACGGAAAACAAAACCGACCAATTTAAATAAAACATCTTTTGAGCCATAGTGCATGATAGTCCAAAATCTGGTTCCGGAGATATATTTTTTACAATTCGAAAAAACGGACAAATTAAAAAAAACATTTCTAAAAAACCGAATTGAATTTACACCCAGAAAGTAATGTAGGATAAAATGTACCGTTTTAAAGTTATAGCTTATTTTGGATTAATATTTTTATTTTTTTTTTATTTGAAAAATACTTTTTGAAAAAAAGCACCCCTGAAACAAAATCAGAAAAGCTGAGAAAATTTCCTACATTTTCTCACTGAAACTTTGAAAATTGGACAATTAGTTTCCAAAGCCTCACAAAGAATGAGATCGATGAAAAAAAGTTTTTTTAAGTGTCATCTAAAATTAGCCTGTTATTTTTAATTGACAATATTTTGACAACTATTGGTTCGATTTTAAATGTTAAAAATTAAACTTTTGTGAAATTTTCTGATCTTTTCAATGAAAATAATACTAAAATTTTATATCAATCATAGGACTACAAATACATAAATTTTCTGATTTCAAATTAAAGATCATTTTTTTTATTTTGAATTTATTTTTTATGAATAGATCAGAAGATTTCACAAAACTTTCATTTTTAACATTGAAAATCGATCCAATAGTTTTCGTAATAAAATTACATTCATTAGGTATCAAAAAACCAAAACTGTTCAAATTCAATTTCAATTCAAATATTATAACCTAAAAGTGTATGCAAGATGGTGCACTTCATCAAAAAATGTCAATTTATTAACTTTTCGATTGCATTTTTTTTCCATAGATTCCATTTATGGAACCAAATTTGCACCAAAAACTATATATAAATAATAGAAATTTTTAAAAACATATTTTGGTAATCCAACATTTAGTAAAACCAACTTAAATGAAAAATGTTTTTTTAGAGTGTAGCTTTTTTTTTCTAAACAGTCCTGTTTATAATTTACAACTTTGTCGAGGACACCAAATCGATCAGAAAATACCATCTCAAGATACAGATTCCTATATATTTTTCTACCACACCAACCACAGGGGGTTGGGGTAATCCGATATATCGAGTCTTGTATGGGAAAACCTAGGATGCAAAATTGCCTCTTTTGATATAGGGAACATATGGACAAGGTTTCCAAATCCAAAACAAAAACTACAAATTTAAAAATCGCGGAATAATTTGCGAAAATCTACAAGGAGCAATTCTCTACGAAATCGGTCTTTTCTCTTAAATTTTAATTTTTGTATTTTTTTATCCGACTGAAACATTTCAAAAGGGCCAAACATTCAATATTACGCCCTTTTAAAATGTTAGTCTTGGTTTAAAAATTTTGAAAATATTTTTTTTAAAAGATCGGGAAATTTTACGAATGTTTTATATTTCAACATTGAAAATCGGATCATTAGTTGCTAAGATATTGACATTAGAAAATGGTGTGTTGTTTGGGTGGGACTTGGAAAACATCAAATTTCCTGTTTTTAAACCTTTGCATGGCAATATCTCAGCAACTAAGGGTCGTATCAACAAAATTCAAGAATGCAAAATGTAGAGAAAAAATAGAGAGCTTTATATATAGAGCTTTCCAAAAAATTTTTTTTCAAAGGTGGGCAAACATGTGCACTAATTAAAAAAAATGAAAAACTGCGACTATTTTCAAAAAAGTCACCTAAAAATGAATTTAACTTGAAAACGGTGCATTTTATCAAAATTTCACTAAAGTACTTTTTGATTGCAAATTTGATTTCACATCGAAAAATGAAGTTGAAAAATTTTTGCGACCAATTTTTCGATTTTTTGAAAAAATCAGTATTGATTCAAAAATTCATAACTCGCTCAAAGATTTTTTGCACAACCTGGAAATTTCTGAAAAGTTAGTATTTGATGTCCTCTAAAACATATCAAAAAATAAAAAAATATAAAAATAGTGTTTATTTGCAAATCAAGTTTTAGTAACAAAAAGTGAAATAAAAAATCACCAATTTTTTTTACCGTGCATCATTTTTTTTCAGTGTAGTTCATATTCATACCTACAACTTTGCCGAAGACACCAAATCGATCAAAAAATCCTTCACAATATACAGATTTTTGAATTTTCATACATCATTTTTGTATGGCTTGCTGCCAAATTTGTATGGAAAATTATATGGACAAACAAATGATGCAAAATGGCTTCTTTGGGCATATCGAAGGCACCAAAAAAGTTTCAGCTGGATAAAAAAATACAAAAAAAAAATCGAATGACCGAAATCTGAGAGAATCTCAGGGAGAACTCGGCGCTTAATGCCATTATCTCTTTTGATTAAACTGTTAATTTACTATAGCCTTAAGTTAAAATGTAAATTACAACTACAACCCGGTCCGAACCAGTTTACTTACAGCTAAGGGGACCTAAATAAACAATTTCACAAATAAAAAAAAAAATCTGAGAGAATTGCTCAAAAGAAACAAATCACATTTTTCTTGGGCGCCTGTTCATGCTAAATGGAGTAGAAAATAAACAACCTGCGAAAGACTTGAAAATTTAATGACCCATCATTTGGGAATTTCTGACTCGATTTCTAGTAAATATAGGTAATTTTAGCGAAGCGTGCACATCAAAAGTGAATTCAAATGGCAGAATCCACCTACAAATGTCATTTCAGATTTCAAAAAAGAAGTTTGTTTTTATAGAATCTTCAGAATCTGAATGCAATTTTGTGTTAAAAAACTTGGGAGATTATCGTTTTTTTTAGTTTGTTCCCATCTTCAGATTGTGACCAGTTCTTCAATGTCTTCAAACGTAAATAATTACACTAAATTCGGTTACCCATCGCAAAGCGCAACTTCATCAATCTTAAATCACTTTCCAGAAATCCAAACGATGGTTTTCCTCCGCCTTCGACACGGGTCCTTCCCCGGCACCGGTCAAACGAAGCGATTCCGTCCCAATGTCAACAACCACCCTCCCAGCCACAGCTCCTGCAACGAAGCGATCCAAGTTAACCACTCGAACAAGCATCTTCTCTCAACCATCTTCAAAGAAGGAATCTTCCGCTCAATCCCGTGTTCCGGATTGGTCCGTCGATTTGGCACCGAAAAAGCTGGCGGACCTTGCGGTCCACCCCAAAAAGCTAGAGGAGATACAGCACTGGCTCAAGACGTACGACCGCGTCAAGGGCACGGAACCGGTGGCGATTCTGCTGATTAGTGGACCACCGGGATGTGGAAAGAGCACTGCGATTAAGATCGTCACGGAGGAGCTGGGCTACGAGGTCACGGAGTGGACCACCCCGGTCGATGTGGACATGTTCTTCCACGATAATTACGACTTTGAGGGTGGGCGAGAGGAGGTCACTTACAGGGAGAATCGCAAGACTCAGTTTGAGAAGTTTTTGTACAAGAGCTCGCGATATTGTTCGATTCTGGAAATGGATTCTAAGGAAAAGCTGCTGTTGGTTAAGGACATTCCGAATGTTTTTCTGCGTGACCCGGAGGCGTTCCGAAGTACGCTGGAAACCTACCAAAGGCTAGGCGCTTCACCGCTGGTCTTCATCGCCACCGAAACCTCCAACAAAAAGCTGGACATCGTGTTCAACCTGTTCACTCCGGCAGTTCTCAACGATTTCAAAGTCCACCACATCACGTTCAACGCCGTGTCGACGACCCTCATGAAGAAGGCCATCAAGCGGCTGACGTCGCTGATGGTCGGGCCGGAAATGTCCCGCCAGTATCGCGTTCCGCCGCAGGACATGATCGACAGTGTCGTGCTCTCGTCGCAGGGAGATTTGCGCAGTGTGACGCTTAACTTGCACTTTGCGTCGCTGAAGAATGCGCCCCGACTGAGCACGGAGCAGCTCAACGCCGGGGAGGTGCTGAACAGTTCCGGTGTTGCGACCGGAGGTCGCGGCAAGAAGAAAGAAAGCAAACTCAAGTCGGTCGGCTGCGCCGAAAGTCTGACGCTGTTTCACGCCCTCGGCAGGGTGTTTCATCCAAAGAGTAGGTTGCTTGAGTCAATTGTAAGAAATTTTCTAACAAAAGATCCAAATTCCAGTGGAACGCGTCCCCGGCCAACCGGACCGCTTCCAGCACTCGCCGGAAACCCTCGCAGAGGCGTTCACCTCGCAGCCGCACGGGCTGATTTCCCTCGCGCACTCGAACTACGTGCTGCGCTTCACGGACATTGACGATATTTGCGGGGCGGCGGACGCGCTCAGCGTCGCCGACATCATCATGAGCGAGTACCGCGAGGATCAACTGGCGGGCCATGCGCTGAACGTGGCCATCCGCGGGATGATGGTGTGCAACCGGAAGACGGCCAGCGGCTGGCACCAGATACGGAAAACGAAGGCGTACCAGCGGCCGAGCGTTGCGGGTCATGAGGTGCAGTTGAAGAAGTACGGGCTGGAAACGTCCTCGGTGTCGGCGGGGCTGTTTATGACCGATTACAAAAAGTATCTGGATATCATTTTGGCGGGGAAGGTGTGAAGCTGTGTTGGGTTATTTTAATTATTAAAATGAGTTAAAATAAAAATAATAAGTTATTCAATTAAAGCTAATTTTTGATTCTTGAAATTAAAACTCCCATAGATTTCGATCGATCTAAGAATATTTCAGAATTTTATTGATTTTTTAAACTATTTTTTATTATTTGTTCCTAAAATTTTCAAAAATTTTGAGGTTTGAAATTTTGGAACTTTAAATTTTTAAATGTCTTAAATTTCTATCATTTTAATTTTTCAATTTCAGATATTTTATATTATAAATTATAAACTTTTAATTTTATTGAATTTGAAATTGAGCATTTTATTTTTTGTATGTTAAAATTTGGCATGACAAAAAAGTTTTGCTAGAAAGAGAAAGCAAATCTGGTGCAAACAAACCAACTTCTGCCAGTCACGAAATATTCTAGCAGAGCTGGTTCTGCCAGAATCCTGCTAGAACGGTGAAACATTTCTGCTAGAATGCTGTAACAATATCCAGCTCTGTGAGAACTCTGTTAGAATCCTGCTAGAACGTCGTGACTGGGCTGTGGCACTCAGAGGCAGGGTTGGCAGGTTGTCAGATAAATCTGGAAATGCCAGATTTTTCAAGTGTCAGCCAGCATAAAGATTCACCTTTCTCTGTGTCAGATTTTGACAGATTTTTCACTTTATGCCATTTTTGAACAATTTTTTTTTATTAAAATGATCGAATTTTATTGAAAACCAAAAAATAAATATAAATAAAAACGTGTTTTTCTTATCGAAAATGTAAATTTAACATTTTTGAGGCCATAAAATCAGTTAAACCATCTGAATTCTACAAACATTAGAAATAATTTATATCACCCCTCCCCTTCACTACATTGTTAGATTTTCGTCTGCCAGATTTTTCAAGATTTTTAATCTATACTTTGCCAAATTTTTCGAATTTTGAACTGGTAACCCTGCTCAGAGGTGTGAGTGTGTTATAGTAAATTTTCGACCAGAAAGGGAGCGTTCTTTTATTACGTAACGCAGTCGGGGGGGAGGGGGGGTCGGAAGCCGTGTTACGCTCCATACAAAATTTTTAAAATTTGTATGGAAATTTTGTTACGAGGGGGGGGAGGGGGTCTTAAAGTTCGATTTTTCGCGTTACGTAATAAAAGAACGCTCCCAAAGCCTTAAATTTATCTCGGAAAATATTGTACGGTCAGTTCCTTATTGGACTCGGTCGTTGGAAACGACAAATTTTGTTGAAAAGATTAACAATCAGCATCAAAAAGAGACTGGCTTTTCTAAACGTCAAATGTTACACTCTCAACAAATATACTCAAATTTTGCAGAAATGTTGGCTCGCGGCTCAACAGTTCTGGAACCGAGCTAGACCCAAGCCCGAATCTTGAAGTGGTACACTCTTGGGTTTTAGCCCTTTGAAATAGTTATTGTATATTCTAAAATTTAAAAAAAAAAATATTTTCATTGAAAATATCCGAATACCTTTATCACAAAAGATTAATTTGAACCAAAAAGACATTTTTAATTGAAAATATTTTACATCCTCATGAAGGAGCTGGTTTTTGAAATATCACCTTAAAAAAAATGTTTTAAGGGAAAGTCACGTATGTTTGGCAGGTTAAGGACTCGGTCCTAACCCACTACCTAAACAAATTGTTTTGAAAATGTTTTGGTAGAAACATGCTCGCTCATTTACCTTCAAGCTATTAAATAAAATTAAATAAATTTTATTACTTGATATGGGTAGAAATCGCTTTTTAATTGATGTAGGTCAGAGATTCTCAACGGGGGTACCGGGCCTACTTGATTTACATGGCAGGGGGTACCAGCGTAGAAGAAGGTTGAGAATGGCTGATGTAGGTAATCGAACACCAAAGTGCTGAGACGCCAACATTAGATTACCGATGGAAATAGAGCTTTATGACGTTTCGCGTACGCACACTAACGCACCATTTGGTTTTGCTGGCCGGTACAAAATTTAACCTCAATCTTTTTCGTGTACGTACACGCAATAAGGCTTTCTAGTCAGAAATTTACCAACACATTCAAAGTATGTTTACATGACAGCTGGACGTTTGTTTGCATCAGGTTTCCTATCTCTTTCTAGCAATTTTTTTATCAAGTGACTTTTAGCTGGTTTATTTGACTGACTGCCCGATATGTCAGCCAACATACTTCGCAGGGCTGTGACAGCTACAGCTCGATCATTGTTTGCATCAGGACACTGTGACGAGGAGTTCGTAATTTTTGAGTTAAATTATATTTTTTTCACTGGGCCTAGAAAGCCTTATACGTGCGCAAGTAGATAACTCTATTTAAAGCTGCCAGAGTTGGACGATTTTAAGCTGTACTTGACATCTATCACGTTTACTCATTCTTGAGTAGGTTCGGTATTGTCAAAATCTGAGTAGTTTTGTATGAACGTGCAGTTAAAGTACTTTTGACAGCTTTTGCCAATTCGATGACTTTTTCAACACACACCTTGTAGATGGATTCTGCTTATGCGAGATTGTCATGATGACAGTTGTTTGTTTATTTTCTTCCTCTTGTGAAGCAAAACATTAATACTAGAGTACTGTTTCAAAAGGTCCTATGTGCAAAAACCTCAATCTGAGAAATTTGATGACAAAGTTTTGGTGCACATTTTTAAATCTCATTTAAACACGCTTGGGTATTTTTCGATTCTGAAAACGCCGAAATGGGTCTAGAGTTATGCTTTTCAAGTGTGCAACTCGGGATCATATAAAAGTTAATATTACACTTAGTTCTGAAGCAATTTGGTTCATACAACCTATGAGTGCACATAGGACACGTTCATAGGACAAATTTTGCACATAAGACTTAACGCATTGGACTATATTCATGTGGCATTGCACATAAAACTTTATGAAATAAAATTTAAATCTCGATTTAAAAAACAATACTTTTTGATAACAGTGTATGTCCAACCCTCTCGCAACGTGTAGGCAACAGCTGATGAAGAGCATGAAATATTTCAATGCTTCCAGCGCGTGAGAGGAGAGAGAAACCGTTATAACCAATCAGACTTCTGTCAGATGGGTGGCGGGTTGGATAATTTACGATGTTAAATTAACCAATGCGCCAATGTAAACAATGATTATTGTTTACCTTGGCGCATTGGATATTTTGACATGGAAAATTGTTCTATCCGCCTATCATGCTGTGAGCGCACATACTACTGTTGTGTTTAATTTTTTAAAGCAATAGCAATCAATGTACGGTCGAATACAGGTGCGTTTTTTATGGATAAATAATAAGGTGAGATTGTACATCGAATAAAATAATTTCAGCAACTGCAAAGCTTTTAGCTTCATTGCGTCAAAAATTAAATAGGACCACCGTTCGATCTTGCGCTGCGCTTGGCGGGAAAGGGGACGGCCAAGGGCTGTCGAATCTGGTACCTGGACGTCGAGGATGTCCTCTACATCGACGTGGTCCTCTCTGGTCGGCCCTTAATGACTCTGTTCTCGTGCATCCCGGCGTTGACATCGCGTGCTGGTATCACGGCTGGTATCAAAGCTACAAACAAAGGACAATCGGCTCAGAAACAACTCCGCCAACCTGCGCAAACGAGAATTTGTGTACAACTTCAGGAAGGTGATTATGAGCAGAATTCAAACAAAACAATGTAATTGGGCCAATATGGGTTTGTAAAGAAACCTAATGTAAACATCCACTGACGTGCTCTCACCAAGTCGGTCTGGGTTTGATACCAGAAGGTCTCGGTGACATTTTGTGAGATGAGATTTGTTTAATCACGCCTTCCGTCGGACGGGAAAGTAAATGTTGGCCCTGTCTAACCTAGAGGTAAGGTCGTTAGCTCAGTCCAGGTGTAGGAGTCGTCTCCCTGGGTCTCCTGCCTCGGTGGAGTCGCTGGTAGGCAGTTGGACTCACAAATCAAAGGTCGTCAGTTCGAATCCCGGGGTGGATGAAAGCTAAGGTTTAAAAAGAGGTTTGCAATTGCCTCAACAATCAAACCTTCGGACACCTAGTTTCGAGTATTTCATCTCGCAATCGAGTTGAATTAGAGCTAATTTAATCAAACAAATGGGCATGGTTGTGTCCCCGCTGATGGACGGATATAAAGACTTTTTTTATAGAGAAGAAAAAACAAAACCTGTTTCCAAATTGAAACAAATCACCTTCCTATTATTTGAATTCTATCCCTTGAACAAAAAAGATAGCCCAATCAATTTTAAACATTTTTTTTGTATTTTCACAGTTTATACAACACATTCACATCGTATTCTTTGTCTTCATACTCCTACAACCTACATCTAAGTACCATCTTCTTCCTCTTCATCCGGACTGAAAGATCTGTTTATGGAGTTTTGCCGACACAACACGATCCACGGCATCAGCCGCATTGGATCGCGGCATCGAATGCTTTTTGAGAAGTTCTGTAAAAAGTTCTGCTCTGTCGATGTACGACTGTGGAAAGCTGATCGACGGGATGTACCGAAAGTGGGATGAAAATCCCGTGATTGTAACGTTTGACAAGGTCACCCCAGTTTGGGCGATTCCGTTTCCGGCCGTGACGATCTGCTCGGAGACGAAGGTCGTATGGAGCAAGGTGAACTACGTCACTCTCGTCCAAACTTTGATCACCTCCATCACATGGTGAATCGTTGACTTCAAGATTCGGCAACGTCACCTTATCACTTCGATTAGCCGGTGTTTCCCGAGGCGAAGTGGGGCTTGTCGACGTTTCCGTCGACTTCGGCTGCGGTTTATCCTCAGTGGAACGCAAAACTGTAAAGAAAAAGCTTAGATTGTAACCAACAATAAGCAAAAATGTTAGATTAGCATACCGGCCGATGCCGAAACTGGACGATCCAACAATTCCTTTCCAGATCGTGTTTGGACCGAAAGATCGATTGCGCCGGGGAATGCTCCAGCTGGACCTTCCATCGGGATGCAAACTGTAAGGGATTAGACATCTGGTCTCGGGGCATGGCCTGGCCATCCTGCAAATAACCATCGTTCTGCGATAGAAGGTTCCAGCGAGCTATCATCCATTTCTGCGAGAATAATTCACGTTAGATACTATTTGATCATAAAAAATAAACAAATACAAACCATCAACGGAAACTGCTGGAAAATTCTCAACCTCTTCTCTTTGACTATCGAGTCCCGCAGCAAATGAGGTATTCTTGATTCAGGCGTGATCTTGATGTGGGCGCGTTGAAATCGCCGAAAGTAATGTCAAGAACGGTCAAATTTCCGGAATCTTCTTTTTGTTTCTGATGTTTCGTCTCTGCAACTAAATGATTTATGTAACTTGCATCTTTCGGTTTAAACAGTTCAATTTACATACCGTTCCGTTCCTTCAATGGACTTGATGTGGGTGTCGCTTCCTTCTCTGGGTATTCCAAGTACGACAGTACCAAAGCTGGCCGTTCGGATGGCATCCGATGATCACCTGTCTTGGCATCGGAATCTTGCGGATTACACCTTGGCCCGTTCAGCTCAACCAGGGGCTTTCGATGAGTTGGAGCAGGTGGGCGAATTTTGTTTGAACTTTTCACAACTGTAAACGGAGGCCCTGAGTCGGAACTAAAGCAAAGCAACTTTACCGGAATAGAAATTCCATTTCTGGACAACCGGATCTCCCGCTGCTTGTAGAGGACCGGGAGACTTCCGTAAATGATCTTCCGCCGATAAATGACAACCGAGAAGTACCGGAGCGTGTGCAAAACACCGAGCAATTCTCACTAGTGTCAAAACAAAAATATGTTTTTTGTTCAATCCAATTTATGCTCGCCTTTGGCTCGCATTCAATCAATCCTATCTGTCAAATTCGAGAGAGGGCGGGTAGGTCGTTTTGCACTATTCCTTTCGGCTTTGGCAACATTGAAAAATTTCATGCTCTCTCCCAGCTGATGACTACACTCTGCGCGAGATTCGGATATATTGTTCATTGTAAATAAATTGAAGATTGTAAAATAATTTAGTTTCATACAAAAACGACGTATAATTTATATTTTAATTATCCATTATATCTTTAACATAGGTCATTTTGATGTGAGCGTATGTGCATGATGATTAAAATATATTTATAATTGCTCATAGGTCGATTTGCTACCGTTCTATGTACACGTTCGACCAGAATGCACATAGAACAACCAGTTGGTAAAATGACCTATAACCATTTTGTTTAAAATTTATTGAGAATAGTTGTAGGTTGTTTTGTAGATAAATATTATATTTAAAAATATAAGAGTTTCAAGAAATCGGGTTAGCGGATAGTATAGTTTTTAGTACACCGAATATAATGCAATAACTAACTCAGTTTGTTTACTTTTGGCGCATAGGACCTTTTGAAAAAGTACTCTAGAATAGAGTTCAGTTTTTGAATGTTCTTTTTAAAATAATATTAGCTTCGAATTTTAGATTTATACCCGCTTTTAAGCGAAAACTGATACATTTCCTTTAGATGATGCTCGAAGAAAAGTAGATCGAAACGTCACAAAAAGCAAAACAAAAATCCTCCATGAACCTACCGGAGGTAGTCTGCCGCTCCTGTCTGGCGGAGTTCGTCCCGCTGGTGAGTCTGTTCACGGCGTGTCCGAACCTTCCCGATTCCGCATCGGACGAACCCGTCGACGCAGCGACCACCCCCATCCAGCTGAGCACGCTGTACAGCGAGCTGACACTGATTCCGCTGAACCAGCAGTTTCCGGCGGAACCCGTTTCGTCGCAGATTTGCTTGGAGTGCGTCGAACGGTTGAAGGAGTTTTATCTGTTCCGGCGGAGGGCGGCGAAGTCTTACGAGGAGCTGCAGACGAAGGCGAGCATTGCGCGGATTATAAGCCAGCTGGATACGGGGAGTAGCTTGGGGAGCGTTCGGAACGACCGGTTGGAGGAGGACTTTGCGGAGGATTTGATAAGGGATGACTTGGATAAGGATCGGTTTAAGAGGCCGTTGGCGGCGGGGGAGCAGCGGTGCGAGGTTTGCATGAAGGTTTTCAAGAATAGGAAAATGTTGGCGCGGCATCAGGAGATTCACGCGAGCGAGAACAAGTATCGGTGTCGGTACTGCTTGAAATGGTACAAGGCTCGCAGTAGTTGGTACAATCACGAGCTGAAGCATCGGAACGCGGTGCTGAAGGAGGAACGATTGGAGCGGGAGTTTTTGTGTGAGATATGCGCGAAAGAGTTCAAGACGAAGAAACAGTTGAATGACCATCTTGAGGTGGTTCATCAGGGAACAAAACGCTACAAGTGTGACATCTGTAACAAGAGTTTTACGAGGAATGCATCGTTGGCGGAGCACAAACTCATTCTCCACGCTGGAATCAACCAGTTTTCCTGCAACATTTGTGGACGCGCGTTTGGGAAGGAGGAATCGCTGAAAACGCACCTTTCAACGCATTTGGGACGTCGCTTCCGGTGCGAGCTCTGCAACAAGACGTTTTTGAAGCGAGCATTCCTGACGGCCCACGTGGCAAAGGCGCATCCCACCGATGAAGGTCCCAAGCCGAACGAGTGTAAAATTTGCCACAAAAACTTTGCCTCGTCTTCGCACCTCAAAGATCACCTCCGAATTCATGAGGGGTCCAAACCGGAAGTGTGTCGACTGTGCGGGGCGTCCTTCCGGCAGAAACAACAGCTGAAGGTGCACATGTACCAGCATTTGGGAAAGCCCTTCAAGTGTCAGTTCTGTACGGCCGCGTTTGGGATTCGAGTTCGGTTGATGAGCCACCTGGAGAAGAACCACGCGACGGAGATGGCGAACATGACGGTCGTGGTGCCGGAAGTGCCTATGCAGATGCCGCAGGACATGATGAACGAACCGGACTTTGGTGACGGAGCGATCAACGAGGAGATTTTGAACGAGATTTGCTATCAGATCGACGCGAATCAAATCGTTCTGCAGAACATTGAGGACGATGGAAATTTGATCTACAGTAGCAACGTATTTTTCGACGACGCAAACAACCTGCTTCCGGATGAGCTGTACGATTTCACCAAGCAGGGATACACGTTACCGGAAAATGAAGAAAATAAAGATTCTTAGGATTTCTTTCATCTTTTCAAACTAAAAAGCAATTCAATTCAGAGAAACATCCCCCTCCTCACGCCACTTTATTCGCCTTCTGCTCCCGCTTCGCCTTCTTCCGCGCAACCTCACTCCGGTCCAAATTGTCCTGGAAGAAGGTGGCCTCCTTCCGCGCCTGGGCAATCTCCGTCCTCAGCTTCTGCTTGAACACCGCCCGCTCGTACGAAAGCCGCTCGCTCAGGTGAATCCACTTGAACCGCGCCAGATACTTCATACTCCACAGAATGTCACAAAACACGGACTTCTTTTTCGTACTTATCGGGCGCGTGTTCAAATGTTCCACCACCGCCTTCGCGACCCGTTTCCGCTTAAACTCAACCCAACCCTCGGTGTACCGGATCATCGCGCGCTTTCCCTTCGCCGTACGCTTCTTAACGGCGCCGTCCTTCCGCTCCGGCTGCAGGTAAATCCGCCCCACGTCCCCGTACGGTTCCAGCAGTTCGCGCAGGATCGTTACGTTCATGTGCTTCGGAATCGAGCTGATGTAGATGATGCCCGGTTTCTTCTTCTGCAGCGGGGTCACCAGTTTCGGCTTGGGACGTTTTGCCGCGGCAGGTTCCTCATCGTCACTCGGTTCTTCGTCCTCATCGTCGTCGTTGTCTCCGGATTCTGGTTGTTCGTCGGAATCGGCGACGGATTCTTGCTCTTCCTCATCGACGGTGGGTTCGACTTCTGGCTCGGGATCTTCCACTGTCGATTCCTCCCAGGCGGAGCAATTGTTGAGGGATTTGCTGTTACGTTTTTTGGTAGTTTTAGTCATATTTTAACAGATAACCAACGAAAGAACTAAATTTTTAAATAAATTTAAGATTTTATCACCCGAAACGCATCGGCACCTCGTTTTGTTTTGTTTTGAACTGAATTCAACACGCGCTTTTGACAGTTTTGTAGAATAACGAGGGGTAAGGCCTCCCGGGAAAACTATATTTTTGCATTCGGGACTTTTTTAAGTGGAGAGTTTTCAATCATCAGTAATTTTTATTTTCTTTTTTGTATTTTTTGATTTGTCTTAAATTTTGTAGGGACCATTACTATGACCAAAGACGAGACCAAAGATGCCATTTTGCGTCATTGGTTTTACCATAAAATTTTCCATACAAATTTGACTACTGATGCCTACACAAAATTGGTATCAAAATATGAAATATAACCTGTTTCTTGAGAATTCAAATTGAATTTCTGATAAAATTGGTGTCTTTGGCAAAGTTGTAGGCATAAGAAAGACAATTCTGGAAAAAGGCACACTCTTAATAAAATAAATTAACCATTTTATTTATTCCAAATTTTACCAAAAAAAAAAAAAAAAATATTATTTTGCACAAAAACTTCGACAGAAACATTGTTTTTGTTTTTGTCTGAATGTTCTAGACGTTTTAGAGGGTCAAAAAAGATATGTTTTGGAAAGTGTTGCCAATTTTACAAAAATATCATATTTTTTTTTTTAAACACTTGTAAAATCTGAATAAATTACTTCATTTTTAGATGCAAAACAAGGTTTGAAATTCAAGAAGTACACTTAGTGAATTAATTAAAAAATTAAGCCATATTTTAATCAAAAACAAGATTTTGTTGAATCAGCAAAAGACTTTTGTGGAATCAAGAAGTCTGCCTGTGTGGATCAATCGGGCCGCGCGAATCCCGGGGCGGACGCAAAAAATTCTAAGTGTAAATATAGGTATTCGGTGCCCTCTCCCCGTGCCCATACCTTCACACTTAGGAGACCCGGGAGGCGGAGTCTTGTCGCAAAAAGAACGATACACGCCTGTGGATCCGTTGACGAAACCGCAAGGTTTAAGAGGGCCACATTATAAGGTGTTACGTCGATTCCGTTCCGGAATCAAGAAGAATCAAGCTTGATTGAACGCCAAGTTCAACGCCATATTTTGTCAAATCAAAATTTGTACAGGCTGATCCGAGGGGCAGGACACAGCTAATTAATTATTGTACCACTAATCAATTAGCGCTTATTGCGGTCAACTAGTTAGTTAATTAGCGCTGATTTGACATGTCGTTTCCCACCTTCCGGCAAATGATCTTGGTACTTGAAGAAAAGTCGTTCTGACAGCTGATAAATGATTTTGCTCGGAAGAAAAAGTAGAGACAGTTTCAACGAAAATTCGATTTACTGCATGGTAAGTTTAAAAAAATGTGAATTCCATTGAAATAACTATCTATACTCTTCCTCAGAAGCTGGCTCGTCAAGATTCTGCTGATATCGGACAAAACCGTTTTCAGAAAACATTCCCCAATCGTAACCGGATGGCCGCTCTCCAGCAACCTGGTACCCGTCGAGAAGTTCCACAATCACCTCTCCCAAACACACGACACAGCGAGAAGAAGATAGGATTAACCGAAATGACCCCAGCAGCGTCGTCGTTCGACTTCAAGATTCTGCAACGGCTGCCGGAAAATCTCCTTCAGCGACTTGTCCAGGTCGTGAAACATTTGCACCGCAGTCGCTATTCTACACTCAGCCAGAGCGGTCGCTTTTTGCGCTCGTGTCAAGTGCGCTTTATTCTGTGAGACGGTTGCGGCCCAAGGTCGTTCATTGTTCGAGCAAGCCAAACGAAATGAACAAATTTCGCCAGAATTCCTTGGTCTTTGACTTTAATGTCATGCCAGTGATACCCGAATTGGGGACTATCCAACGCTTTCTACAGCAGCAGATTAAACTGGACCTGTCGTCGGTGCGTAACCTACAGGTGAACGTGTCGAGGAACCAGGTCATCATCGAGACAACTACGCCAGAACAAGCTACGTGCATCGCTAAGAACCACAATTCGAAGCACTTCATTGTGCACGAGAAGAAGCGGTTCATGATTCCAATCTATGTGGAAGACGGCTCCATCGAGGTGAAGGTTCACGATCTACCACCCCGAATGCCGAACCACATGATTGAGAACCACCTTCAACAGTACGGGGAGATAATTTCTATCCACGACGAGGTGTGGCGCGACTTCTTCCCCGGTGTCCCGAATGGGGTTAGAGTCGTGCGCATGAAGATCCAAAAGCCGATTCCCTCATTTGTTAAAATTGAGGGACTATCGGCATACATCGTTCACAAAAACCAAATTAAAACGTGTCGCTATTGCACCCAAAAACTACACGCGGGTAAAAAATGCAAAGGCACAAATTACAACGACGATAACAGCACCACATTAAACGAAGACCAAGAAGAACACCCAGAGAAGACTACAGAACCAGAAAAGAAGACAATAGACAACGCATGCGATCTAATTTTTTCGGACAGACACGAAAACAATGAACAAAATCTCAACACCAGCATCGACCACAGCAACGAAAAAGGGAATCCACAGCAAACAACGAACGTACCACGCAAGATTCACATTTTGTCGAAGAAGAAGGCGATAGTAAGATTAGCCAAGAAGAAACGTATTTTGTAATCAAGAAAAACCTGGCCCAAAAATGTTGTACAACAAGAAGCCAAATAAATAGCATAAGCAAAAAAAAAAAAAAAAACATTTGCACCGCGCTGGGCTCCACTCAGAACAGCGTTCCCTGCGGGATCTTTTAGCCTGTGACGTCGAAATTCCGGAGCCCTATCCAGCAGGGCGGTCGCGGGCATTTCCAGCATGTTAGCGCAGCGTAGTAGCAGCGTGGAGTTCAACTCGCACGTCGCGTTATCACCCAGCACGGCCGGATAGTTTTTCAACCGATGGTTTCGACGATCGGTGGCCAACTCGACCTGGAACAGATTTTGAGCCTGCTCTCGCAGCACCTCCGAAACGATTGTATTTTTGCCAAGTTGCTGACAAAGCCCAGATCGGACGATTTCTGAGCAATTCCGTAAATCTCGGTGGCGTCCACCGCGACCGGTTGCTTCCGCAGGCTGTTGATTTGTTGCAGCAGCTCGATTCGACTGTGTTCGCGTTTCACCCGTTTCACCGTAACGTAATCCAGCAGCACTTGGACGTTGCATAGTTGCCTTAGCAGCGCCATCTTCGCCTACTGGAAGCTTCTGGCCCGGTCCAGCGCGGCCAAATCCGCCAGCCCGTCCTTCGCCACGAAGGTGTCGTCGATGACCAGCAAACAAACCAGATTGTGAACCTCGATCTCCATGTCGGCGTGGAACAGCTCTGCTTGCCGACCTTCCACGGTGTCAACGCATCGATGGCAACGAACTCGTCTGCCTTTTGTCAGATCCGTCCGGCATCGATCCGACAGTCAGTCAGATATTGCTACGTAAGTTTGCACTCAAGGTACCTGAAACGAAGAACTAATTCTGGTTTCTTTCCACAGAATGAACCCTGACTATACCTAGCGCAAGTCGTCCCACAAGTGCTCCAACTCTCAGGCCAGGTTTGGCTTGGAAACCCGAGTAATAGTACCCCACTGGAAGATGCCGATCAAGCGTTTTCGGGGGCGTTCACAACAGCGCTATCAGTCCCGAGGCCGTTCCCGATCATCCGCGGAGGAGGTGAACGTGTCTGCGGGCGACTTCCCGTAGCAATCCCGTGGTCAATGGGGAAAAAAAAACCCGGCGCCAGAAGAAACGTGGTGGGCGTCCGGGCTTGAAGGCACAATCTGACCAGAGTCAAAGGTCGAGGAGAGTTAACCGTAACACGCGTCCCATGTCCGCTGGCGGATTCCGCGGATGCGTTCCGAGTCTGAACTTCAGCTGATTAAGGAGAATATATACAGGAAACGGATCGTGTCGTAAACCGAAGCGATATCACGTTGTATTTTTTTTATGATATTTCAATAAAATTAAAATTCTGGTGTGTTTCTCTCTGGCCAGTACAATGTTGCCGTTGTCGACGGCAAGTCACTTCCTTACCGTTGAGTTGGGACAAGAATGGCCCTAGAATGCAGAAAAGTCTAGGTTCTCGGTGCTTATAGCAGAAACTCGTATTTTTTTTTTTCATTTCGGAATATTAACAAGCGTGTAGCAGGTTCCGTAGCGCTTCTAAAACGTGAGGTGGTTTAGTTGAAGTTCATCCAATCGCGGAAGGAGTCGATCTACGGAACTGACTCCTACTTATATGAGTGAGGAAACGTTTACATCAGCATCGGAAAATGTAGAACCATCTGCTTCCGGCTAAGTGAAACGCTTCCAAACCGGACCATGCTGCAGCTGAATGCGCTCATCGCTCTTACCGACAAGACATACATACACGTGTGCAAAGTGGGGGCGTCGTAATCGCGTACGGCTACAACCACACCCCAAAGACCCTCCCGGCTACATTTGAACCACCTGCAATTTCGGACTAAGACATATTTCGCTTCCGCTGCTTTCCTTTTCGTGGAGATAGTATGGCGTGCAAGCTCCGAATGTCGCTGACGGTGGAAATTTTACTGTTTCCAGCTCCACATCAGCCGGTAGTTGATTCGGGGTCAGTTTCCGCGAGAAAATAAAGTTTAAGGTTTATTTTCGTTGGCTTCAATTTGCAAACGTTTACGTTTGTTTTGGTTTTCTGACGTCTGTTCGACAGGCCAAGATAAAAAAGCATGGTGGGAATGCACTAATCAATTAGTGAAAAGTTAATCAACCAACTAATAATTCTTAATCAATCAGAAGAATATTATAGTTGATTAGGGCATGTGTCTCACCCCTCGGGCTGATCGTATACCATTTTTTTTTTGTAAATTTTATTAACTGAAATTTTGATAAAACGCATGATTTTGCCTAGCCAGAAGTCGAGCTCACCGTTTTCGAGGTAAATCCACCTAAAATTGGATGTTGCCCAAAATTGAATATTTACAGACAGAATAAATATTTTTTTAAAAATCTTCAAAATGTCATTGTACCTTTAAGTACAATCAGCTGAAACAAATTAAAGTGTATTCCCCTGCGTGTATAACAATTTTAAGTTCTTGTGAATTTTCCTTATACAGTTCCTGCGGTTCAGCAACAGAAAATAATAATAATGATAAGGGAAACACCACTAGATCGTCGAAGCCTATGATCAGTAGTGCTGAAAGGATAATACGGTTTTGTTCAGCAACGGAGAGGCAACCATGGGTGATCTCTCATGCTCATGCTCATGTATTTCACCAACTAGAGGTTAAATTTAGAAAAAAATTCTTAGACTTGGGCAGCGCCAAAATTTTACTTTATATGACACTTTTTTAATAAATCTGACTTTGCATATAAAAATTAAGTAAAAGTTTTCTAAGATCATGTTTTTCGGCATTGCTCTAAAGTTGTCTCGTTGCTCGTTTTCGTATTAATTTGCAAGAGGCCTTATCCGTATCCACCATCGTGAAACTTATAGATTTTTTCTCTGCAGCAAATCGAAATTTCATTGTTTTAATTGTTGTAATGAGCGTTTAAAGGACGTGCAGATGAACAATGTAATGCAAGGTATTCAACACTGGGTTCAATGTAAATTTCACGAATAAAAACACTAATTTTATATTTTTCAGTTCAGGCTCTTTCTGCCGAAAACAGAATAACTACTGATTTTTTCGACAGAAAGATGTCGAAGTTGTTCTGATTTCAGCAAAAAATTATGAGTGTGAAACAAAATTAAAAATAATTTTATTTATTTATTTTTAATTTCAAAAATGAAATAAAATAAAATAAATCTGAGGCCATCCATTGGTCACTTGGTCCAGTCACGAAATATTATAGCAGAGCTGGTTCTGCCAAAATCCTGCTAGAGTTGTAGAAAATTTCTGCTAGAATGCTGTTAGAATATCCAGTTCTGTTAGAACTCTGCTAGAATCCTGCAAGAATTACCTTAAAATCTAGAGTTTTTTTTATATAGGTCCTAAAAAACAAATGAAACACAATAGCTTATAGGTATCTGGAGTTTTTTTTAAAGGTCCAATCGAGGGTCAATAAACCAAATTTTATGATTTTTGCTTTATGGGTGTTTTTTTTAATAATCCTGACTCAAGGCAGTTTCAAAAACACCCAAAAAGCAAAAACTGCCAATTTGGTTTATTGGACCTTTAAAAAATAACTCCAGATACAGTCATCCCACATATTCGGAACATCCACCAATTCGGAACACTTTTGTGGTAATTTGTCAATAGAATGCAAAATGCAACTTTTCTGCCGACCCTTCTATTTTTAGGGCCTTTATTTGAACATTCTCTTGCTATTTCACTAGTAAAAGTAATAATTTTTAAACAAAAACTGCATCTCAAGACTATTTTATCCAGAGCACCAAAACACTGCTTCCAAATTGCCTGTTCCATGATTGTGGGATGTTATTGTGTCCCCCACAATTGTGAAACACCTGAATTTAACTAATATTTTCATAAAAAAGTTATCAGACCATTCATAAAACATTACTAAGCATAAGTTTTATTGGTTTCAGAGTGCAAAGTCATTATTTAAAAAAAAAATAGGTACTCCTGGAGAGAAAAAAAAGTTTGTTTACATCGTAAGAAAGAAGTGGTTCCGAATTTGTGGATTTAAAGGGTCAATGTTTTTCTTTGAAAACTTGATATAAAACGTAAAAATATATAGCCGGTCTATACATCAATCGAAAGATCGCAAGAAAAGCTTTCACATGAAGGTAAAAACAAATCTTTATGTTCAATTATCGATTTTATATAATTTGTTGAAAATTGGCCGATCTGTAAACTGTTCCGAATATGAGGGATGACTGTATTACCTTTAAAAAAATAATTCTAGAAATCTGGAGTTTTTTTTACAAGGTCCAATAAACCAAATTTTCAGTTTTTGCTTTTTGGGTGTTTTTTAATACCCCTGACTCAAGGCGGAATCAAAAACACCCTAAAAGCAAAAACTGGAAAAATTGGTTTATTGGACCTTTTCAAAGAAAAAACTCCAGAAATGATGATTTTAGCTGACAGTTGGTTGGAATCTTCTCACCGTTTCCCGGAAGCCCAATCCCCCTCCAAGCAACACTTGTTGATATTTCAGCAAACGCTTCCCGGCTGTCAAACTCGGTCGATTCCGATCCCCTTCAAAACCCGTCAACCGTTTGCGCAAACGCTTCCTTTTCAAAAAAATATTTCGCTCTCCCTTCGCTTCGCTCTCTCTTTTCTCGTCCGTTTTCAAACTCAGTCCGTTTCGAGAGCTCGCTTGCGCTGGACGTGTGTGCCGTCGTGGTGCCCGCGTCGTGTCATCAGAATCCGTCCGTGTGTTTGTCCGCGGTTGCGCGTCGGTCTCAGCAAAGAGAATCCGGCATCTTCCGGAATTCCAAAAAAAAAAAGCAGCCGTTGATGACTCAAAAGTGTGATTAAAAGTGGTCGTGGATTTGCGTTAAGTTTGTTGAAAAGTTGAGGAAAAATCCTGTCCCAAAGAGGAGGAAAGAAAAAGGAAACGAAGAGGAATGAAAAAAAGTTTCAACGGGCGGCAGGTGGTTGTTCTTAAATGTTTGCTTGTGTGAGTGTTGCGAAGAGACCCCGAGCAAAAAGTCCGAGCGCCTCCTCCGTCTGTCAGATTTACCTGTGGTGGAAGTGTGTGTGAGTGAGGGGAGATTGTGTTGTTGTTGTTGTTTTTGGAATCCTTGATTGGATTTGGAATCGACTTAATTGATCGCGCGCAGTTGGAAGTCTATTTTTTGGAAAACTAATTGCTGTTGGAAGAAAAACAAGTTCAAACTTGAAACTGCAGCAACGAGAAAAGGAGCACTTTGCAGACAAAACACGCACAAAACAAGAAAAAAACACACAGATTCTGTTTGACCTCACCGCGACGAAAACGGTTGAAGGTTGTTATGGTAACGGTCGCGGAATAACAAAAGCCGTCAGCAGCGCAGGTGTGCGAAATGTCAAAACATATTGCGCTGGTCCTGAATTTGACGTCGATGGATGGGCGCCAGGTGTGAAGAACCCGCAGCAGCAGCCGTCCCCGTTCCGGAAGTGGTTCCACCGCCGAAATCATGAGTATCTTTGATGAGCTGTGGTGAAAAGTGTGTGTCTATCTGTTTTGATGATTTTGATTTGTGATTGTTCGAGTGCATCGAAAGAGTAGTGAACGATTTTTTGAGGAAGAAAAAAACAAATCAACGAAAATAAGGTCAACAATCATGAAGGTGACGGTGTGCTTTGGGGCCACACGGTTCGTGGTGCCGTGTCCCCCCGGGACCACGGTGCGCAAGCTGGAACAGGAGGCCGTCGTGCGGTACAAGCGAAAGGTGAGTTTGTTTTTCTAAGAAGCCAAATAAGCCAGTCCCGGACGTAAATCCGAAGGATCGCCCTCGACCCGCAGGAAGCAGTCAAGAAAATACTTGGTGGAAGAAGAGGAGGTGCTCTAAAGTTCGACTGAGCTGTGGCACATTTTCTCCGAATACAGCGCCAGGTTCAAGACCTGTAAGACCCGCTTGGACCAAGTAACCCTCGTCAGTTACATGATCTCGAAGTATGGAGTGCAAGGAGTTGTTTTTTGCGATGTATTATATATTAGATGTTGACCGGTCCTCGGTTCTAACCTGGTCGTAGCACCTAAGAGAACCTAATAAAAAAAAAGTTATGAATAAAAAATTCCAGATAAATTTCCTTAAATAAACAAAAACTTTAAATTTTAACATCGATTCTCAAGAAACGTGCTGGCTTAACAGAAGTTTGAGAATCGATTCCAGTCACGAAATATGCTAGCAAAGCTGATTCTTTCAGAATGCTGTTAACATTTCTAAATATGTTAGAATTTCGCTAGAATCTTGATCGTTGAACTGGGATGGATCAGAAAGTTATAATTTGTTTTTAAATGTGTTATTGTTCTTTCTTTTATACATAAATGTTTGTTAAAAAAGTAAAAAATGACAAATTATTGTCCTGTCTTACATAATTTAATGTTTTTTAAGCATATTGAAACTTTTTTTTCATTCTTTATAACAAAAAATTAAAAAAGAAAAACTTAAGAGTTTAAAGCAAGATTTGTTTTATAAAACTGAACTTTTTGAGTGATGATTTGAATAAAAGTAATCAATGTTTCTTCCAGACTCAGTAAAATTCATCGAAAATGTTTATTTGGTGAAGCTACAATGTATAATAAGTGAAAAAACACAATTTTTGAACACAACTTTGCTCATTACTTTGAGAAAAGTGGCTTGCCAGATTTGTCAAATTGCCATTTTTTTTTTGTTCAGACCTGGTAACCCTGCCTCTCACACCTTATGTCAATGTCCATCAGAATTTGCAGGATACACTCAATGTTTACATTTGTTTATAGAAACTAATAAAAAAAAAGTCCAGAAATAGAGGACAAAAATAAATTTCATATGCAACTTGAAATTTTCATAAAACACCGTTTCCTCATTGTACCAAGTTTTACAAGAATGATTAATCATGTACTTTTAAAGTTATGAAAATGAACAGTGTTTAAATCACGAAAAGCAAACTAAAGCTGAAGAGCCACAGCTGACCACTTATTATGTAAATCAAATGTAATTGTTATAAGAAAGATTCAATAAAGTATATTTAATTTAAAAAAAATCATAAAACACCGTCAACACTCGCAAGTAATTTTATTTGAATTATTTTCGCCATCTCGCAGAACTTTTAAAGCTTCAGAAAAAAAAGTTCTTAAAAGTTTTCATGCCGCCTAAAAAAACTATTTAAAAATTGAAGAAACAAAAATATAACCTATAACCAATTTTAAAAATGTTATTCACAAAGTTAAACACAGCTGAGAAACTAAAATAAATTTTAGAAAAAAAACATTTAAAAAAATCATTGGTATTATGCTAATTTTGGCAGAAACATAACAGGTTTAGTATTTTTTCAAGCTGAAAAAACTTCAATTTCCGCGGGGACCATCAAATTTAATGGAAATTTTACGACTCAACTCAATAAAAAATAAATAAAATACTCTGAAAAGGCCCGACTTTTTAGATACAAAAATAGTCTCATTTGCCCTCAATTAAATACAGTTTGAATCATATAATTTATCTCAAAATTATAATTCAAAATGAAATGGCAGTCAAATTGTTATTTCATGGAATAAAATATTGATTTAATTAAGTACGTTTTCAAAGAAAAACTGATTATTTACTATTCATGAAGCTATCTATCATTATTTATTTTTTTCTCACTCAAAGGAATTTTCAGTATCTTCTAACTTCAATTATTCTATTTTATATCCTGATTGCTTCCTCTGACCACGATACCTGTAATATCGACGCAGAGAAATTTGACTGTATCTTTTGAATAGAACATTCAAAAGAAAGTTTGCTTTGATCATTTAAAATAAATATATTCATGTGAAAACATTCTCAGCAATATTTTAAAATTTATCAAGATAAGTTCCCTGAACAAACGGTAGAAAAATAAAATTAAAATTATGAAATAAACATTTAACATAGAGAATAAACAGGCGCTTGCAAATTAACTAACAAAAGCAAAACTCATAAAGCTTTTAATTATAATTGGGAGAAAAATAACTGTAATCCTTCTACCCGTCCTATTTAATGATAATATGAACTGTACTTAGGTATTCATTTAATAGTGAATGTTGTTTTTTATTTATTATTTTCCTTTCAAATGCTGCTCATAAAAAGATTTTATGAGTATTTCCAAGTTTTCAATGTTTATTCTACGCACTTAAATTGAAAACTTATTTAAACAACGAATGAAATGAATGAATTTTATTTTTGTCTTACTTAAAACATTAAAAAAATCGTGGTAATTTTACATCTGAGAAGGGGTACATTTTCTATGTCAGAACAAGTATATAATTTTACTTCTGAAAATGTGTAATTTTTCCACTTTTCTATTGTAACTTTACTTTTTCAGTCTAAACCTTCCAAAATTATCTCTTCTAAATTTACACAATTTTTTACTGTGATACATGCTTCTTTTGTCACAGTGACAATACTCACACAGCTAATTATCAGTTTTCAAAGTCACCGAGAATTGCTGACACGTAATGAATTCGAGCCAAACACACACAACTGACTCAGATGTGCCCTTTTCTTTTTTGTAGTTGAAGAACTTTTTTTGTTATAAAGTGAACTTTTCAGTAAATTTTTGATTTTTTTTGTGTTTTGCATAACTTATGTACACCACTGTATCACAAAACTTCACAAATTATCAAAATAAACACTGAATTCCTCATTATTTCCAACTAAAACGAAAGGGCCGAAAAGCTCGCTAGAAACAATAATCAGGAGACAGCGCTTTTGTGCCCTTACAATTCTCTTCTAAATTGCATTTGCAAAGGGATTTTTGTTATATTGTGAGTTTTATTGCGAAAATCAACATAAAGTTAAACGGAATAAAGCTGGGTTGATAAAACGATGTATTTTATCGCATGATCAGTAAACATACCATCAGTCAAGCTTCTTTTTCAAATAGGACTTTGTCGAAACGCTGTCTTTATTTATTATTTTTTGAATGCTGTGAAAATTACATGATTTGTGATCATCAGTATTCAACAGTTGATCTAATAGTTCTATTTTTGAACAAACACTGCAAAAAATCCGATGGTAAAATCGCATGCAAATCACCTTCGTCTAAATAGACACTTAGTATTAAAACGCTGCATGTACAATTTTTGCAAACACAATAAAAAAAATGCAACCGACGAGATTTAAACCCAGCACCAACAGTAAGGACTGCCGCCTTAGCCCACTCGGCCATCAGACCGATGAAAAGCTGAAGAGATAAACGCATATATGGACATGACATTTTGGTCAAGTAGATTTCCCATACTGACGGGCTACATATTTCTGGGTGTAAAATTACATAAAATTGCACAAAATAATAAAATATTTATTTTACACCCAGGCCTTTTACACGCAGCTGGATTACTACTTTTTTAGCTGTGTACGTTTGTCATATCGTCAAGAATTTTTTATTAGGTTTTGTTCTATTGTTAGGTATTTCTCAATACTTTTTCAACCCAACTTACGAATGTCTCAAATCAAGCATTCCATTCCACCAAAACCACCGTTTTTTTTTTTTTGGTTCGGTCTACGACGTCACCACCCCTAACTCGCTTGGGCAATCGCGCGACCCAACTACCGTTCAACCTTGAAATTCCCGGCCGTCGCACATTATTCACCAGCCGCAAGGCTCATCAAGGTGCGCGTCGCAATCCACAACAACGCCTCACGCCATCGATGTCGATGGAACAACGACCGCGCTCGAGAGGCCGGAGCAGGATGATGATGTAAAACTCCGTGGTTGAACCTGCGGCCGCGGCGCGAACTTGGACACCTCCAACAGATAAAGAGTCATCATCATCACCGGCCAAGCAAATACCAAAAAGCGCAGAAAACAAATAGAGTTCGTGTCTTCAAGACGACGGAGACTTCAGTCAGCGTGTAGGTATACCAGAAAGCAGAACAAAAATAATAACAACCAAAACGATGGCGGAGTTGTTGTTGCGCGCGGTCGTCGTCTTCAGAGTTCTTCTTCAACTCCAGCAGAGCATGAATAGGCATCTCCCGAACCGGTTTTCGGTCCGTGTCCAGAAGACGAGGTCGTGCCCAATGCAAAAAAAAAACTACTCGGACTACAGCACGTCATCATCATCTGATGCTGCTCGCCGAGAGGGTAAACTTGAGAGTGAGATCTTCTTGGAGGACCAGTTTGGCACAAACTCGGGAACTTTTACCTAAGAATTCCGCTTCAAACATCGTTCTCGAAGATTGCTCTCTACCTTCAACGAGGCACAACTCTAGCCCTAGGGCGGAGACCGTAACTCGTTGATAATGATCCTCTTCCGGTCGCGACGGTTGAGGTCCCCTTCGCAATTACACCTCGGACGGAGAGCCTGGTCGTACTCTCAATGTGTCATTTTTATAGTCTCCTCGAGGAGAACCTCGCCGTCTAATTGCATCATTTCCTTCGCGCCGAGAGGCGCGACTCACGCACGCAGTTCTTTGTCCCTTGTCCCAGAAGGTTGGTAGAAAATCAGGGATTGGTCGTGCGCGCGCGAAGCCGGAGATTGGAGGACCCTTCATTTGTTTAATCGGATTGCAGAGAGAGAGGGTGTGGGGCAGCGTTCCGTAACGATGAACTCATTATATCGGTACGCAAGGAGTGGTCACCGACGTTGCTTCCGGGACAGGATGCCCAATTCCGGGGATCGTCACAATTAGGGTGTCAAGATCATGTGCCCAAACAGTTAAAAACAGCCGGAGATTGCTTTTAAAATGAAATAAAAAGGGAAATTTATTAAATCCCACAGCAGAAGAACTGAGGAAAGTGAGAGGAAAACCGTCAACGAAGAAAAGATCTCCACGGAGGTTGTAATTCTACTCTCCAAGTCGTGTCACTAAGCCTGTGTTGACGGTTCAGTTGTAGGGCTTCTGGGCTTTTCTCTTGTTCGATGTTAGAAAGCACAACACAGTCGAGACTTTCCTACCCAAATGCTCGCGCTCTCTCTCGTGTTGAACATTGAGTACGAGAAAAGTGAACGTTTTCACTTGCCCTATAGTCCATGTTTTATGTTACGACCCTGATTAGAGCTTTATTGGAGTGTGGAGGGGCGACAAAAGACATGGCTTTCCCATGGGAGAAATTTATGCGGTGCTTTGTTTAGATTCTCGAGATGTTCCTAATCATTTCTGTGGATTCATTGTAGAATTTCTAAACTAATTTCTTAATACCTTCTTTCCTTCTAAAAGGAATCAAAACATGATTCTTTCTTAACCCTTGAACCCTGGAATTCTCGAATCTTATATTTAGTTTAGACTCTTGATCATTTGAGTATTGAACTCATTTAACCCCTTTATCGTTTTAGGAGGGAAACTTAGTCCTCTGGATTTTTTGCCTTCCTCACCTCAATGAGGAAAGGCTATAAAATCACTCGAAAAATGAAACTTCTTAGTTCGACCTCGTAGACCCACCTTCACGTATACCTATCAACTCAGAATCAAATTCTGAACAAATGTCTGTGCGTGTGTATGTATGTAAGTCCGTGCACCGAAAAATATGCACTCGATTATCTCCGGACTGGCTGAACCGATTGGGACCGTTTTGGTCTCATTCGATCCGTCTTGGGGTCCTACATGACCCTAGTTAATATTATAAAGTTAGGAAAAGTACTTCAAAAGTTATGCTAAAAAACGATTTTAGCTAAACTTCGGAAGATTTTAAAAAGAATGGTTTTTGTAAGAAATCCTGTCATGCTATATATTGTTAGAAAGGTATTTGAAAGACGCGTTGAAAAGATTGAAGATCTGACAATCAAAAGGTATAAGTACTTTAGTGTTTTTAAAACACTTTTTTGAAGCCGGATCTCAGATATTTTGATAGTTATTTTGTGTATAAATAACTTTTTGCGGCTGTGTAGTGTACTCTCTTTATGAAGGCACCAACCAACTAAGGGTGGATTAATTAACGTATTTTTTTTATTTTTTTTAATGTGTTTCCGATGGTGTTGAATTTTTAAGGCATTAATTTTGCACGGATTTTTCAAAGCAATTTTTAAAAATCTTTTCTTGGGGTTAATTTTACGGATTTCATTATGAAAAGTTTGTGAACATCCAAATCCTAATATTATTGCAGGGTGGCCACCCGAGTCACTAAAATTCAAAAAAAATTTGAATTATCATTCATTATCATTCATTATTATTCAAAACACAGGGGAAAATTTCTAAAAAATAAGTAATTTTTTGTTAATATTTTCTTTACATTGTTTTGGACAAATTGCCATAAAAATCAGATTTGAGGTATTTTTTAACTCTTAAAATGTCTGAAATATTTTGTACCTAGGGGAAAGTGGGGCAAGTGTAACAAGTTAAGGAAATGCTCGTTATAACCCATCAAAAACGTTAAAAATATGTCGGATTTTTTTATAATCATCTTATTCCAGGTCTTGACTAAGACTTTGATAGAACAAGTTTTTAAAAAAAATCTGTTTTTTAAGGTAAAAAATTGATTTTAAAAATGTTGATTTTCCGTACGTTCTTCTCAACTAGTGGGGCAAGACGAACAAACCGTTGGGGCAAGAGGAACAATTCATGAAACAACATGTTAATTTGCTAACAATTGAACTGTTATCACTCAGATACATCAGATTAGAATGTATATGAAACGTTTTTTTCATTTTTACATCAAATAAGAATATTTTACTAAAAATTTGATCGTTTTTAGGAAAAAAAATTATTACTCAGATGAAAAAAAGGAAATTTGAATAATATCACTATATTTTGCATGGACAAAATTTTTTAACAATTGTTTATCAGTTTTTAAGTACTTTTATGTATTTATTTTCCAAAAAAATATGTTGTTGCAGCAATTCGTATTTTTTCCATACTAAAAATCCATATGGTACACTTGCCCCACCTGAACAAGATTTTTTAAAAGTTCTAAGCAAAAATAATCAAAAGTTAAATCATACTTTATAATAGGTGCAAGCCATTGGTAGGGATACTACTTATCCAAGAAAAATAGCATTTTGATAAAATGAGCCTTAAAACGAACCCTAAGCCTTATTTTGTACTATCCAAATATTATAAGAAAACAAAGGTTTTGAAAAAAACCTAAATAAATCTTATGACCCATGGCGTTTACGTCGTTTTGGCGGTTATGTGGTAGTAGAATCAGTTAATTGCATTGCTAGCAACAATTCCTCATACTGGAAATAATCAAAATTGTAAAAATTACGGCCTTTCGAGCGATTGTTCCTCTTGCCCCATATGGTCGTCTTGCCCCACCTTCCCCTATTCAAGATAATTTGAAATAAGTACGAAATATATGTTAAAACGTGTTATAGATTTTGATTACAATGTTTTTTTTTTATTCAGTTAACCCTCTACAACCTAAACATCAATTTTTCAACCAATTTCATATTCGGAATCCTCGGTCAATTTCACGTAAATTAGAAGTATTGGAGTTGTAAATTTGATTGGAAAAATTGCCATTTAGAATGAATTAAAATATTTTTTAACAATTTGTTGGATTAGGGGAAAAACAGGTTTTCGCCTACTTAATACAGCATTTGACGTATTGATCATAGAGTAAATAAAATCTATTTCTTTTTTCAAAAATGTTTTATTTAATTATTTTTAAAATTAATATTACAACTCCAATACTTCTAACTTACGTGAAATTGTCCAAGGATTCCGAATATGACAAAATTGAGACCAAAAAGTGCCGTCTTCTTGGCCTACAGAGTAAAAACCAACGTTGCAAAATGTTTGTTCTAGAAAAATCGAAAAACTATGAGAAAAACTGCGATTGGCCAAAAAGTTAATACCATAGGCTTATGGTCCATGAAATTACCTATCTTTTGACCTATGGGAGTATGGGTGTTGGAGGCTGTTGCAAAAAGATATTAAGGTTTCAAAAAAATCAATTTTTGACAGTAATTTGCAAAATCTAAGAGAAAAAGTCAAACCAATCCTGGATGTCTATAGCTCATTTTGAAGTGCTTCAAAAGACCTTTCAAATGCATCTAAGAGAGTTGGAATTGATGAAGTTTTACGAAAATGCGAGCAATTTTAAGATTTTCTATGTTTTTTTTGACCTCAAACTTCAAAGCCCGTTTTACCCCACTTCCCTTTGTCGTAGAGGGCTCATATTTGGCATGAGTTCATCTCATGCATAGACAAACAAACGCTGAAAGTTTCATCCAAATCGGAGCACCTCGATACGACCTCTAGAACTAACCGAGCAATATTTACAAGTACTGCCTCTTAAAAAGTGACTGTAAAACATGAAAAAAAATAAGATAGGCAAAATGTAATGATAGGAGGTGATAGAATAGGCTAAATACTACCAAAAACAAACATAAATTAAACAAGATAAATGCAAATTAAAATACTAAAAATGAAACAAGAAGCAAGAAACAAGAAAAAACTAAAGAAATAAAGTTTCTCGTAAAATAAAAGTTGCTCAAAATGGCCTCCTGAACACGGGAAAAATAAAAAAAAATCGAAAAAATTGGCAGTCGAGGGTTAAACATTTAGATTTTTATATTTGGTCAAGGTTGATCATGACTTCTATTGGAAAAAGTCACTTTTTAGAAATAACCACTTTTTAAGTTTTTTTTAAGTTCCAATAAACAAAATTTTCAATTTTAGATGTTTTTGAAACCGTCAGGGGTATTCAAAAACACCCAAAAAGCAATGAATAAAACCTATGTTTATAGGACATGTTCGAAAAAAACGCCAGACTGTTGGTTTTAAATTTGAATCCTCATCTAAAAAGTTAGTTAAAATGGTTCGACTATATTTTAGACGTTTTCTGAAAACTAAGATTTGCTCAAAAAATCGCGGTACTGTCAAATTAGATTTTAAAGTTTTGTATTATACTCAAAAGATGGCATTTTCATCTGTAAATAATAAAAATACCCATTGTATTTTTTCTAGATTTTAACTGATTTTCCTTAAAATGCTTCCTACAATTTTGCCGAAGAAACAAAATCGATCAGAATAAAAAGTTTTAAGATATTGATTTTCTAATATTTTGTTAGCATTTTTGTATAGACTGCTGCAGCTAGTTGAAAACAAACTTAATCCACATATGTGGTTGGAACCTTCCTCACTTATTACCAACTATGGCTGGTATGATGGAATTGGACAAAAATTATACGACATGTATACATGAAGGTGGGTCTACGACGTTTTTATACAAAGTTCATTTTTAGAGCAGGATTATAGCCTTACCTCAGTGAGGAAGGCAAAATTGTGTAATTTTGGAAGGTTTAATATTACCTCTAATATGATGTAATTTTACCTCAATTTAGATTGAAAAAATAAAATTGTTTTTTTTTCATGAACTTATTTTTGTTAGGTCCTTTTTGGTCCTTTTGTAAATATTTTTTTCTTAAAGCTTAAAGCTTTCACCAAAACCGTGGTAAAATTACACATTTTTGCTTGTGCACATTCGTGATGTAATATTACCATGATTTTTTTTACTTAGACACAAACATTGAAGAATATTTCTTGAGTTTTTTTTAAAAGGTCCAATAAACCAAATTTCCAGTTTATCCTTATTGGGTGTTTTTGAAACCGCCTTATGTCAAGGGTATTAAAAAACACCCAAAAAGCAAAAACTGAAAATTTGGTTTATTGGACCTTTTAAAAAAACTCAAAATTTGGCTTTGGATTTGTCTCCACCATAGTTTTAAATTTGAAAGATTAATTATTGAAAATAAAAATATATTTCCAAAACGTCCTGATTGAAATTTCCAGATTACAGTATTAATATATATTAATTTTCCGGGGAAAAACGGGAATTTGACAATCGAAATTTGATGGCCACCCTGGATTATAATTCTGACTTGATAAATTCAGGAGTCCTTATCACAAATTGCTTTGAAATTCAGACTTGAGTTTTTTTTAATCTGGTGGCCACCCTGTTTTACAATTCTGGATTTGGCAAGTTTAGGAGTCTTAAACTTATAGCAATTCTGCATTTCTCCTGTTCATAGAATTTTTGATTGCTACTCCGATTCAAACCCACAACTTTCGCTCCCTTTGCCGCAAACAAGTGTTCCGTGTTTATTCTAGGAATGCAACGCGATCACGCGCGCATGCAAAATCAGAATACAGAAAAAAAACTGCAAACCTCAACCGAACTACAAGTGATCGCGACGACGCCGGGGGAGAGTGCTGGCGTTCGGCTGTAATAACACACAATTGTTGCAAATGCCGCATTTTCCCACGACTTTTTCCCTCCGACAGGCCACGCCACACCGTGTGCGACTTGCATTTGGATGTAGATTTGTAAGATGATGAGCTTTGAACTTTTGGACGACTGGAAGAAACAAGACGAAGAAAGGTCTCGGTTTTCTCGAGAAAGATTCGCTACGCTTTTGCTACCTAAGAGAGTTTCGCCAACAGCAACACCAGGGTAATGAAACGGTAATTAATTTAATTGGAAACGTTTAGCGTGTGCCAGCTGTCTTGAGCTCCGGAAGACGGCTGGGGGCTAGAATTGGCGCGACGGCGGCGTTGATGAAGATCTAGACAAGTGATCTTGGACACACCTCTGCGCGATGAGCTTAACAGGACGGAACTAAGTGGGATTCCTGAGGGGGGGGGGACTAATGAAGAACAATTACGTTATCTGGTGGACGACGTTCACCCGACATCTGTCGTCTTGGACCGGACTCTGATTTCGAAGAATCCTTCAACGAACGCTGTTTATTCCCATCTGTTGCCCTGTGGGATCAAGCTCCCTCGCCCTAATGGAACTGCTTATCTTAACGAGAGAGCGGCCATTACAGATATCCTTGAACCTAACCTCAAAGTTTCAAAACACAGGTTGAACGAAGCAGGTTGGGCCGCCGCCGTCGCCGTTCCCTTCCAAACTTTTTTTTATGTCTATTCTTTATCGCCTAGCTTTGGGCCCGGTCATGATGGGCGAGCGACCTGCAACCTTTGCGGGGTGAACAGGCACTTTCAAGATAGACAGAGAAGCGTTGATCGCTGCCTGTAGATCGGGAATCGTACCCCAGGGAGATGCACCTTAAAATGTCTTGGGACGAGGCTATTAGGACCTTTCCCAAGTTTGGTTTTTTCCTCTTCTGCTATTGGATTCCGGGTTGATTGGGAAGCTAAAGTAGGCACCTGCAGTTAGGGATAAATTAGCTTTGGTTTTGGATACGGAAATGTAAGCGTTGCAGGTGAAGGGATTTTTGAACAAAAAGGCTCACACGCTGTCGTAACCCATCGTGATTTATCAGAGGAATCTGGTATACTTTAAAAAAATCACAGTAAAAAAATAGTAATATATCATCTAGGAAGGTGTACATCGTTTATGTCAAAAATATGTAATTTAACCTCTGAAAATGTTTAATTTTACTACATTTCTGGTATAATGTCACTTTTTCAGTCTAAATTTAGGTAAAATTACATGATAAAAGATGTAATATTAAACCTTCAAAATTTACACATTTTTTACTGTTAAAAAACAAGCACGCAGTAAAAAATGGAGTAAATTTGAAAGTTTGAATATTACCCTTTTTATGGTGTAATTTTACCTCAAATTAAAAAGATAAAGTGACATTACATCAGAAATGTGCTAAAACTACACATTTTCAGAGGTAAATTACATTTTTTTGGCATACAAAATGTACCTATTCCCAGATGTAATATTACCATGATTTTTTACTATGTACAGAAGGAATTTTGATCTATATTTATGCTTCCAGGGCTCTTCAGGCAGTTCACGTGGTTCCTACCCTCTTAGAGTCTAAGACTAAAAATTGTAAGCCCATCGAATCTGTTTGCTTCACAGTAAAAAATGTGTAAATTGGTGCACTTTTGGAAGGTGCAATATTACCACTTTGATGATGTAATCTTACCACAATTTAGACTGAAAAAGTTACATTACAACAAAATTACACACTCTTGATAAAAAATATGTACCCCTTTCCATATGTAATATTACCATGATTTTTTTACTGTGTACAGCATTAAAAATACGTAACAAACTTCCCTCAAAGTGGTCATTATTTGCATCGCCTGCAGCAGCGCCCATCATTAAAAAAGAAACCGGGCGAAAAACAAACGCCTCTCATTCCAGCGAAAAGAAAACCCTTTTTGCCACTGTGTTAAGTATCTCGTGAATTGACGAGGTGCGTTTTTAATTTCATTTGCAGCCCGGGAAAATGAAAACAAATAGCTACTTCGTTTCATTTTTTTTCTTTTCTTCACCCTTACAACTATTAACGGCCCAATCATCTTCGCACGTTCGCGCTTCTGTATAGATGCGAGCTGAGTTCACCTTTTTGGCGCTCGCGATCCGGCATCACTCGAAGGTTTATTCAAGCGAAAATGAAAGTAATAACATTACTTCATCGCCGAAACAAAGAGTTGGGAGCTTCTTTAAAGAGATTTTAACGATATGTGCGGTAATAGGTGAGGTGGCTTGTTAAAATGATACTCGTTGAGAGTCGAGAGAAATTTTGAACCACCCTATGAACACAAAAAAAAAATCAAGGTAATATTACATCTGGGAAGGAGTACATCTTTTATGTCAGAAAAAAAGTGTAATTTTACCTCTGAAAATGTGTAATTTTACCACTATTCTGGAGTAATGTTGCTTTTTCAGTCTAAATTGAGGTAAAATTACATCATACAAGAGGTAATATTCAACCTTCAAAAATTACACCTTCCAAATTTACACAGTTTTTTGCTGTGAATTCTACGGCATACACAGCAAAAAATTGTGTAAATTTGGAAGGTGTAATTTTAGGTGTTAAAACGAACCTCAAATTTCTACATCAAAACGACGCCAAGAAGACACGGTCATAAACAATTTCCCAGCTTCTGTATTGGGAACGTCAATTGGCCATTCTCCCACCCGACCCCAGCAAGACTTCTCGATCGTCCAGATTAATCTCCAATCAAGAATAAAAAAAGAAACCTGTTCTTCCACGAAATTCTCCAAGAAAGTCCCCTCGAAAAAAAGAAATCAAACACAATCGACTGAGTCGCGTTGAGCTTGAGCTGAGGATTACATTTTCCAGCCCATTCGTCGCACAATTTTGGTTTTGTGTTGTGCGCGCGTAACGCGCCAAGAAACAAGATTGACCAGATTTTCCCTCCTTAAACTCTATTGGCTGAAAATGTCCGACGACGACGCCGAGTCTGCAATTTTCCGTTCGATTAACCCCGCACACCTCATCATCATCTGCATCAACAGCCACGCATCAACTGCAAAGAAAGAAGCTGGCGGCGATGATGAGTTGGTGTCACGGTATGCTGGATTTGTACACAACGAATTAGGGGGGGTCTTGTAACAACCATAGTGATCTCTTTGAAGCAACAGTTTAGGTAGGTACAAAAAGTTGCTCCATTAGGCGTGATGATGTCTTTGAAACGCATCTGGTGGTAATGTTGCGAAAGGGCGTGAGAATTTATGGTTTGGTTGCAAGCTAAACAGACTGTAAAATTACATGAACTGGCGTGTAATTTTCAATTCATTTAAATGGAGCATGTTTTCAGCTTATGTTTAAAATAGTTCGCTTTCTAATTTACATGGAATCTTATGTAATTTTACAAGTCCAGTAAATTTTGAAACATGCAACTTTGACTAAGTCAAAAAGTCTAATTACCAACTTCACACAAAATCCCATGTAAATTTACATTTTCTTAGAAATCTCTTACCAAAATGTTACGTCTTATCTAAGTCAAAGATGTATTGCCCTTTCTGGAATTACGAAAAAATAAAAATAGTGTTTTCTACGAACAAACTAATGATGCAAAATGGGTTCTTTGACCATAAAGAAGACACCCAAAAAGTTTCAGCCTTATTGAAAAATGCAAAAAATCGGATGGCCGAAATCTCAGAGAATTGCTCAGTTACTACAAATCATTAAAATTACGACACACTCGAGTCCTAATTTACATGAAATGTTGTGTAATTTTGCCAGACCAGTAAATTTCGGAAAATTAAACTTTGACGTAAACAAACTGATTAGCAAAGAGTGATAAATTTCAAACCAACTTCACATGAAATTCCATGTAAATTTACATTTTCTTAGAAATATATTACCAAAATGTTACGTCTTATCTAAGTCAAAGATGTATTGCCCATTCTGAAATTTTCGAAATAATAAAAATAAAAATAGTGTTTTTTGGCAATCAATTTTAAGTGACAAAATGTGACTTAATATTTTCGTTTTTTTTCTTTGTGGTGCACATCCATACTTATACCATTGCCGAAGACACCACATCGATAAAAAAATTGAAAGGATGCAGAATTTATTATTTTTATATACCATTTGTGTATGGATTCTACGAACAAACTGATAATGCAAAATGGCTTCTTTGACCATACAGAAGCCACCCAACAAGTTTCAGCCTTATTCAAAAAAGCAAAAAAATTGGATGATCGAAATCTCAGAGAATTGCTCAGTTAGGTACTACAAATAATTCAAACTACGACACACTCGCCTCGTAATTTACATGAAATGTTGTGTAATTTTACAAGACCAGTAAATTTCGGAAAATGAAACTTTGACTTGATAAAAAAACTGATTACAAAAGAGTGTTAAATCCCAAACCAACTTCACATGAAATTCCATGTGAATTTACACGTCACCTCAGAAGTGCCTTTCCGAAATGTTACCACCTTATCGGATGCAGCCGTTGCGTTGCAGTGAAAGTCTATCGCTGCACTGTGGGAGCAACAACAACGAAAAGCCTACTGTGAAACCCAATGAGCGGTGAAATTGGGCGCCGCCATGGTTTGTTGGCTCTTTCGGCGTCGCGGAATCGATTAGCGGGAGTGAAAAGTGTCGGCCATTCTGAAGGCCGCCGCTGGTGAAAATTGGCACAAACAAATGCAGATCACAACGTTGAGTTGTGGAACATTTTCCATGGAAATGTGTTACACGGTTACGGTTTCATGGAGCTTGATAGACGCTGTGTAAAAGGGTTTGATGTTGCAATTTGACACAGTTTTTGGAGCATGATTTCTTGTTGTTTGCTTAATCGGCTGATACTTTCCAAGTTTCACGAAAAAAAACTTAATTTGACGCAAACTTTCGAGTAGAATTAGATTCTGACATAATCTAATCAAGTCGGCGTCACGTCCTGCACGACGACCACTATTAGACACAAGAAGATCGTGACGTGTTGACCAACGCGATGGGGCGTGATCTACCGCACCCTGAGTTCCCAGAGTTCAATTAAAACCAATTGGCGCGGTCATAAATCACTGAACTAAAAAAGGGAGCATGACATCGCGCCGTCGTGATCGATAGTAGTGACTTCTTCCTCGTCACCTCTTGGACACTTCTCTACTAGAACAATGGAAATGGTCATTTAGAATTTCAACTCAGAGGTATCGAATTACTTACTCCGCGGCTTCTTTTTAATGACGAATACGTGAAGAGGTCGAAACAAAAGAGCCAAATCGCATCCAGTGTAGCATTGTGTAATATTGTTTTATTTTACGACGACGACGACGCGAGTTGACTGACCGCGAAATGATGCGCCGGTGGAAAGAAGGAAAGAAGTTTCGAGTCATAGAAATAAAGAAAGAGAGAGAAACAGCAACATCGGACGAAATGCGGGTCGGTGCATGATGATGACGGCACATCGCGCTCGCGGGCTAATCGATCAATCGTGAAGCATACATGTAGGGTAATGGAGCCAGGAATTGGTTAGGTCGTGTTTTATTAGTAAACATTTCTATGAAACTTGCATTTAAAATTACATTGTTTATCATGGAACCCTTTGGTACATGATTTATCATGTAACTTTTTTCCGTGAATCTAATTAAACCCTACATGTTTACACAGTAAAAAGGGTGTGAATTCATTCGACACGGAAGTGATTAATTTCATGTAAACTGGAGACTAGACGAAATCATCTGAATCCAGGGTGACCACTCAAATCCCATTTTCAAATTCCCGAATTTTTCCCGACTTTTTTCAGACTTTTCCAGAATGCTCAAATAATACGCATTTCTTATCTAAAGAATGATTTCAAACAAAAAACTTTCTATAAGAAAAGTCAATATTAACCACCGAAAAAAAATAAATGAATTTAAAAATAATCCAAATATAGGCATTTTTTGTAAATACAGAAACTAAACAGCAATCAAAAAAAACTTCACAAATGGAACTTCATTATTATGATTCAGAGTAGAAACACAAACAATTAGTCTTTGAAAAAATTATCGAAAGTTCAACAATACTTATAACATTCATGTTATTTTTTAAATTAACAAAAGTTTAGTTTTTGATACTTCGTTTCAACTGGAAATGACAAAAAGTTAAAGATAACTGAACTTAAAATTTCGTTCCTATTTTTTTAAATTTCATCTTCATTTTAAATCAAAGAATGATTAAAACATAATTATTCATTCAAAGGATTTAGAAAAATGTCCAGAAATTCATAAAAAAATTGCCTGGTTCCCTTTTAAATTTTGTAATTTTTGATATTGTTTTTGTTTTTAAATCAATGTTAATTTATCTAGTGGTCAGTATTTAACTGTTTTTTTTTTCAATGAACATTCAGTTAGATATGATTTTATGTTTTACCACTTATTTTAAGCAAAATGTTTGAAGAGACAATTTTTTTAAACAGTTTTGCAATAACTCTAAATTTCCTGGATTATTTTTTTTTTTGCAATTTCAAAATTTTCTTCATGTTTTCAAAACGTAAAAAAGTTTTAAAATTTTGGATTTTATTCGATATTTAAGTTTTCCGAAAACTGAAAATCAAGCTTTATGTATAGTAGTAATTTAACCATACTCACAAAAAAAGTTTAACGGCAACATTAAAAAAAACATATTTTAATTACTTAAAGAATTTAGTTAAACAATTAAAAATATTTACCAAAAAACCATTGCCAAACTCAAAATGGAATCTATTTTCAAATATTCAATCTATGTGACAAAATGAAATAGAATCATAACTCTAAGCTGGCCATTAGGCTCTATTTTTATATTAGTTTTTCATTAACTTTACCTCTTGTATGATAAACAAAAATTTATAGAGATCATATGATTCATGAAAAATATTTTGAAGATCTGTGTCAAAGACTCCAATATTAATTAAGATTTTGAATGTCTTAAACAGCTTTTCCACACTCAAATATATTGAAATAGTGAAAAGAACCTTAAATTTAAAGTAAGTTATTAAAGCAGAATTGAGTGAATTCAATTTGAGAATTGAACACAATATTACAAAACTATTCAAGAGTAAAAAAAATAATTTTCAATCAAGCATGCTTATAATTCCCGATTTTTCCCGACTTTTTGACAAAAAATCATAAATTCCCGACTTTTTCCCAATTTTTGGCGGATTTTGGCGGATTCCCGACTTTTTCCCGACTTTCCCGATTTCCCGACTTGAGTGGCCACCCTGTGAATCATACGTTAAATCATGTTTTTACGTACACAGTAAAAAATAATGTAAATTTGGAAGCTGTAATTTTGGAAGGTTGAATATTACCCCTTTAATGATGTAATTTAACCTCAATAAAGACTGAAAAAGTGACATTACACCAGAAAAGTGGTAAAATTACACACTTCCTGATGTACAATTACATTTTTTTTCTGACATAAAAGATGTACCCCTTCCCAGATGTAATATTACCACGTCTTTTTTCTGTGTATGATTTGTTGCAAATTTTACCTCTGGAAATGTGTAATTTTACCACTTTTCAGGACTAAATTGAGGTAAAATTACATCATAAAAGAGGTAATATTCAACCTTCCAAAATTACAGCTTCCAAATTTACATTATTTTTTACTGTGTGCATTTAAATTTACATCTATCATGATATGTTATGCTGCATGATTTCTTATGTAACATTTTTGTTTCCGAATATCACGTCACTATTGATGTAACACTTCTGTACGAAATTTAACATTTGAAATTTATTAGAATTTTATGTAAATTTGCAACAAATCATACGTAAAAACATGATTTCACGTGTGATTCAACCGGTAACGTCGAGTCTCAAGTTAACATGTGATTCATCATTTCCGTGCCGAGTGAATTCACACCTTTTTGTGTAGGGTTTGATTACATTCACAAAAAAAACTACATGATAAATCATGTAATTTTAAATGCAAGTTGCATGGAAATTTACATCATATCTGGTGGAATATTTATAATGTACATGTGATTTGGCAGGTTAGAGAAATTAAGCAGTCGATGCATTCTTAACAATGATTTATGATTTTGTAAAAAATATGTTCCATTACTGGTAACTTTACCCTAAAATTATGTACAGGCGAGAAGGCATTTCATTATGCATCGCGTCGTGCACCCACGAACAGGGCTTGTACCAGGAACATGTTAGGGTTAGCTACTGGTTTGTTTGTCACTGGAAAGCGGTAAACAGTAGCTGGTGGGTGCACACCAAAACAGTAATGAGTTCAGGGAAGTTGTGAAGTTGATAAAAATGCAATTAGCTGCTTTGTTTCAACGTTTCTGGTCGCTGCGTCCAAACATCGATAAACAATAAACATTGTCACGGTTTAGAAAGCTGCTTCTGTTAGTTTATTTTTTAAACAGTGACAACTCATTCATGAGCATTCGTCACAGCCAACGTTCATGCAATAACAAAGATGATGACGCGAAGATGTCATGACACCATCTTCAGAAGTTGCCATCCTGTCCAAATCTGGCACGTCAATGTCACGGCGTCGTCGCCTCCTCCTCAATGCAATAAATAGCAGAAAGGCCACCACCGGTGGAACTCTCGTAAATCAATTGACATCCAAATTGAGGCCGATCCTTGAATATCTTATCCGCGGGGTTGAACTCGCTGAAGGTCACCAAACCCAATCCTTCTTGCGTTTCTCACGATAACCAAACAAACAACGTTGACTGTTGAAGTGCCACAGTCAGTGAGAGCGTAATTGTTACTGAGGGATGCGCCTCGTTAGGCGGTTAAATCGCGGCGAGATCTTCCAGTTAGGTAGTCGTCGCTGCCTTCGGAAACAACCGTTCCGGTAATGGATTATAGCTGAACCGTTGAGTTATTGCTGTGGGAACCCATCGGTTTGAATGATCTCTGTTGTTGGGGCCTTTCTTCGCGTGGATCATCATCCCCACACACACACATCGGAGTCGGAGTCGGAGTCTGCTCTGGTTAATTGCACGCAACGGCAATGAAAGTGAAATTTGTGATCATCAGCAGTAGCGCGCTTCATCATCTTTGGCAACTCCACACTCCGCCAAGAGCGGCGTTCGGAGGTAGGAGTGGTGCATTGTCTTTGGGTGAATCTCTCTGAGAAGCATAAAAATCTGCAATCACTGTAATCAGCGGATCCTCCTCCCCGAGCGCGTCACGGAAGACATGCAAACCTCCTCACAATGTCATTGGCATTTGCGCGATGGGGAGGTCGTTCGGGTTATGTAAGGTAATGGCTCGAGGTCTACTCCACGGTGGGATCTTCTTCCTTTAATCTGATTTATTGGATCGTGGGACCGTGACGTCTTGAACCAGATCTAGGACTGTTGACCTCGGAATCACGCCCGTTGATGTCTAGACGCGCATTCAAATCCGGACCAAACCCTTCTGTAATCTCTCCGTATCGAATGCGTGGGCTTTCACTTAGTTAAAACCAACCAAATTACATATTAAAAGCCGTAGTTCCAGCGTAAGAACTGAAGGTCTGACGCCAACGGCGTCCCACCAAAAACACCCAAAAACAGAACTCGGTTAATTAATTTTACAGACCAAGTCCGACGACGTTCTCCAATTTCCACTTTTCATCCGATCTCGTCTTCATCACGCAGTCATTAGCGGGTCGCCGCGCGGTCAATCAACGAAAGGCCGACGTTGAAGGGATGTCGAGACCCAATAATCACCTAGTTTCGGTCCGGCCGCGGTGTTCTCTTTCAATTAAATGTCGAACGCACCTTTTGGTTCTTCTCTGGAAGGTAAAAAGGTGTTGGGAAAACGAAACCACGCAACTAATCAATTTGGAGTTCGTCGTTTTTTAAGGTTTCTCGCCGAGCGAAGTCCGGCTATTGCTTTGAACTCGATCAATATTGAAAGTGGTTGGAATACTTGAGCTGACAAAGGTTACAAAATCTTTCTGGTGTTCTCAGCTATGAGTTGGAGCTATGGGGACATCGATCTTTCCAGTTGATTTCGCTACCAAGTTCTTAGAATCTTAAATACACTTAAAATAACTGGATATTCAAATCTACAGAGTTGATCGATGTCCCCATAGTTCCATATTATCGCAGGGAACTTCTCGAAGATCCAGAACACTTTGTTACACCTAGACCGATAACGCGCTTTGATATTGATCGACTTCAAGAGATAGCTCCTTATCACGATTGTCCATCTGAAGGGCAAGTCTACCGGGCGCTTTACCACACGCACAACTTTGTAATTTTTCTCACCCCATAAAACTGCATGGAACGAATTGCCAAACCAATAAAAAGAGCTGCATATTAAATTCCAAGAAGGGAAATTACCAACCCCTGTTTCGAAAACAGCAGCAACAACCGGCAACACTTCCGGGGTAGGTTCAATTGTCCGCCCTTCGCCGGAGCATACTTTTCGTACCCATACCAGGCACATGTATCGCTTTTCAATGTCACAGATGACTTGTTGTTGGCATTTCTTTTGCTCTCTGCGTTGCTTTCGTCAAATTTTCGGAACAGATGTTTGAAAAACATAGGCTGGTCCCTTTTTCGAAAGCGTCAGCATATGCTTGGACTCTCCTTTGGAGAACACGTGTGTGTGCCATTTTTTTGGAAATTTTTTGAGGGTGCGCTTTCTAAATCGGAAATGCTCAGTCAAAGTAAAATTACCTCAAACATAACCTAAAAATGACTTGTTTGCTGGGTAACCGATTTGCGCAACAGCTTAATTCGCCGGATTACGACAAAGACCCTAAAAACACTCACTTGGGCACAACGCCAGAAAAAAACTTAACTTGCTAATCGCTTCATCAGCGAAAGGAGCGATTTACCAACCATTAAGCAGCTAATGTCCCCCTGCCGTTAGGCGGGGTTGCTCACAAATTTAACGGATTTTGATTGAATTTCATTACCCCCCTGTTGAGTAACCGCGTCAATTCGTCAATTATCCCCAAATCGTGGACTTTTTCAAAGACCCTAATGTACCGCGAAATTTTTATGCTGTTGCTTTCGGAGCCAGTGTTTTCAACACAGCTTCCGAAAATGCCCCGGGAGGGTGCGCGATAATGGCTCACTACCTTGAGTCTTAAGTATTAAGCGGTTGTAAGGCAGGCGTCTCTGCCCACGGGCGGACTGGAGCTACATATACTAAATGAGCGGTGAAAGTGCGTATTACGGGAGCCGGCTGTAAATTTTGGTTTGATGATCTGCGCGTCAGCGCCGCGGCATCACTAAATATCGTATTGAGTGTAGAAGACGTTCGCGAAGTTCGTACGTCGGGGAATGTTGACAGATTCTGTGTTTGAAAAATTATAATTTTACATCAAGAACTGGTGAAAACTTACTGTTGAATCTAACACAAAAACAAGGTAATATTCAATATTTTGATAGTTTTAGTCATTTTGATAACTTAAATATATTTTTTTTGTAATACAAAAATCTTCAAAATACAAAAAATCAAAATCCTCAAATAACAAACAAAACCTTAATGATCAAAATGACTAAAATGATCAAAATGACCAAAATGACCGAAATGACCAAAATTATCAAACTGATCAAAATGACCGAAATTATTAAAATGACCAAAATGGCCAAAATGATCAAAATAATCAAAATGATCAAAATGATCAAAATGACCGAAATGATTAAAATGACCGAAATGACCGAAATGATTAAAACGATCAAAACGATCGAAATGATTAAAATGACCGAAATGGCCAAAATGATCAAAATGATCAAAATTACCAAAATGACTAAAATGACCAAAATTATCAAAATGATCAAAATGACCAAAATGACCAAAATGACCGAAATGATTAAAATGGCCGAAATGGCTAAAATGACCAAAATTATCAAAATGACCAAAATGACCAAAATGACCAAAATAACCAAAATGATCAAAATGATCGAAATGATCAAAAATGACCAAAATGACCAAAATGACCAAAATGACCGAAATGACCGAAATGACCAAAATGACCAAAATGACCAAAATGACCGAAATGACCGAAATGGCCAAAATGACCAAAATGACCAAAATGATCAAAATGATCAAAATTACCAAAATGACTAAAATGATCAAAATGACCAAAATGACCGAAATGACCAAAATTATCAAACTGATCAAAATGACCGAAATTATTAAAATGACCAAAATGGCCAAAATGATCAAAATAATCAAAATGATCAAAATGACCGAAATGATTAAAATGACCGAAATGGCCAAAATGATCAAAATGATCAAAATTACCAAAATGACTAAAATGACCAAAATTATCAAAATGATCAAAATGACCAAAATGACCAAAATGACCGAAATGATTAAAATGGCCGAAATGGCTAAAATGACCAAAATTATCAAAATGACCAAAATGACCAAAATGACCGAAATGGCCAAAATGACCAAAATGACCAAAATGATCAAAATGACCAAAATTACCAAAATGACCGAAATGACCGAAATGACCAAAATGACCAAAATAATCAAAATGATCAAAATGACCAAAATGACCAAAATGACCGAAATGACCAAAATGACCAAAATGACCAAAATGACCAAAATAACCAAAATGATCAAAATGATCGAAATGATCAAAAATGACCAAAATGATCGAAATGACCATAATGAACAAAATGACCAAAATGACCAAAATAACCAAAGTGATCGAAATGACCATAATGAACAAAATGAACAAAGTGGCCAAATGACCAAAATGACCAAAATGACCCAAATGATCGAAATGACCGAAATGGCCGAAATGACTAAAATGACCAAAATTATCAAAATGATCAAAATGATCAAAATGACCAAAATGACCAATATGACCGAAATGATTAAAATGACCGAAATGGCTAAAATGACCAAAATTATCAAAATGACCAAAATGACCAAAATGACCAAAATGACCAAAATAACCAAAATGATCAAAATGATCGAAATGATCAAAAATGACCAAAATGACCAAAATGACCAAAATGACCGAAATGACCGAAATGACCAAAATGACCAAAATGACCAAAATGACCGAAATGACCGAAATGGCCAAAATGACCAAAATGACCAAAATGACCAAAATGACCAAAATGACCAAAATAACCAAAATGATCAAAATGATCAAAATGATCAAAATGATCAAAATGACCAAAATGACCAAAATGACCAAAATGACCAAAATGACCAAAATGACCAAAATAACCAAAATGATCAAAATGATCGAAATGATCAAAAATGACCAAAATGATCGAAATGACCATAATGAACAAAATGACCAAAATGACCAAATTAACCAAAATGATCGAAATGACCATAATGAACAAAATGAACAAAGTGGCCAAATGACCAAAATGACCAAAATGACCCAAATGATCGAAATGACCGAAATGACCGAAATGACTAAAATGACCAAAATTATCAAAATGATCAAAATGATCAAAATGACCAAAATGACCAAAATGACCGAAATGACCAAAATGATCAAAATGATCAAAATGATCAAAATGACCAAAATGACCGAAATTATTAAAATGACCAAAATGATCAAAATGACAGAAATGATCAAAATGACCGAAATGACCAAAATGACTAAAATGAACAAAGTGGCCAAATGACCAAAATGACCAAAATGATCGAAATGACCGAAATGGCCGAAATGGCCCAAATGATCAAAATGATTAAAATGACCAAAATGATCGAAATGACCAATATGATCAAATTTACCAATATGATCAATATGAATCATTTTGCCATTTCGGTATCAATTTGGTCAAACTTATAAAGTTGTTCATTTTGATCATTTTGGTCATTATAATATTTGTTGCCAGTTTTAGTGTTTTAGTCTGGTCATTCTGGTTCTTTAGGTCATTTAGGATATTTTGAGCGTTTAGGTCACATTGGTATTTTTGTTAATTTAAAGTAATTTTGTAGTTTTGTTATCTTGATCATTTTGTTAATTTTGATCAAATTCGACATTTTTGTCAATTTGGTCAGTTTGATAATTTTGGAAATTTTTGCCATTTTTTGTCATTTTGGTCATTTTGGTATTTTTCCATTTTTGTATTTTTTTTTTATTTTGGTATTGTGGTCATTTTGGTATTTTTTGTCAAATTTGTGATTTTTGTCAAATTGGTCAATGCGGTAATTTTGATCATTTTGACCGTTTTGGTCATTTTAGTGATTTTGGTTTTTGTTATTTTTTTCATTTTAGTGTTTTTGGTTCAATTGGAATTTTTTTATCATTTTGTTTATTTCGAATATTTAGGTCATTTTGGTTTTCGGTCTTTTTATTTTTTTTTGTAATTTAGATCATTTTGTTAATTTTTGTATTTTTGGTCAAATGGACATTTGGATTATTTAGGAAATTTGGTTATTTTGTTCAGTTTTGTAGTTTGGTCATTGATGATTATTGGTCATCAATTAGGTAATTTTGATCATTTTAGTTTAGTTCATTTTGGGAAAATAGGGTATTTTGGTAATTTAAATAATTTTAAATATTTTGACCATTATAATATTAATTTTTTTATTATAATTTGTTGACATTCTGGTCACATTGATTTTTTTTTGTCATTCTGGCCATCGAGGTTATTTTTCCATTTTGGTCATTCTGGTAATTATACACTGTAATATTTAGTTGACTCGGCAATATCGTTTAGAGTGAGGATAGATTTGATTGGATTAGTTATGTTTGGTTTAGTTCTGGTGCTTTACGAAGCATCAAGTATTCGGGAATCTCAGATATTAAGATTTTATTCAATTTCACGGTTCTCCCTACACATGAATTATACTAGGATTCATGTATCTTAAGTCAACGAAATTTATGAATCAATTTTTATTTTCAAGGTTTTTTTTTTGAAAGGAAATAGATCCATTAAACAAAATTGTTAAATTAAACAACCAAAAAGCAAAAAAAAGTTGATTGGACCTTTTAAACAAAAATCTCCAAACTACTCTACTTATCTACTCGGAAATCAAAGACTAACTTTTAGTCATTTCTTAGAATTATTAATCTCAGTAAATTTTTCGATGGACAGTTTCTGCAGTCTTTGGAATTTGAAAGTTAGTTTTGCCAATTTTATGCATTATTTATCAAGATTTTGATATGCATCGATGTGTCAATATTTGTGTTTATCTGAAAAGCAGAATATTCAAATATCAGATGAATTATAAGTGTGTCTAGAATTTATCTCCAACTAGTTCACAACTCCACAGTACTAGTTGACCGAGTTTCACCACTCGACATTTAGACCTCCAAAAAGTCAAACAAACCCGCCGCATGTGTTGTTACTCCACTTCCCCACAAAGTTTGCGGAGGTCCGTTAAAACAAAAACTAGTCCCCTCCCCAGCAAAGGTCGTTGCGCTCCCAACACCATTTCTTCCCGCGTCATAAACCACCACCAGCGCCAACACTGTCCGCGTGGACATTACCGTTTGACTGCGAAATTCATTGCAGACATTCAGCGGTCGCGGTCGCTCTGGTTGAGTGAGTCAGCGCGAAATAAAAAGGCCCCCGAAAAGTGTCTGCGTTACGGTTTTTTTTTGTTTCTTGTTGATGTACGACGTAGGTGAAGAGTTCTAGCTCCGAAGGCTTTAATTGCCAGGTATTAAGATGTTCAACACGTCGTTTTTTTTTGGTTCGTCTCGGCAAAAGTGACGTTCAATTAGCGCAAGTCTTCCTAATTCTTCAGCAAATATCCATTACGCGTATAATTGCACGCGCCGTACTCCGATACTTTTGAGGAAGAATTGAATTAAAAAAAAAAACAGAACCGCAAAGCGCTGTGCATTGCTGTATTTAAAAGTGTCCATTTGCGCAGCTTTATAGTGCTTCCCGCCTGAAGTCTCGCAAATGTTTCCGTACTTGGTTGCGCGGTGCAGTCCACCGTACAATTATCGTCGTTGCTACAATGTTTTGTTTCGACTCTGGGTTTGCTGTATACACTGCGAGAGTACGTGCCTCCCCAACCGTTTGTCAGTCACAGCATCAGTGTCAGCGTCCGCACTTCCTGCGGATGAAGCCGTTGACAACTGCTGGTTCAACGACGATGATCTACAGCCTGGCATGGCGGGCGCCGCCAATAGTCAAAACGAAGAGTTCCCAGTATTACGCAATAACTGCCACTCTCGGGTGCGCAACCCATCATTAGCTGCACGAAGCCCGGTAAGGTAGTGAAAATCACCTCTCACCGTTGACCACTACCGCGGGAGGGTAGATCTCGCGGTATGACATTTTGATAAGGGAGATCTAGATCACCAAAGGGGTAGACCTGCAGGTTCACGCGCGAGGGCCTTCCCATGCGATCGACGAGTAGCGACCGCGGAGGAAACGTGCAACTTCCGTTGACGATGACTTCGAGCAATCTCTCTCGACGTTCCGACGCGGCTAGAGGTTACGCAAGATCGATTTATTGGGTGGTGAGAAAAATCTTGAAAATTGATTCGCGCGTCGACGACGCCGCGTCTTTTCAGCTTTTCTTTTCTGGCTTTTGTTTTGTTTTGTGGCCGTTGGCACTGAAATTAGCTCTTATTTGTTTTTGATTACGTTTGGTTCGGAATTTTCTTGGAAGGTGGAATGCATCGGTTCGGACTGCATCGATGTTCGGTTTGTTTACGATTAGTTGTTTCCGACTGAATTCAATTTCGATTAGAACAGACGGGGCATTAATTGGTTTTACGTTCTTTTTGTATTGTTTTGGTGGATTGGTACACGGAGAAAAATGAGTTCTCAAAATCGTGAACAAGCGTTTATGAAATTTCGAACCACTAATAAAGTGTTCAATTTTTATGGTACGTTTTTCAAAAACAATTTCAAAAGCAATTTGTTTGTGGTGCAAAATTTCATGAACGCTTGTTCTCAATTTTGGGAACACTTTTTTCTCCGTGTAGATGCCCCTATTCTGGGCCTTCTTTTCTTCAAAAATATTTGTTGTTGCTTTTCATTTCATTCAAACCGGTTAACTTCAATATTTTCAGTTTATGGTCAAGACTCCCGGTTGAAATTTAAGACATGTAACTTAGAATATATTTAGGATTTTTAGGTAATCAAATCAACCACCACAAACATCATTTAAAAAGTTCAAAAAACACTAATTAAACATCTTTTCCAAAGTTAAGGTTAATTTTCAAGATACGGAAAGATTTTGACAGAAAAGATCTGGAAGCTACTCCTTTTTTTCATATTGAGAAAACGTCCAATATACAGAAAAAAAATCATGGTAATATTACATCTGGAAAGGGGTACATCTCAGTAAAAAATGTGTAATTTTACCTCTGAAAATGTGTAATTTTACCACTATTCTGGTGTAATGTCGCATTTTCAGTCTAAACTGAGGTAAAATTACATCATAAAAGAGGTAATATTAAAGCCTTCCAAAATTATAGCTTCCAAATTTACATTATATTTTACAGTGTAGTCCTAGATTTAAAGTGGAAGTTGTTTACACAGAAAAAATCATGGTAATATTATATCTGGAAAGGGGTACATCTTTTATGTCAGAAAAAATGTGTAATTTTACCTCTGAAAATGTGTAATTTTACCACTATTCTGGTGTAATGTCGCATTTTTAGTCTAAATTGAGGTAAAATACATCATAAAAGAGGTAATATTAAACCTTTTAAAATAACACCTTCCAAATTTACACTTTTTTGCTGTTTAAAATTTAAACCAAGTTACTGGACATTTCTAACAGATCGGAAATGCTCAAAAAAAAAAAAAGGAAACCATTGAAGATTGAACTTAAGTCCCTGAGAAAAAAAAAAACAATAAACCTGAAAATTTCATATTTGTGTTCAAAAAAATGCAAGAAAATTACATGCATTTTTTTGAGCATGAGCATGAGCATGAGAGACCACCCATGGTTGTCCTTCTCCGTTGCTGAACAGGACCGTAATATCCTATCAGCACTAGCAATCATACGCTTCAACGATCTAGTGATGTTTCCCTTATCAACAGCATGCATGAATGCGCTGAAAAGATAAAACATCAAGATCATCAAAACTAGAGCTGCTGTAGATAAGAAACAGTCATTGGCCACCAACGGCGCCCGCCATGTCAGTTTGTAGATCTCGAGGGAACGGGACGGGAATGTTAGTTAGCACAGGCTGCTACCAAGGGTGGGTTCTATACGATATCCACACCCCCGCGTGTGCCGGAAAACTACTTCTACTTGGGATTTTGTTAGTAGGGAAGGGTAATGGTCAGGATTCATCATAGAAGATGATGATGTGACCCAAATAATCGATAAGTTTTGTTTAATGGGTTGATGTATTATTCCCAAGGCTAGCAATCGGATGCTGCTGTTGAGACTATTCCCGTTTATTTGTGATTTATTTACGTTTAGATGGATTATCTTAGACAGCCGGCTGTGGAAAGATAAAACCACAAAGAATGTATTTAACAGGTAAAATATTAAACCCTACGTAAAGTGTTTAATTCGCGTGGATCATAGACGATTTCAACTTTTGAATAACTATAAGATTAGCGACCGATAACTGATGAGTTACGAAGCTACAAGAAGGGCTTAACAACCGCGTAGGAGAAATACTCGTTATCGTGCTCTCCGAGCTATAATACTGGGAATTATTTTTTCATGCGTTTTACGGAAAACGTCTCTTCAAATTTTAAATTTATACCTCGCAAGCGTATAGCGAACCTACAAAACACATACTGTCAAATCGTAGAAATAATACACGGAAAAACGCCTATATCGTTTATCAAACACGGCGACGAACGCGCAACACAAAATTGACCCGACGCGGTGCTAATCGAACTAATCTATCGGACTAAATTTCATTAAAATAAAATCGATCTCACGACCATCGAGAAACGCTACCCGTTTGTTCTTATATCAGCAGTAAGCTTGCCCTGAAAACAAATATATCATTAGTAATTTACATACTCTTTCAATCATTCATTCACTCAGCCAATCACACAAAAAACTAATTAATTTAAATTACTGTTTTAGAGACTTGAAATGTTCAGTGGAAAGTTTTGCTTAAAGTTACGTTACAGCAAAGAAAAAAAATACTCAAACACACATACATACACCCGCACACGCTCAACCTTCATTAATCCCTTCCTCATTACGTTATCTAATCAGATAGAAAAACACCAAAGTTGTATTGTTAATCCGATTCCGGCCAACCGTGGACCTTCCTGAAATAATTGGAACCGTCAAAAATCCACCAAAGCATCTACCACATTGATCACACAAAAAAACTGTGGTAGAAAAATATCCACCGCGACCTACCGCGATCAATTTTTGACAACCAACGAATTACTTCAAGAAAACCCACCGCGGCCAACCAAAATCAAATCAACAATACAACTCAAATCAAAACGGGCTCACCAAAGTTGCTGCCAAACTGTAGACTCTCGCATCACTCTCAGCAACACTCTCTCCTGGCCATCATCAACGCCTCGCACAGATCACGATGATGACATCGAGCGTTCTCGCTCTCATCATCAGGAGCGTGACCGACAACACGGCACGCATACGAACAAAGCTCAATGCCAGCCGTCCGAATCATCGTGCTTCCCGTCTCGCTCCAACACACAACTCCGCGCTGCACAACCACGAAAGAGACGCAAAGCTGTCGCAAGGCCTATTTCTTTTCCGTTCTGTAACCTTATCCTACCAATACACTAACACATGGCATCCACGGCCCTGCTTATAAAAGCTTCCATCTAGGAATCACTCGAAAATGTAAATTTATTTCCTCAAAAAACACACTAATTCTGCGGAAATTTTCCACAACTTCACCATTCCCGCACTACAATCATTCACACGCACTGAATGGGACATTTTTGACGGCGCCAATTAAAATATTGCACCGAAAAAATCTAATCTAAAACTCGCGAACAAAACTAACCGACCGAACTGGGCAAACAGTCGAGGCCCCCAAAATTACATGCATTTTTTTAAACACAAAAAATTAAATTTTCAAGTTTATTCTTTTTCTCTCAGGGACTGTTCAATCTTCAATGATTTCCAAATTATTATTTTTTATGAACATTTTCCGATCTGTAGGAGACGTCTAGTAGCTTGGTCTAAATTTTAAGCAACTTCTACGAGTAAAAATATCAATTTTTAAAAGAAAATAAAACCACGTTGAACCACAACTTCAAAACAGAGAACACAGTAAAAAATTGTGTAAATTTGGAAGGTGTAATTTTGGAAGGTTGAATATTACCTCTTTTATGATGTAATTTTACCTTAATTTAGACTGAAAAAGCGACATTACACCAGAATAGTGATGTATTTTCAGATGTAAAATTACAATTTTAAAGTAATTTTTGATTAGAAATCGCAAAATGATACGTTTTAACGGCTTTGTTTTAGATGTTTCGAAAAATCATGTTTTGTTCAGAAAATTTAGACTCATACAAATTAATTTGATTACAACCCAACCCCGCTTTTAGACGGGCTTTGATTTAAAAAATCGCCAAAATTCCATTTTCAACCAATTTTTGATCTTTAAAAAGCATTAGAAAGAAGAACTCTTTTAGTTTTAGAAAATTTATGGGTTGGATGTTTTTAACTTGTTTTATGTGACTTTGCCAATGTTTTAAAAAATGTAATTTTTTAGGGAAGTTGTCTTTTACTAACATTTCAGTGTTTTTTACTAACATTTCAGTGTTTTTTACTAACATTTCATATATTACAAATAAAAAGAAGTATGCAGTAATTGTTGTAGTGTCTCAGACTATGCCTCTACGCATTTTTTTACAATGTAACTGATAATGGTGCCATTTTATAGCAAAAATGTGAAAAACAAGCAAAAACTTGAAAAAGTGACTGTAAAAACATGAAAAAATTAGTTAGGCAAAATGTAATGATAAGAGGTGGTAGAATAGGCCAAATACTACAACAAAAAAAAAAATAACTAAACAAGATAAATGCAAATTAAAATACTAAAAATGAAACAAGAAAAACATAAAACAAGAGAAGTATTTTTTATTCGTAGAACAAAAGTTGCTCGAAATGACCTACTAAACACGGGAAAAAAAAAATCGAAAAAATTTTGGACGGTAGAGGGTTAAGTCATCTAAAGAATATCCAAAAATTACATTTGAGCAATGGTTATTTTAGCAAATTTAATATTTTTGGTAAACCGAACTAAATTTTTGTAAAAGTTGTAAAATTTTGACGACGGCCAGCCACACTGCGTTATTTTTACCGCAAAGAGGATTTTGCGAACGGAGAAAATTTCACAAAATCTACAAGGGAGGTAGGATGCGTGGACATACCGTACCAAACGCTCAAAGAGTATGATTTTGTTCATTTCTTTAAAAATAAACAGTTTTTTAAACCTCGATGAAAAATTATTTTTATTTATTTATAAATAAAAAATCAAAATATAGTTAAATTAATTTCAGTTTTTTTCCAATTTCACAAAAATATCACAAAAAAAAAAAACAGTAATTAAAATATCTTTTTTTCCGAGGTAACAGTCTCGTACCTAAATCGTATGGTATCGACTCCTCGCCAGTTACGTCTCAATTGGTTAAGGTAAAATCTGCGAAGGTGAAGGCTTCTGCGGGCGATGCTGGCGATCAATCGATGTTATAATTGATGTAATTTACGCGCTTTTAATTACTGCCTCATTTGGCTGTGATTGATCGTATTCAGTGGCGTTACTGGCATTGTTGGCGTGTTATATTGGACCTTATTGGTGATCATTAGGGTTCGCAGAGTGGTTAATTTTTATTACCGAAATTAAAGCCCGCGTAGTTTTGGCGAGTCCCATTTACCTTAACTAGAGAGACGACGCCAATATAAAAAACGTCCGAAAGTGGAACATTCAAATGTCAAGGTGACGGCACATAATATATTGTGGCCAACTCATTTGAATCATTTTCTAGCTCTCGAGGGGGACGGAAATCACTCGAAACAACAGTCAGTTGGGTCAACCCCCGCAGGATTGGGTGGGTATCAATTAAAACAGTCTCTCCCGCGGCACGGCAAACTGGTTCTTTGAGACGTGTGTGCGTGTTTCAAGTTCAATTGCGCGACCGCGCACAAAGAAGGGGGTACTTTGACACCTACACTTGCTCAGCTGCTGAGAATTGAGAACTTCATTGAGAAGCAGTAACAGCAAAGAGGTGGTTTCTGTTTGATCAAGAATTGATTGGTTGCTTGGAATTTTGAAGAGTTCGAATATCGAAAAAAAAAAAACCCTTGAAAACGTTGCAACTAATTGAAGTCACAATCTACCAGTAATAACAGAATTTTTCGTGAACCACTGACTATTTGCCATTTTGACTAATGTCAATATTTCTCTTTGTTTCCTTCCACAGGTGAGTGTGCTCGAGAGAGAGAGATGAAGAATCGCTCAAGGTGACGACGCTGAAGAACCCTTTCGCATCGAGAGAGGGTGGAGGAATTCCAAGGCTCCTCGCCAGAAGTCGTTGCCGTCCTTCTCGGAACGCATCAGGACCCTCGGACGATTCAGCGCATTCTTGACAGGCTATTGGAGAAGCTTCACGGCGACGACGACGAAGCAGATAACTGCTGACTGCAACACTCCTTTGGTGGTCGCGGTTTAGAATTACGCCCTGTGGGCAGTTTTGCACTTGGAGATTAGAGTCGCGTAGACCCTCCAGGTCTTGGCAGCCCCGACGACCAATCATCGATTATGTCATTCTCGATTAATTAGGCCCGACTTCCATCAAAACGCCGGTGTGTTTACGCGGCTGCTGGTCGTTTTTATTACAACACCGAACTTGTTGCAGCAGCAGAAGCCGGAGCACAAAAATAAACACACAAAGAAGTTCTTTCAGAGCTGATAGATACATAAACATAGACTCGCTGCGCGAGTATGTAAATTGATATCGACGACCGGCGGCGTCAACGATGACGAAGACGTGGCGGCAGCGTCGACAGTTGGAATTAATTGGACTGTAGGTATTTCAATGTCATTGGGTAGCGCTGCGACAAGTTGCGTCAGGTTCCAGGAAGACAAGCGGAAGGTGGTGGTGGAGGAGGAGGAGGTGGAGAGCTTTTGCACGATGCGTTTTAATTGATTGGCACAGGGTGGCGACTTCAAAATACCGTATTTGCTCGAAAATACTCATTTTTTTAATAATTCGCAATATGGGTATTTTACGTTTTGAAACTTTGCATGCATTTTCACTGTTTTAGAGTTTTTTAAATGAAATACAAAAATTTTCACAAAATGCCGTAATTTCTCGAAAATACTCAAATTTATATAATTCACAATATGGGTGATAAACGATTCAAAATTTTGCTTGCATTTATACTGTTTTAGAGTTTTTTTTGGATTAAACACTCAAATTTTCACAAAATACCGTATTTTTTTGAAAGTACTCAAATTTCCATAATTTTTAATATAGGTATCAAACGAAGCGAATTTCACCTGCATTTCTGGAGTTTTTTTTTAAAAGGTCCAAGAAACCAAATTTCCAGTTTTTGCTTTTTGGGTGTTTTTGAAACCACCTTGAGTCAGGGTATTAAAAAACACCTATAAAGTAAAAACTGAAAATTTGGTTTATTGGACCTTTAAAAAACTCCAGACTTCACTGTTTAAACTTTAAAACAGTGAATGAAAGCAAAATTTCGAATCGTTTGACACCCATATTGCGAATAATAAAAATTAGAGCATTTTCGAAAAAAATACGGTATTTTGTGATAATTTGTGTACAGTCATGCCTCGGTTTAGCACCGCATATGGGGGATGCAAAACCGGGGCGTGCATAACTGAAGCACAGAGCTTACGGGATTTTGACTATATGGGAGACATCGGTTATAATCGTATGAAAAATCATCCAAATTAAAAAAAAAAATCATAGTGTTTTGGAATCAGGATGATGTCAGCTATCCATTGCCCTGGGCTTTGTCATAATGAGTGTCATAGGTTTGATGCTTGTTTGGCAAAGAGTATGATTTGATTCGATGTGGAATTAAAATCGAAGGGTTCAGTATATTGCTGAAGCTTCCATTTTTACACATGGACACCACTTCATGCTGCGAGAACCCACTTTGGCGTAGTCTCAGGGCTTAATCGATGGCCGGTAAGCTGTCATCGAGACAAGGAGGTTCTCTGATAGTGGAAATATCACATTTGTACAATGAACCGCTACATATGTGATTTTTCCCTATCTTAATGTGGGTGTCAGGTTAGGATGCGGGTTTAAAAAAAAATAGTGTTTGTAGAATTTAGGATTTAAACTATAAATATCAACTTTTTATACTTTGCCTTTAGTTATTTAGGGACAAAATTAGTAACAGTGAATTTAGTAATTCAATCAGAATCGGTGATTTTCATTCAAGTAGCATAAAAACCATTCTGATTTGTCAATACCCTGACTCAAGGTGGTTTCAAAAACACCCAAAAAGCAAAAACTGGAAATTTGGTTTCTTGGACCTTTAAAAAAAAAACTCCAGAAATGCAGGTGTCCCGCCCGTGTGGATCAATCGGACCGCGCACTGGACTCACTATCCAGAGGTCGACGGTTCGAATCCCGCGGCGGGCGCTCTAAAATTCTTTGTGTAAAAATGGGTATTCGGCGCCGTCGCTCCGTGCCATACTTTCATACACTTAGGAGCCCAGGGCGGCGAAGTCCTTGTAGATAAAAGGAAGACACTAGTGGTTGGTACTAGCAATGGTGGCCGACAGCTATAAAGTCAACTTCGTTTTTTTTGTCAAAATTTCCATAGAGTCTCGATCAAGCAATAGTGAAATGATATCGGACTAAATTCGTTGATCTGTTGAACTAACGGTTGTCGGATTATGATTGTATCGACCATTGTTGCGAATCGAGGATCTACTGGAATTCTGACGATCAAATGGTCGTCTCTTTTTCAATTCACGACTTGTAAAATATGAACTGTTTATCTATTTTTTTTTGTTTTTGTTTTTTTAAAAGAAGCCAGACAGGTTTTAAAAGAAACGTTCTAGATTTTTTGGCTATTAATTAAAATGTCGGGGATTTGAGATAAGAGTAGCTTTCGGATAGGTTACTTTAAATCTTGTATTCAATTCAAGTTAGGTAGTTATCCGCAAATGAATATTTGGACTTAAATGAATAATTGAATAAGTTGGACTTATGAATAACACACAACTGTACATTTATTCTAGAGTCAGATCCATACAGCGTCAGTGTTTATTTGGTCGAAGTGTACTAATTCATTGGCAGATCTGATTCTAGTTGTAATGTACGACAAGACTACTGACGGACGTGACAGGACGAGGGCCCAGTTTAGAGGTTTCAACATCAATGATGTGCGGCTGGATCACCCTCCCAAAAAAAAAAAAAAAGGATGATGTCAGCTATCCATTGCAATTATAATTTCATGAAAATTTTCACAAAAATACGCATTTTTCCTGTTTTTTTTTAAATGCTATTTTTTTATCGGAAAAAACTCAAAAATATTGTTATTGCAATTTGCAATCAAATGATCAGGATTTTTGCATACAATTTTCACAAAACTACGTATTTCGATGAAAAAAAAAACACAAAATTTCAGTTTTTACAATGTGGGTATCAAATAATCTGCATTTTTCATACATTCGTGAGAAATAACAAAAGTTTTTGAAAATGTTCAAAATTTTCACAAAACTACGTATTTTCAAAAAACAAAACAAAATATAAAAGATTCAAGTTTTTACAATGTGGGTATCGAATGATCGGATTTTTTTATACATTTAGAAAGTAATAACACATATTTAGCAAAATGCTCAAAATTTTCACAATACTACGTATTTTTGAAAAATACTCAAAATTTTAGATTTTACAATATTGGAATCAAATGATTGGATTTTTTCGTATATTTCAAAAAGTATAACACAATTTTTTGAAAATATTCAAAATTTTCACAAAACTACGTATATTCGAGAAAAGTACAAAAAAAACAGTTTGTAATAATTGTAAATTTTTAGTATTTTCAAAAACTTGTGTTTTGACATTCGAAATGTATGCAAAAATCATTTGATACCCATATTGCAATAACAATAACAACAATAATGATTTTTTTCGAAAAGACATAATTTTGTGAAAATTTTAAGTATTTTCAATAATTTGTGCTTTAACTTTCTAAATGTATGAACAAATCCCGCTTATTTGATACCAATATTGCATATAACTTAAGTTATGAGTATTTTTTCGAAAAAAATACGTAGTTTTGTGAAAATTTTGTGTATTTTCATAAATTTGTGTTATAACTTTCTAAATGTATGGAAAATCCCGATCATTTGATACCCATACTGTAAAAACTGAAATTTTTTGTATTTTTTTTTCGAAAATACGTAGTTTTGTGAAAATTTGAAGTATTTTCAAGAACTTTCGTATTACTCTAGAAATGTATAAACAAATCCCGATTATTTGAAACCCATATTGTAAAAACTGAAATTTTGAGTATTTTTTTCGAAAATACGTTGTTTTGTGATAATTTTGAGTATTTTCAAAAACTTGTGTTTTTACTTTCGAAATGTATGCAAAAATCATTTCATAGCCATATTGCCATAACAATAATTTAATAATAACAACAATAATGACTATTATTTCGAAAATACATAATTTTGTGAAAATTTTGAGAATTTTCAAAATTTTGTGTTATTACTTTTGAAATATATGCAAAAATCTCGATCATTTTATACCCATATTGCAATAACAATAATTATGAGTACTTTTTCATTGCGTTTTCAAAACACAGTAAAAACACTTATTTTGAGAAAATTTTCATGTAACTATAAGTGCAATGGATAGCTGACAACATCCAGATTCCAAAACACTATAATTTTTGAGATTCCCAAAAAAGTGTCCACGTGGTTTATGGATGGTCCCTTTGAAACTGGATTATCAAAAATTATATTCTAAGCAAATGCGTTGAAAATTCAACATAATATTGATGGATTCATCCAATTTAAGAAAGATTTTGAAAATGAGTTATCGTCCGTTATCGGCGATAAAATTATCGCCGATAGAATTATTGGAATAACGATAACGATAATCGTTATTGTTATTGTTAGACGATAATATTACTGACGATAATTCTATCGATTAACAAACTCTGAAACAAGACTTCAAGACAAAACTGCAAAACAAGACATCAAGACAAGACTTCAAGACAAGACTTAGAGACAAGACTGCAAAACATGACTTCAAGACAAGACATTAAGACAAGACATCAAGACAAGACTTCAAGGCAAGACTTCAAAACAAGTCATCAAGACATGACATCAAGACAAGACTTCAAGACAAGACATCAAGACAGGACTTCAAAACAAGTCATCAAGACATGACATCAAGACAAGACTTCAAGACAAGACATCAAGACAAGACATCAAGACAAGACATCAAGACAAGACTTCAAAACAAGTCATCAAGACATGATATCAAGACAAGACTTCAAGACAAGACATCAAGACAGGACTTCAAAACAAGACTTCAAGACAAAACTGCAAAACAAGACATCAAGACAAGACTTCAAGACAAGACCTAGAGACAAGACTGCAAAACATGACTTCAAGACAAGACTTCAAGACAAGACATCAAGACAAGATTTCAAGGCAAGACTTCAAAACAAGTCATCAAGACATGACATCAAGACAAGACTTCAAGACAAGACATCAAGACAAGACTTCAAAACAAGTCATCAAGCCATGACATCAAGACCAGACTTCAAGACAAGACATCAAGACAGGACTTCAAAAGAAGACTTCAAGACAAAACTGCAAAACAAGACATCAAGACAAGACTTCAAGACAAGACCTAGAGACAAGACCTAGAGACAAGACTGCAAAACATGACTTCAAGACAAGATATCAAGACAAGACATCAAGACAAGACATCAAGACAAGATTTCAAGGCAAGACTTCAAAACAAGTCATCAAGACAAGACATCAAGACAAGACATCAAGACAAGACATCAAGACAAGACATCAAGACAAGACATCAAGACAAGACATCAAGACAAGACATCAAGACAAGACTTCAAGACAAGGCATCAAGACAAGACTTCAAGACAAGACATCAAGACAGGACTTCAAAACAAGACTTCAAGACAAGACTTCAAGACACGACCTAGAGACAAGACTGCAAAACATGACTTCAGTTGAAGAGTAAGATTTGGTAAGATTTCAAGACAAGACTTGAAGCTGATACCTTGTCCATCCCAACCAGCAGCGGCTATCGATTCCACTCGTCATATTATTTTTAGGAGCTGCTGCCGCGAAACCCAACCTCCATTTGACACACACACACAAAAGAAATATCGGATATCGCATTTCAAGTCCCGAAATTAGACCAGCCATCTGCCGGGGGACTTGCACCAGACCGTAACGAACGTTGGCACCTGTGTGAAGGCGTGTTGTTCCTTGGAAGTTCTTGCAAGACCCGCAGCAGCAGGTCGCGTCGCCCTTGGTTGGTTCGTCATTCTGGGGTGGAATTAACGGTGGCGATAACAGCGCGAGAGTGCCTGTTTACGCGCTGATCAGAAGTGGGAGTTTTCAGTTTCACAACGCTGCGTGATGACTCAATTTCCAAGTGCGTTGAATATCGTGAGAAAGCTGCTTCCGAGGAAGAAATTTCCAGAAAGACATTTCCAGGCAGGTTCGGCTCTAGGTGTGGCTAATTGGAACCATGTTTTTCAGCTAATCCAAACATCATGTTGAGTTGGTGGTGGTGTTACTCATCATCGCGCGCCAGAGCTATGACGTGCGGTAATGGCACAAACCTAACATTGAAAAATTGGAGCGTTTAGCGTTCGCAAACTACAGCTATAGCTGGGGAGACCTACAATCAGCGCCGTTTTTATCGTCCGTTGGCGTGTAGATGTATAACTACAACTATACAGCCAGACACGAGCTCGTACTTGCTTTATACGCGAACGCACATGGAGGGCGTCTCTCAGCTGGCAACAACTAGCAATTACGGCCCCTTTTTGTGGCACGTGTTGTGACAACTACTTAGACGCCAGGAACGTGCCGATTCAAGGGTCTTCGCCAGGTTCAACCCGTCCTAGCGATTAGCTAATTACCAGGCTTGGAGGCTACAATTTAGATCTTGACGATATCAGTGTGTTGCTCGAGAATCTACGGAGTCTAAATTGTTCCAACATCAATTAGGAATATAGGTCATTTCACCGAAAATGTGTTAAAAGTTGGATCAGAATCGATACGGAACTTAGGTCATTCAATATGGAACATAGGACATTCGATTAGGACCTTAGGTCATTCTACCAAAAAAAGAGGACTTTGTTACGCAAAATTTCACCGAATTATTCCGATGTTTTGTATGAAATGTAAAATGGGTCATTTCACCGAAAACGTTAAACAACTGCTGAAAATTGCACGTCAAACTAAGTGACAGACCTCCAAACCAGTGGTGACAGCTTCTCCTTTCAAAAACCCCTCAATTTTCAACGGTGAAAGCTTCCTGCCCGAAAAAAATTTCGTCAAAACATAGTTCCACCTTTTTTCGCGAGATTTGTCCATTTTTAAATTCCAAACAAAAATGAGGCCACAACAGTCGCGCGTCAACAAACTATTCTCCTCTCCAAACCGTCGATCGGACATAATCGCAGCGCCTCAAAATTGCGAACATCGCGCGTGTGGGAGGATCGCTCGTTCCATATGCCAAAACAACAACCCCCTCACAAATCACTGCGTGTCGACGACCGGACCATAATTGAAATTGATCAATTTTCGGTCCGACGTCCAAGTTGCGTTGCGTGCTGTTACGTTTGCAGAAGATCCGGCGCGACTGACTAAGAAACCCTTGCGCGGATCGTGTGGTCCGAAAACCGTAGAATTATTGGTTATTTTGCCATTGCACCAACCAGGTCTGAGCGCGACTTCTTGCGTCGAGAGCGATTGATAGCTCGGAGTTCATCTTGCAAATGTTGGGGGAAACGGCGCGCTCTCCGGCATAACAGAATGAAGGAAAATGTCAAAAGGTTAATGGTTCGCGGTGCACGTCGAGGAGGTGCAGCTTTCGACGAGATTTCCTGAAAGGCGGAGCGAGGGTAAACCCGCGACCTTTTGCAAAAATAACTGCTTTTCTGCGTCAAGAGGTCGGGGTAGGTCGTTTCACCGAAAAAAGTGTGCGATTCGGTTTGCTCAAATTTCGTACATTAAAATTGAGGTTGGCCGTTTCATCTAAACAGTCTTGCAAGAAGGTCATTCTATACTTCAGGACACCGAAAACTTCGTAAAAGACAAACATAACGTTATTGACCCTCGTCAGAATCAGGAAAGGCCGTTTCATAGAATTTAAATGATCAATTTTGATAAGCTCATACTTTCTGAAATTGGTTGATTCTTTCGCAGTGGTCGTTTGATCGAAAAATCATAACATAGTTTGTCAATTCTGATCATAAACCTGATTCTGGGAAGGTCATTTCGCCGAAAATCTCATTATTGGTTTAATGTTGGCCGTTTTATCGAAAAAAAAAATGCGATTCAGGTAATTCCACTCTTCCTCTTCTGAGAGTATCAGAAAAGGCCGTTTCATCGAAAAAAAGAGATAAATTTTGATAGGCTCAAACATTCTGAAATTGGCTGATTTGTTTTCGCTGTGGTCGTTTGACCGAAAAATCATAACATAGTTTGTCAATTCTGATCATAAACCTGATTCTGGGAAGGTCATTTCGCCGAAAATCTCATTGTTGGTTTAATGTTGGCCGTTTTATCGAAAAAAATGCGATTCAGGTAATTCCACTCTTCATCTTCTGAGAGAATCAGAAAAGGCCGTTCATCGAAAAAAAGAGATAAATTTTGATAGGCTCAAACATTCTGAAATTGGCTGATCTGTTTTCGCTGTGGTCGTTTGACCGAAAAATCATAACATAGTCTGTCAGTTCTGATCATAAACCTGATTCTGGGAAGGTTATTTCGCTGAAAACTGCGTACATTATTCGAACATAACATAACCTTATTGAAACATCGACTTTTTTTTGGTAAAATTCCTGTTTTTGCCTCAGTATCAGAAATGGTCGTTTCATCGAATAAAAAAGATCAATTTGAATAAGCTCATTTTTTCTGAATTGGCTAATTTTTGGCTTCGCAGTGGTCGTTTGATCGAAAAAATCTGATTCTTCTGGAGTGGTCATTTCGCTTAAAATCTCATAAAAAACGAACACACCAAAATTAAATTCTCGACCTTTTGCAAAATAACTGTTTTTTTTTTGCATCAGAACCAGGGTAGGTCGTTTCACCGAAAAAGAGATCGATTGGTATGTGATCTTATTTCTGACTTGAAGTTTATTTTTGGTCGTTTTATAGAAAAGTCTGGCGAGTAAGTCATCCCATACTTCAAGACTCTGATAGTTTATGGGATTCCGAGTAGGTCATTTCGCTGAAAACTGCGTAAAAGACAAACATAACGTTATCGAAACTATCCTGAATTCGCTGATTTTGGTTTCGCAGTGGTCGTTTGAACGAAAAAATCTTACGAGAAGGCCATTAAACAGTTTCTCAATTCTGATCATTGACCTGATTCTGGGATGGTCATTTGGCCGAAATCTTATAAAAAACGAACATAACGAAATTTCATCCTCGACCTTTTGCAAAATAACTGTTTTTGTTCATCAGAACCCGGGTAGGTCATTTCACCGAAAAATAGATCGATTGACTTGAAGTGTAATGTTGGCCGTTTCATCGAAAAAAGTTCTTGCGGGAAGATCATTCTATACTTGAGAACTGATAATTTACCGGATCCTGAGTAGGTAATTTCGCCGAAATCCTATTAAAAGACAAACATAATGTTATTGAGGCCTCTATTTTTTTTTGTAAAATACCAGTTTTTAGGGTTAGATTTGGGATAGACCGTTTCATCTTCTAAAAAAGTTCAATTTGGATGAGATCTAACTTTCTTAAAAAAAGGCTAATTTTATTTTCGCAGTGGCCGTTTGATCTAAAAAAAATATCTGGAAATTAACAACAAGTTTGTCAATTCTGATCATAAACCTGATACTGAGAACGTAATTTCCCTGAAAACCGCATAAGGACGAACATTACGAAATTTAACCCTCAACCTTTTGCAAAATAATTGTTGTTTTTTTTTGCGTCTGAACCAGGTTTGGTCATTTCGCCGAAAAAAGAGATTTATTGAAAGATGCTCACAATTCGGACTTGAAGTTGAAGTTATGTTGGTCGTTTCATCGAAAAAGGCATGCGAGCAAGAAATTCCACATATTAGAACTCTGCTAATTTATGGGCATATGAGTAGGTCATTTCGCCGAAATCCTATATTAAAAAAAAACAAACATAATGTTATTGAAGTCTAGACTTTTTGTAAAATAACAGTTTTTGGCATCAGAATCATAAAAGACCGTTTCATCAAATAAATAAGGTCAATTTGGATAAGCTCAAACTTTCTTAAATTTTCTAATTTTGGTTTCGCAGTATACTAGAAATTCACAACATAGTTTGTCAATTCTGATCCTGATTACGAAATTTAACCCTCAAGCTTTAGAAAAATAACTGTTTTTTGCGCCGTTTCGCCGAAAAAAGAAATTGAAAAAAAGAGAGCTGATTTTGGTTTCACAGCGGTCGTTTGATCGAAAAGTTTGTCAATTCTGATCATAAATGTCATTCTGAAAAGGTCATTTCGTCGAAAACCTGCGTCAAAGCCGGGGTTGGTCGTTTCACCGAAAAATAGATCGTCATGAATGTGCTCTTATCTCTTATGACTTGAAGTGTGATGTTGGTCGTTTTATCAAATAAGTTCTTGCGAGAGGATCGTGTCACACTTTTGTACTCTTGTTTTTTGGGATTCTCAGTAGGTCATTTCGCCGAAAACAGCTCAAAAGATAAAAGGAACGTAATTTAATCCTCAACATTTTGTAAAACAACTGTTTTCTGTGTTAGTGTCAGGGAAGGTCGATTCATCGAATAAAAAAGATCAATTTCGACACGCACAAAATGTTTTGAATTGGCTTGTTTTAGCTTACAGGATTTTTTTTTACAAAAACGTCATTCTATGGTAATAATATCAACATTAAGTATAATGTTCATAATTTAATCGGAAATGTCTAGGAATTTTGAGTACGTCATTTCACCGAAAATCTCGTATAAGATTAACTTAACACAGTTCAACCCTAATTTTGTCTGTAAAATAAATGTTTTTTTTTGCTCAGAAATATAAAAGATATAAAAGATCAAAGTATAAAGTTGGTCGTTTCATCGCAAAAGTCTAACGAGAAGGTAGTTCCATACTCCAGTACTACTCAAATTGAAAGCCATAATGGTTAGGTCGTTTCACCGAAAATGAAAACAATTCTAATCAACTAGAAGTTTCTTATATCAACTTTGCGTACAAAGTTGATAATTTAATCGAAAAAGCCTTGGGATGTTGAGTAGGTCATTTCGCCGAAAATCTCGTATAAGACAAAAATAATACAATTTTGTTTTTAAAATAATTGGGTGTTCTTTTTGGTCGTTTCATCGAAAAAGTCACGCGAGAAGGTAAATCCATATTTTGCTGATTCCGATCAATGATGGAAATTTTCTGTAGGCCATTTCACCGAAAATCTCGTTACATTAGAGGCAAACTCAATCTTACTCCTTTACTCTTCATGGAAACATCGTATTTTACTTCTTGACTACCTGGACAGTCTGCGCCTAGGTAGGTCGTTTCATCGAAAAATCAATCAATTCAAATTAGCTCAAATATTCTTTAATTTACTTATTTTGGACTGAAATTATATGAAGTTCATGTCTGCGTCGAACTAAAATCAACTCACAAAAGCAAACAAACTGAGTCAATCTCGTTTCGACGAAACGGCCCTCCACCCCTAAAAGGTTGAACCACCCGTAGGGTGTGTCATGTCCGCAGAGCTTTTTTTCGATTTTTGTTTTCGCAATGATCCACTTCCAGGAAACCAATCCGTCCGAGAAACAATGAAAGAATGCAAAATTTGCACATACGCGCGCTCAGTCGAGGCATTAATCGATGTGCACACCTTCACTCTCAGAAGAAATAAAAAACACGTGGCCCAAGTAGGGTGAGGGAGTTGGGTACAGAGGTGAGAGGTTCACGATCAACGACGACGTCGTCGTCTGGAATCTTGGGGGGTGAGTCACGTCACGATCTGAGGTCCCCCCCCCTTCTGCCTTCCTAATGTGGGATTCGCTCGAACAATGCGCTCAGCCATTTAGTGCGATTTGAATTTGAATATGATCACTTTTCCTCTCAGCTCACACGCGATGTATCATCGCTGCTGGGGCGCCTTTTTCCTCTTCCCCATTTGCCTGGAACTTAAAGTGCGCATTTTTATTGGCCCCCCGAACGACTATCTGTGAGGTTAGATTTGAAATGGGGCAATTGGGGTCGATCGAGTTTTTCAAAAGTTTGATTCAATACACGGAGAAAAATTGGTTCCTAAAATCGCGAATAAGTGTTCATGAAATTCTGAACTACGAACAAAGTGTTCAAATTCCATGGGACGTTTTTGAAAATTTCATGAACGCTTGTTCACGCTTTTGCGAACTGATTTTTCTCCGTGCACATTGACGACCTCTGAAATACGGTCTTTTCAACCCCAACTGTCCCCACCTCAAGTTCCGCATTCTCTCTGTTATTAGTCGCCCGTGAGTTCGGCGAGTGGCTTCGTGTAGGTAGTCGTTGTAAATATTCTTGAACAAACACGTGCACCCCTTGGCAGTCTGGTACCTCCGGGGGAGTATAACTTTAATAGGATTTGGCACCAACGACCCAGCTGATTACCGCGGGCTTGCCAGAGAGAGAGACAAAGAGCATGGCTGGAATAGTTTTGTGTGAGTTCCGACAACCGCGGGCCCAAAGCCGATAATCCAAAAAGTCGCAGTGTTGAGTAATTGGGGATGACGAATTTGGAGGGCTTTTCTGCGTTCGGTTTGCCGATTGTTGTGAAACCTATTACGGAGGATTACGGTGACGATGTAACAACTGTTACGAGTTCTTGGGTACTACAATGTATCGATATTGAACTATTCCAGATTACTTTCCTTACACGAAATGCTCTGCCGAGTCAGTTTAATCGGAGAAATTAATCGACTGAGCTACTCGACTCTCGCTTGTTCGACAAATCTTTATCCACTCGGTGTATCACTGTCTCGACTAATTTCACTTGATCTGCTGAACACTTAACACAGCCAACGGTCAACATGGAATCAACTTGCCTCCTCCTCTTCAAACCTCAACATAATTATCCCACACCTCAGTCTGGGGGTACTTCTCGTGCGAGTGCAGTCGAGTGTGTTGTGTAACATGGAGTCAACATTGCTGATGCTACTAGCTCCAAGCGAACTGAGAAATTGAAGAGAAGAAACTGTTAAAAAACACAAACAACTTGACGCGGGCTCGGCTATGTTGTGGTTTATAGCGCGCGAAAAATCTCTGCGCTCATGTTTATCGATGGGGTTGTATTGTGGAAGAAATTGATGTCTCTCGGTTAATGCATGTGATTTGTGGTGAGTTTTTGGGTGATTTAAGAACAAGTTGAGCAAAGAAAAGCGATTTATCCTGAATCATCAGTTTACAGGTCAAAACAGGTCCTGGTTGGAAATCAGTCAGTTTTGATAAACTTGATGTTTTCAACTAGTATTTTTGATGTTTAAACTAGATTTCCATCGCTCCTGCAATTTTTTTAATCTCTCAAACCAAAAAAAAAATAGGCTTTTCAAATTTCTCTAAATATAAAAATTCATTTACAAAGAATAACATTCCTCAAAATGAAAATAAATAAATGCTCCTCAGAATAGAGAAAAAAGAATTCTTCAAAATACAGAAATTAATTCTCCTCAAAATACGAAATAAATATTCCTTAACATGCAAAAATTAATATTTCTCCAAAAAAAATCCTTCAAATACAAAACAAAATTTCCTCAACATGCAACAACAAAGATTTATTGACAATAAAAAATACAAGAAATAATAAAATGAAATGCAAAGCATAAAAAGCAACCGATAGATATTATTCAAAAAACAAAAAAAAATCCCAGAAATCAAACATTTATATTCCTCACAACACAAAAAATAAATATTCTTCAAAATACAAAATAAGTATTCCTTAAGATACAAGATTGAGTTCATCAAAATAAAAAAATAAGTATTCTTCAATACAATAAATACAAAAAATATTAAAATCAAAAAAAATCCTTCAATTACAAAACTATAAATTGTTCATTATGCAGAGAAATCCATAAAATACATTAAAAAATGTTAATTAAAATACATAAATATAAAAAAAATACTAGTAAAAAAAATTAATATACAATCACACCGTCTTTTCAGACTGAATTCACTAACTAAACGGGACAAACACAGAACACCCAAAGGAGATGGGTGGGAATCGAACCCGGGCCCCTTAGCACACAGGAGGGATCAGCAGCCGAAGCCGCTAACCACCACGCCACGGGGTCCTCAAAATTAAAACTCATATTCCTTATAACCCAAAGTAAAATCTTCAGAGCAATTCCAGCTCAAATCAGGATTTTTTCTGGTACTTTTGTACCCGACCCTCTCTAATTTCAATGAAACTTTGTAGACATGTTATCCTAGGCCTATATAAGTCATTTTTGTGTATATGGAGCCAATAGTACTCGAGAATAACATTTGAGAAGGGCGTAAGGTATTTAAATATTTTAGTATTTTGCAATTTAAAAATTACTGTATCTCGAAGCCGTTGCATGGTATCAAAAAGTGGTCAAAGACAAACTTGTAGAAAATTGGACGGGCTTTCTGATAAAAATACACTGAAACAAAAAAAACACGCCACTTTTATGCCATTTTTCAATTTTTAAGTTTAAAAGTTAAATTTGAAGGTGATGTCACGATTTTTTTTCGCTCAAAATTTTTGAGGAAATACCCTAAAATGTTACCAAAAGACTGACGAAAAATGCAGGATGGTATGTATCTCCTAAAAAAATACAAAAATCATTTACTAAAACTGTTTTTTTGAAAAGTGGTCTAAACGTCAAAATTTTTAAAACCGGTAGTGGGAATCGATTCCCCAGATAATTTTACATAAAAGTCTTTATATTGACCATTGTCCTATGTCCAATTCTTGGGAAGATACAGCGGTTTTAAAAATAAAAATGTTGAAAAAACGGGATTTTTGGTGGTTTTTGGCATTTTCTATATGACAGACTTGGGTTTTCAGTCTCGTAAATATTTTTACCGGAAAGCTCGTCCAATTTCCCATAAGTTTGCCTTTGACAGCTTTTTGATTTATATCGTTTTTATATTTACGTAATCAAATTTACTATCCTGGTTTCTACCACACTGAAAAAAATATTCTATTTTCAGTTATAAGCAATGTAATTAAGCTTATATCTGTAAGCCCTTACATCCAATTGAAATGCTGTCAAAGGCAAACTTATGGGAAATTGGATGAGTTTTCTGTTAAAAATATTTACGAGACTGAAAAACCAAGTCTGTCATATAGAAATTGTCAAAAACCACCAAAAATTCCGTTTTTTCAACATTTTTATTTTTAAAACCGCTGTATCTTCCCAAGGATTGGACAAAAGACAATGGTCATTACGGAGACTTTTATGTAAAATTGTCTGGAGAATCGATTCCCACTACCGGTTTTTAAAAATTTTGAAGTTTAGACCACTTTTCAAAAAAACAGTTTTAGTAAATGATTTTTGTATTTTTTTAGGAGAGACATACCATCCTGCATTTTTCGTCAGTCTTTTGGTAACATTTTAGGCTATTTCCTCAAAAATTTTGAACGAAAGAAAATCGTGACATCACCATCAAATTTAAGTTTTAGACTTCAAAATCAAAAAATCTCATAGATGTGGCGTGTATTTTTGTTTCAGTGTATTTTTTTCAGAAAGCCCGTCCAATTTCCTACAAGTTTGTCTTTGACCACTTATTGATACGACGCAACGGCTTCGAGATACAGTAATTTTTAAATTACAGAATACAAAAATATTTAAATACCTTACGCCCTTCTCAAATGTTATTCTCGAGTACTATTTGCTCCATATGCACAAAAATGGCTTATATAGGCCTAGGATAACATGTCCACAAAGTTTCATTGAAATCGGAGAGGGTCGGGTACAAAAGTATCACAAAAATTCCTGATTTGAGCTGGAATTGCTCTTCAATGAAAATCTGCAGAAATACATATTCCTCAAAACTCAAAACTCAAAAATCCTAAAATACCAAGTAAAAACTCCTTAAAGTAAAACTAAATTAAAAGATTCTTAAAATATATTCCTTAACGGTGCACAAATATCTAAAAAATACAAATGATTACAATGGCCAAAATCAGGAAAACGACTCAAATGACCTAAATAACCAAAACGGGCACAAATGACCAAAATGATCAAAATTGCCAAAATGACCAAAATGACCAAAATTACCAAAATGACCAAAATTACCAAAATGAACTAAATGATCAAAATGACCAAATTGACCAAAATGACCAAAATTACCAAAATGACAAACCGAAATGACCTAAATGACCTAAATGACCACAATGATCAAAATGACCAAAATGGCCAAAATGATCAAAATTACCAAAATGCCCTAAATGACCAAAATGACATAAATGACCAAAAGACAAAAATGACAAAAGTGACCAAAATGACCAAAATGACATAAATGACCAAAAGACAAAAATGACAAAAGTGACAAAAGTGACCAAAATGACCAAAATTACCAAAATGACCAAAATTACCAAAATGACCAAAATTACCAAAATGACCAAAATTACCAAAATTACCGCAATGACCTAAATGACCTAAATGACCAAAATGACCAAAATGACAAAAATGACCAAAATGACCAAAATGACCAAAATGATTAAAATGAACAAAATGACCAAAACGACCAAGATGAACTGAACTACAAAAATGGCTAAAATGACCAAAATGACCACAATGACCAAAATGACCCAAATGACCGAAATGATCACAATGATCAAAATGACCAAAATGTCCAAAATGACCAAAATGATCAAAATGGCCAAAATGGCAAAAAATGACCAAAATGACCAAAATGACTAAAATGATCAAAATGACCAAAATGACCAAAATGGCCAAAATGACCAAAATGACGAAAATAGCCAAAATGAACAAAATGACCAAAACGACCAAGATGAACTGAACTACAAAAATGGCTAAAATGACCAAAATGACCGAAATGACCGAAATGATCAAAATGATCAAAATGATCAAAATGATCAAAATGACCAAAATGACCAAAATGACCAAAATGATCAAAATGACCAAAATGACCAAAATGACCAAAATGGCCAAAATGGCAAAAAATGACCAAAATGACCAAAATGACTAAAATGATCAAAATGACCAAAATGACCAAAATGGCCAAAATGACCAAAATGACGAAAATAGCCAAAATGAACAAAATAGCCAAAATGAACAAAATGACCAAAACGACCAAGGTGAACTGAACTACAAAAATGGCTAAAATGACCAAAATGACCGAAATGACCGAAATGATCAAAATGATCAAAATGACCAAAATGACCAAAATGACCAAAATGATCAAAATGACCAAAATGACCAAAATGACCAAAATGATCAAAATGACCTAAATGAACAAACTGACCAAAATGACCAAAAGACCGCAATGACCAAAATGACCGAAATGACCAAAATGACCTAAATGACCAAATGACCAAATGACCAAATGACAAAAGTGACCAAAATGATCAAAATGACCAAAATGACCAAAATGACCGAAATGACCAAAATGACCAAAGTGACCAAAATGATCAAAATTACCAAAATGGCCAAAATGACCTAAATGATCAAAATGGCAAAAATTACCAAAATGACCAAAATGACTAAAATGATCAAAATGACCAAAATGGCCAAAATGACCAAAATGATCAAAAATATTTGAATGACGAAAATAGCCAAAATGAATAAAATGACCAAAACGACCACAATGAACTGAACTACAAAAATGACTAAAATGACTAAAATGATCAAAATGACCACAATGACCAAAATGACCCAAATGACCGAAATGATCAAAATGATCAAAATGATCAAAATGATCAAAATGACCAAAATGACTAAAATGACCAAAATGACCAAAATGACCAAAATGATCAAAATGATCAAAATGACCAAAATGACCAAAATGACTAAAATGATCAAAATGGCCAAAATGACCAAAATGACGAAAATAGCCAAAATGAACAAAATGACCAAAACGACCAAGATGAACTGAACTACAAAAATGGCTTAAATGACCAAAATGACCGAAATGACCGAAATGATCAAAATGATCAAAATGACCAAAATGACCAAAATGACCAAAATGATCAAAATGACCAAAATGACCAAAATGATCAAAATGACCAAAATTACCTAAATGAACAAACTGACCAAAATGACCAAAATGACCAAAAGACCGCAATGACCAAAATGACTGAAATGACCAAAATGACCTAAATGACCAAATGACCAAATGACAAAAGTGACCAAAATGATCAAAATGACCAAAATGACCAAAATTACCAAAATGATCAAAATGACCAAAATGACCAAAATGACCTAAATGAACAAACTGACCAAAATGACCAAAATGACCAAAAGACCGCAATGACCAAAATGACCGAAATGACCAAAATGACCTAAATGACCAAATGACCAAATGACAAAAGTGACCAAAATGACCAAAATGACCAAAGTGACCAAAATGACCAAAGTGACCAAAATGACCAAAGTGACCAAAATGACCAAAATGACCAAATGACAAAAGTGACCAAAATGATCAAAATGACCAAAATGACCAAAATGACCTAAATGATCAAAATGGCCAAAATGGCAAAAATTACCAAAATGACCAAAATGACCAAAATGACAAAAGTCACCAAAATGATCAAAATTACCAAAATGATCATAACGACCAAAATGGCCAAAATGACCTAAATTCGCGAAATTTCCAAAATGACCAATATGATCAAAATTACCAAAATGACCAAAATTACTAAAATGACCAAAATGACCAAAATGGCCAAAATTACCAAAAATACCAAAATGACCTAAATGACCAAAAAAGCCAAAATGACAAATGTGACATAAATTATGGCTCTGATCTAACCAAAACCACGTGCTACGGTCCAGAACCACAGCATTCCGCGCACACGTGTCCTGCCATGGTTCGTTGGACAACACTCCTGTCCTGACCTGCCCGTCAAGTTCTGTACCGGCGTCGTTGAGTCGTCGCCGTCGCCCACAGACTTGACCGAGTGTCATTTTTAAGGCTTCCTCAACTCAAGAAGGGGCCCATCAAACCGTAACAACAACAAAATCCCTTCCTTTCATCAATTCGTCAGTTTGTTGTGTATGTACCTACGACGACTCTTCCGTCAGTTTTGAATTTCTGTCGAGGAGTCGTTTTTGTTTGCCTCGTCTTGTCCTCGTCAAATATTTGATCAATCTGACGCGGCGGCGTCGCCAACGGTTCAGGTAGATTCTGCGCGACCCACACAATACAACTTATTATGTTGTAAAGATCCCCAACGAGAAATGCTTGACAAATGAGTGATGCTTCCGAGAATCTTGCAGGTTAGGACCTGCCCGTCGTCAGCGCCTCCCGGTGGTGAGATTTATTACGAATTAATTCAACGATTTTTTTTTATCCAAGTTGTACCTTGAATTTCAAATTCCAGCGTATATCCAAACAGTCGAAGCTGTGAGTCAATATTTGCCGTTGACGTCGGGGTTCCCAGAAAGAGTCGTATACCTTTAAGGCGTCTGTTATCGTCGTCGTTATCAAGCCAAACACTTGGTTTTGGAGCGCGAAGATAACCCAGATAAGCGCCCGTGAATCGAGGAATTTGTTTTTGGGAATTCTTGCGGGAGTGCGTTTTCGAACGCCGTTGGGGGATGACCTCGGGTAATTGAGGTTATGTTTGGACATTCGTACGATACCACTTCTGAAGCCGTGTACCTGCGATGTATCACAAGTGCTTGTGATAACGAGCTGTGTTTACTGTCTCGTGAACGCGCAGTAATAACTCAATGTCGCAATGTTTGGTTATCTTGATTGTTTTATACGATGCATCTTCCGAGATAGCAGGTTATCAGACTAGACTAGAGGATCCACTAAACAGGCCTTCTGGACTACAAAAGGAGTCATTCTTCTTCAAAAATGTGCAGACCAACCAACTTTGTCAACGTCGCCAACTTCAGGTTCTTGTTCTGGAAATTTGAGTCACTTACTTTGAGCAGTCTGCTCCAGTACTTCGACGACTGTTTGTTCGCAAATATATTTGCATAAACTCATACCTCGCACGGCACGGCCTGTCATCAGCTATTCATGCACGATCACCGCAAAACTTCGTGGAAAAACAGTTTTGCGCGCGCTCTCGGAGTTCATCTCTCTGCGCTGCGGTTTAGTCTGCTGTTACTCTCCTCCTGAAATCCGATCACGTCCGCGATTCTGGCCAGAACACTGCACGGAGCGAATTTTATGACCCGCCGAACGGTCCTGGTTGAAATATTACCCAAGCGGGTAATTTTTCAGTCTTTTAGTGCGCAATGCGACAGACTTCTTGAATGTTTGCTTTGTCGCAATTTTACCGACGTTTCGGGCTTCTTCAGGGTGGCTTTGTCAACCGTCAAAGTTGTAGAATCATTTTCCGAACGTTGCGTTGCATAACATGTTATCAACCCTTCAGTCTGTCAACTTTTTTAAAAGTCCGTCAACGAAAAACAAAACATTTCCCTGAATACCTTTAAAAACCAGTGTTGCCAACCCGACCTCACCTGTGCCCAGGTTGCATAATTTTCTCGTTCACTTGCGCGCACTAATTACCGGGTCCTCGTCATCATCATCTACCCTGGTGGTGGCGGCGGCGGTGACGGAACCCTACCATTATTACCAAATCCGTCCAAAAAAATAAAAGCAGCCAGAGAAAACTCCCAAAACAATACCCACAACCACAACTCAAGCTTTTCTCGGTACATTTTGCGCAGTCTATAGACTAAAAAGAAAGCAAGTCCGCACGACGACGACGTAATCGGGAGGCAGCTCTCCTATAATCACCGGTTGTCTACCTTGGTTGAGGTTCTGGACTGCCAGACAAGCCTCCACAACAGCGAAGGAAGGAGTTGGCTGAGCCTCGGTGTGAGTTCGCCGGCCGGTTTCAACTCGGGGAAAGATTGATGGGTTTTCCTTCTCCTCCTCTCTCGCTCTCTGTGGATCGTGTTCTGTGTGCATCGACAACAGAGTACATGGACCTGTTTGGGATCTCCGAATTGCGTTGTAGACTGAGAAGCTTAAAGATGTTTTTTTAAACTGGCAGCACTGCAGGAAAGCGCGTTCCTAACATGATTTTTTATAAGCATCAAATAAAGGTTTGTAGAGTTCCGAAAATCTTCAAGAATTTCTGAATACCGCAAACATTTGTCGACTTCTAGATAATGTGTAGAGATTCTATACAGAAACCCTAAGTCTGTGTAGAGATCACGTTTAAGATCATGAATATCGCAAACATTCGTTTTCTTTTAGTGATTGAGAGATTCTACCATTATGATGTGGTTATATACAGGAACATAAAATCTGTGTAGAGATTCTCAAATCTTGCCGTTGAGGACACCTAAAGATAAAGTTGTGTGTAGAGATAGAAAAATGTTACATTTCGAAGCATGAATAACATTTGTAGACTTCAAGACACTGAATTTGAGATACTAATTACAAAATCTGTGTAGAGATTCCAAAAAAATGCTCTTGAAGACTCGTAGAGATTACAGATGTATAATTATTTTTTTCGTATACACTTTATGTATAATTTCTAGGATTTGTAGAGATTATACGCAGGAACCAAGTATGTGTAGAGATAGAAAAATGTTACATTTGGAAGCTTGAATATCACAGGCATTCGTTGACTTTAAGATACTGTGTAGAGATTACAGATGAGTGAAATTTGTTGCATGGAGATTCTACTATTTTGAAGTGGTCGCATATACAAAATCCCAAAATCTGTGTAGAGATTCCCAAAATTTGCCTTTGAGGGGTCCTAGAGATTAATGATGTGTAAATATTTTTGTGTTTAGATTTCATAATGTTCGTATGGATTTTTATACATTTTTTTGTGAAATTCCTGTGATTTGTAGAGATTATAAACAGGATCCTAAACTTTGTGTAGAGATTCGAAAATGTTACATTTGGAAGCATAAATATCACAAGCATTCGTTGACTTTAAGATACTGTGTAGAGTTTAAAGATGTGTGGACATTTCTATTTTGAAAGCTTTAATGTGTTTGTACTAATTCTTAGAAAAAATATTTACTCTCTGTAGGATTTTGTAGAGATTGTAGACCTTGGTCCCTTTTTTCTCAAACATTCGTTGACTTCTAAAGGTTGTGTAGAGATTAAAAATGTGTTAATATTTGTGTGTGAAGATCCTCAACTGTTTGTATTGATTTTAATATAAGTACTATTACAACGGGTTCTTACAGTTTAACTGTAAGTCTGTGTAGAGATTAAAAAATATTACCTTTGAGAGCATGAATATCGCAAACATTTTTTTTTCTATTCCTTGTGTAGAATTTTCTGATGTGCGAATTTTTTGTGTAGAGATTTAGACAAGTTATTTCATACGATTTTTTAGAGGTTGTATACAGTATCTTAAGTCTGTGTAGAGATTCTAAAATGAATATAGCGAAACTATGACTTGCTAACTTTTGGAGATTGTGTAGAGATGCTAGATGATTGAATATTCTTATGAAGATATTCTAAAACGTTTTTAAAACGAAACGAAACGAAACTATTGGCACTACGCCCCCCGGGGCATGGCCTTCCTCTAACGTGGGATTTCTGCTCCAGCGCCTCTGACGAGACAGGAGAAACGTTTTTATTGGTTTCAAAACAAGCCATCCATAAATCTTACTATTTGTAGAGATTACATACACTATACAGGATCCCTTAGTCTGTGTAGGAATTCAAAACGTGAACTCAGAAGTGATGTTTTAGCATAAACCCAAAGATCTTTTGACTTTCTGAGAGAACACAAAATTTATGTTTAGACTTGTGAAGATTATGTATAGATTTTAGATATGTTTGTGTAGATTTTTTCCAATTAATTTAAAAATATATTATCAATTAAAAGCGATTCCAAAGATTGTCTGTGTAGAGATCCAAAAATGCAAACTTATATGTTTAAGATCTCAAAATGCTTGTAGACCTAAAACTTTAAAGGTCCTAATCATTCCTAGACTTACAGAGGTTGTGCAGAGATTACAGAAATGCCAGCTTGTTGTACAAGATCCATATGACTGTGTAGAAATCCAAGGCATTGATGCTTTTGTGTTCTCTTTAACTATCTTGATTTTAGAAAATGTGTAGAGATTGTAGACATTTTACGAGATATTCAATAAAAAGGTGGAATGTTTGTAGTGTTTGTAGAGTACATTTTAAAAGGACAGTGTAGAGATTCATATTGATTGCGGGCATTTTTCTAGAAATTAAATAGACCAAATATTTGTTGTTTCAGATTCTTTATATATCATGAAGATTCCATTCCAAAAGATATTTTTGATTGTAGACATTTTTTGAGAAATTAAATGGACTTTATTGTTGTTGTTTTAGATCCTTGAGCTATCATTAAGATTCCATGACAAATTGGAATCTTTGTAGAGTTTGTGGAGAATTGAAGATTTTGTAGAGATTGACTGTAGACTTTTCCGAGAAATTATAAAGACTTATATCTGTTGTCTCAGATCCTTGCGATATCATTAAGATTCCATGACAAGGTGGAGGCTTTGTAGAGTTTGCGGATAATTATGGATTTTGTAGAGATTGACTGTAGACATTTTCAAGAAATCGAAAAGACTTATATTTGTTGTTCTGATTCTTGAGGTAGAATGAAGATTCCGTGACAAGGTGAAATCTTCGTAGAGTTTGTGGAGATTTAAGAATTTTCTAGAAATTGACTATAGACATTTCCGAGAAATTAAAAAGACATATGTTGTTTTAGATCCTTGCGATATCATTAAGATTCCATGACAAGGTGAAATCTTTGTAAAGTTTGTGGAGAATTAAGGATTTTGTAGAGATTGACTGTAGAAATTTTTCGAGAAATTGAAAAGACTTATATTTGTTGTTTCAGAACCTTGAAATATCATTAAGATTTCATGACAAATTGTAATCTTTGTAGAGTTTGTGGAGAATTAAGAATTTTGTAGAAATTGACTATAGACATTTTCGAGAAATTGAAAACACACAAATTTGTTGTTTCATACCCTTGCGATATCATTAAGATTCCATGACAAGGTGAAATCTTTGTAGAGTTTGTGGAGACTTAAGGATTTTGTAGAGATTGACTGTAGACATTTCCGAGAAATTAAAAAGACATATGTTGTTTCAGATCCTTGAGATATCATTAAGATTCCATGACAAGGTGAAATCTTTGTAGAGTTTGTGGAGAACTAAGGATTTTGTAGAGATTGACTGTAGACATTTTCGAAAAATTGAAAAGACTTATATTTGTTGTTTCAGAACCTTGAGATATCATTAAGATTTCATGACAAATTGTAATTAAGGATTTTGTAGAGATTGACTGTAGACATTTTCGAGAAATCAAAAAGACTTATATTTGTTGTTGCAGATTTTTGAGAAAGAATGATGATTCCATGAAAAAGTGAAAACTTTGTAGAGTTTGTGGAGACTTAAGGATTTTGTAGAGATTGACTGTATACATTTTCGAGAAATCAAGAAGACTTATATTTGTTGTTGCAGATTTTTGCGATAGAATGAAGATTCCATGACAAGGTGGAGTCTTTGTAAAGTTTGTGGAGAATCAAGGATTTTGTAGAGATTGACTGTAGTCATTTTCGGGAAATTAAAAAGACTTATAGTTGTTGTTTCAGATTCTTGAGATAGGATGAAGATTCCATGAAAAAGTGAAAACTTTGTAGAGTTTGTGGAGACTTAAGGATTTTGTAGAGATTGACTGTATACATTTTCGAGAAATCAAGAAGACTTATATTTGTTGTTGCAGATTTTTGAGAAAGAATGATGATTCCATGAAAAAGTGAAAACTTTGTAGAGTTAAGGATTTTGTAGAGATTGACTGAAGACATTTTCGAGAAATTAAAAATAATTATGTTTGTTGTTTTAAATCTTTGTAGAGTTTGTGGAGACTCCAAAGGATTTTTCAGAGACTTGTGGAGACATTTCAACAATTCAGTGGTGATTGATTTGATTGTTTTCAGAAATGTTGTCGAGAGTCTCGAAAGCTCAAATGATTGTTTGTAAAGAGTGTTGTGTAGACCTCCAAAGTATTTCTCAGAGTGCCTCTCAAAAAAAAAAAAAAAAAAATCACCAAGTGTATCTCGTAATCAGTGCGGTGAAGACCTTTCGCGTTCTTTCCCTGCACCCCTGAAAGCCCAGTAGCCTAAGCATTTCTTCTTCGCGCTAAAGGCGATTCACTTTTAATGTCTCCACCCCAAAATCCGAATTCTGGTTTTTGTGCGGGCACGCGGTCATGTTTTATCTTTTTTTTTTCGCTGCTTCATTCGTTCTTGAAAGAAGAGTTATGAGTTTTGCCCACTGGCGGTCGCTGCGCAGGTCGTCCAAGTTCACGTACAAAACAAATGTCCGCGCACTAATGAATTGCACCGGCATCGGGGGGACATGACTTTAAAGATTCTGCGCGGAAACGAAGAAGTGGTTAAGGCGCGTTTAGAATGTATTTTGTCCGGAAATTAAGAATTCCACGCGGGGTTCTCTCTTGGTGAAGACTTGCGAAGCAAGAAGGAACGAAACTGGATTTGGGCTCTGTGGCTTAAGCTTAAGGGTGGAGGCACACATATAGGGGCCACCACATTCCACGATCGGCACGATCGTTTGAGGTGTGAGTCACTTCTCTCCAAGAAACGGTTGCGAATAACTGAGTGTGGTGGAGACATGCAAAGTTCGAGGTGACTCACGGGGAACTTTCGGCTCCCGGTTCAGCGCCCCAAATTGATTTGAGCTGATCTTTGTTCGTGTAGAGTAGCTGAAATTAGTTACACACCCGGAGCAAGTCCGGGCTGCTCCGCGCCATCAATCACGCCGGGAACAAAAGAGATCTCGACTAGTGGTACGGGTCGTAGAACAGAACAGGTCCTCCGTATTTGGGCATGACGACGACGACGCACGCGGACTCCATGTTTGAATCCTTTCCTTAGAATAGAGAGAACGCTGCGCGCGGCGGCCAAGTTCTGAGTTCTGGACGTGGCCATAAACAGTCAAAGCCGCGACGAGGAGTGTGTATTTCCCGTTTGACTGGTCAACTTTCGAGAACAACTCTCCACGCACGAATGTTTTTTTCTTGCTTAGACTTTGGAGAAGAAAAAGGGGTTTTGTTGGTGGCGTGATAAAGTTGGGAGAAAATTCTAGTTTTGAGCTTGATGAGCTTGATCTGATCACCGGCGAGCGAGATAGAGTTGACAAATTTCAAGAGATACAATTGTCTTTTTATTCTTGTTTTGTGTGTTTATTGATTTCTAATCATTTCGTTATTTTCTTTTATTTTCAGGTGAGAAAATCTTCGATATTTTATCTCTTCATGGATAGTAAGTAACCCTTTCAGGCCTAATGGTTGTTATTTATGAATATCTGTACCTAGGAAAAAATGTTGGAGTGGTAGTTGAAGGCCTTTTGGACAACCTAGAGCATCTTGAAAACATGATATTTGGAAAATACAGAAAATGTTGAATAAATTTTAAGTTTCAAACGTATTTTTAGACATAACTTATTCGGAGCGTTTGGTACGGTATGTCCACGCATCCTTCCTCCCTGGTTGATTCTGTGAAATGTGCTCCGTTCGCAGAATCTGTCTTTGCGGTTAATGTGACGCAGTAGGCCTGGCCGCCATCTTTTGAGCTCCTTTGACCACTTTTGGGATGATCTGAGTCCTCCAAAGAATCCTGTAAAACTGATCTAGAAGTCTACCGCCGAAACAACACATTTTAACCAATTTTCCAGGCATGGTTATTCTGATATTCTTAAAGCCCAACATTCAAAATTCAAAGTTTCAGAAATTTAAAGCATATTTGAATTCTTTACAGTTTTTTTAAATGCTGAATTGAAAAATACAAATTTTTAATATTCAAAATGAAAAATAGAATTCCTTAAAAAAAAACCTTATTCATAATTTAACAAACCTAAAATTCAATATTCCAAAAATTCAGGAATTAAAAAAAATATTCAAAAATTTAAAACTTATGAAAGTAAAATTTTTTCCAAAATTTTTGGAGTATTGTTTTTAAAATTATGAATTTTAGATTTTTCTTAAGGATTTCTTTTTTTATTTTTTGAATATTAAAAAAACTGTTTTTTTAATTATGGATTAAAAAAAAACTATAAAAATCAAAAATATTTGAAATTTCTGAAACATCAAATTTTGAATATTTAATTATTTATTTTTTGTTATTTGGTTGTTTTAAATTTAAAATTAAAAAAAGAATTAAAATATAAAACAACCAAAGAACAAATAATAAAATAATAAATATTCAAAATTTGAAGTTTCAGAAATTTAAAATATTTTTGATTTTTATAGTTGTTTTAATCCATAATTTAAAAAAAAACAGTTTTTTTAATATTCAAAAAATAAAAAAAGAAATCCTTAAGAAAAATCTAAAATTAATTATTTTAATAACCTAAAATTCAATACTCCAAAAATTTTGGAAAAAAATGACAAAAAAAAATCAAATTTGAAGCAGCCAAAGAACAAAAAAAAATATTAAATATTCAAAATTCGAAGTTTCAGAAATGTAAAATATTTTTTGTTTTTATACTTTTTTTTAATCCAGAATTAAAAAACAACTGATTTTTTTATATTCAAAAATTAAAAAAAAAATTCTTATGAAAAATCTTAAGTTTTAAAAATCCTAAAATTCAATACTCTAGAAATTTTGGAGTAATTTTTTTTGAGAATTAATTCCAGAATTTAAAACAATTCAAAAAATTTCAAATTTAAAACAACCAAAGAGCAAAAAATAAATTATTTAATACTTAAATTCTGATACATTCGATTATCCGAAGGCCTTGGCAAAATTTCCCTTCGGAAAATCGAATCACGAAAAATAATTTGGTTTCGTTGTCTTATTTTTGATTGTTGGGTTTTAGTATGACCCCTAAACTTCTTTAAAGTGATTTAGAATTCTCAAAACTAATATGGCAGCAATGAAATATTGAAAAATGCAATTTTAAATTGTATAGGCAATCAACTTTTCAAATTTGACTAACATGGAGCCGCAGAACATAAGTTTGCTGTTAAAAGCAAGAAAATAAAAAATACGAAAAAATAAAATTATAAGTTCGAGGTTTCAAAAATTTAAAACACTTTAGATTTTTTTAGTTGTTTTTAATCTAGAATTAAAAAATACAGTTTTTTAATATTCAAAAATAAAAAAAGAAATTCTTCAAAAAATCTTAAATTTATAATTTAAAAAATATTAAATTCAATGCTCCAAAAATATGGGTATCACAAAAATGAAAATAAATGAATTCAAGAATTTTAAACCTATAAAAGTCAAAATTTACTATTCAAAACATCTAAAATTTAAGACAACCAAAGAACAAAAAATAAATTATTGAATACTCAAATTCTGATACATATGGGTCATTCCAGGTCAACTGAGTACACTTTTGGACTAGACCTTCACCGTTTTGGACACCACTAGGAGGGAACCTTCATCTTTTGATAGTTAACATAAATCCCAAGTTTGGTGCTGATTGGACCATCCCTCTATTTTTGGCACCGCCCTCTTTTTTGACAATTTTCTTAAAAACTTTTTCTTCTTTTAATCATAACTTTGCAACTATTTGAGCAAAAGACTTTCTACAGGTTACATTTTAAAAAAAAATTGTCCAAGGAATTCGTTAAAAATAAAATTTAAACCCTTAAATGCGCACTAATAATATATTTTAACGTTTTAGGTATTAAAATTCAGTTTTGACCAACTCCTTATATTTTTATTTGTTTTGTTTTATCACCATCGTGTTCCTCGGACAATTTTACATAAGAATCAATGTAGACCTCAAACTAAAATGAAGTATTGGCGAGAAACAGCGATTTTACTGAAAAAAGTTTGATTTTGCGCAGCACTCGGAAGTACATGGTGTACTTTTCAACAAAAAGGGATGAATCCCGCATAGTTCGGTTTTTATATGTGAGAAACTTATTTCGGATGTGAATTCATAGCCCAGAGTGCATCTCAAAATCAAACTTTTTTCATTAAATTCGCTGTATCTCGCCAATAGTTCATTTTAGTTTGAGGTCTACATTGATTGTTACGTAAAATTGTCCGGGGAACACGATGGTGATAAAATAAAACAAACAAACATATAAAGCATTGGTCGAAACTGAATTTTAATACTTAATACGTTAAAATGTAATATTAGTAGGCATTTAAGGGTTAAATTTCAATAAAATGCAATCTGTAGAAAGTCTTTTGCTCAAATAGTTGCAAAGTTATGATTAAAAGAAGAAAAAGTTTTTAAGAAAATCGTCAAAAAAGAGGGCGGTACCAAAAATAGAGGTATGGTCCGATCAGCACCAAACTTGGGATTTATGTTAACTATCAATAGATGAACGTTCCCTCCAAGTTTGGTCCAAATCGGTGAAGGTCGAGTCCAAATTTGTACTCAGGTGGCCTGAAATGACCCACATGCTTGAATTCTTAAATACAAATTCTTTTTTATGTGTTATTGTATTTAATTTTTATGTCAATGTTTTCCTGGAACCTTTGGAGGACCATGAGTTTTCATGTAATTTTTTTTGCCGGTTTTGAGTTAGTAATGGCAAAATTGAACTGCTGATATCAAATTTACAGCTTAACACAGCTCAGGAAACTCAGACCTGAAAGAGTTCACCTTTCTCTTAAAAAAATTGTCGAAATCGAGAATTGACCCCGTGACCTTGGCATATCGAATTTGCGTATTTACAGTTTTGGCCACCACGGCCTAATAAAAAAAAGTGATAGTCATTCGCTAATATGATGAACTTGCCTTTAATGAACGAATGAACACAACTCCGCGTTGGTGTTCGTTTGAGAGAATTATTCTCTCACAATGAGTAATTTGATGATGAATCAGTTTTATGAGGTATTAAATTAATACACAATAGAACTAAGTAGTTTGTTTTCATTACACTGAAATTATTTATAATGAAAGGCGCAAACTTCCAAATTTTTCTGCAAGATTCCTCCACATCGCTTCCAGAAGCTGCCACATTCCACCAGCCATCCTAAACACTCCCAAAATCTTGATTACGTCAGCCTTTTCGGGACTGCTCACCGTGCTTCTTCTTCTTCCCTCCTCTGATCCGCGTTCAAATCTACCAACCTGAACGTCAGCACAAGATACCAACCCTCTGATTACCGCTATAGAGAGTGCGAGTCCGTCGTCGGATGTTCTGTGGAATTGTGTGTCTAGAAAAGGAACAAAATGGGATGCTTCTTCTTCTTCTTCCCCTAGAAGAGCGCGACATCCTTTGAAGAAGAAAAGCAAAAAAATAAAACGGCTTGACGACGCCGAGAGACAGTGCGTTCTTAACCTCAAACGAGTGCTTTTCAAGCATTTTTGTTCTCTTTTTTCTTCCTCCAAAGTTCTTGTGGCATTCGCGCTCGATTCGCGGTGCTCGATCTGGAAAATACCTTCGAACCAAGTTTTCGTCGTAGTTGGCGTGGTTGCAGCAGCGCGCGCTGTATACAAAACACAGAAAACACGCTGAGAGAGAACGAGAAGGAATGAGGAGAGGAGAGGGGAGAGGGAGAGTGCGGAGAGAGAAGAACCTAGCACGAGCAAAACTGGTTTGACAGGTTTTGGGATGTGGCTCTCGCGTG